>NC_142034.1:47210249-47546321 GCF_982192425.1 Myodes glareolus | reverse complement strand
AAATGTTTACCCAGCGCCTCCTCTGCGTGCTGCCGTCTGCGGGGGGCTGGCGATAAAATGAAACCCCACTTTTCTTTAGATTCTGGATGAGGGATGGTAAATCAGGAAGACTGGGAGCCAGGCACTCTGGGGGGCAATCGCCTTCTTTGTCCCTTTGCACACACTGTGACCTGAGTGTGGTCCGAGCCAGTGAGCGTCAGTGTTTACTGTTAGCTGGTGTCTGCTGCAGGGCAATGATGTACTAAGTGACATTAAAACGTGGCTTTCTGATAATTTATCATGTACATTCTCATAAACACATCACCCTCGTCACAGTACATTTACGAGGGCTAGGCCTAGCAGAAGGGACAAGTTAACACTTACCTAATGAGGTTCTGCAGATGTCAAATGCTTAGGAGTTTGGTAATGGGCTAAATGGCCCAAAGAGGGGTTTGGGCTTCTGCTTCTCCTGCAACACCCATAGAGTGTGGGTCTTGGAGCCCCTCACTTCACTTGTTCTTCTGACCTGGAGGCCTGGAGAGATGGAGGGCCTGGCTCCTTGTTCAATGACACAGATCTGGGACTCACAGCCAAGTTTTATGATATTTGGCCCCCACACATTGGAGGTCGGGAAGGACTCAACCCTTCCCTCTATACTAGCCAGGACTGGGCTCTGTCCCTCTGTACCAGACAAGATCTAAGCTGCCAGCCTGGATAGAGGCAGGTTCACCTGCCAAGAGAGACAGCCTAAAGTCAGATCATCTCTACAGGAGATCAGATGTCATCCAAGCACAATTTTATATCCTTGGGAACCCCCAGAAATGACCTATGGGGGTTAGGAAGGTGTGGTCTGAGGCTTAGGTTGGGGCAGCACATCACTTTCAGGTTAGAGGTTTCTAGAGTTCAAAGCTTTGATTCAAGGAGTCTTCAGCACGGGATTGAGCACTACAGTATTGTAAGTGGGCTAGAATGGCAGGCACAGGCCCGAGGCTGTGACTCTCTGATAAAATGCTTGCCTAGAACGTGTAAGGCTTTGGGTGTGATTCTCCAGCTCTGGGTGGGGGGTGGGGAGGAAGAAACTCAAACTAATAATTTTGAAACCCAAGGCAAATGGCTTCGGATTAATGATGCAATTCAAAAGTATTAACAATGCAAGCAGTAACTTTCAATTATAGTTTGCTTCACTTCTTAAATTTGGAGAATGTTTTCCTCATATAAAAATGCCTGGAATATAAAATAAAGAATGTCTGCACCCATCAGCCACCTTTAAAATAAATCATTCCAGTTCTCTGGAAAACTGGACACAGGAGCCTGGTGTGGTGGCACATGTCTATTGTCTCAGGGACCCTGGAGGCTTGAGTCCAGGAGTTCAAGGCCAGCCTGGGAAACACAGAAAGACCCTGTCTTTAACATCTCCAACTGTACTGGGTGTGTTGGCTCATGCCAGTAATCCCAGCACTAGGCATGTGGGGCAGGGGATCCAGAAGTTCAAAGTCATCTTTGGCTACATATTGAGTTAGAGGCCAGCCTGGGCTACGTGAGACCCTGTTTGAAAACAAAAATCAAAAACCCACAAGTTAAATATAGAGCAGATGGGGAGCTATTGTGAAGTGGTATGTAGCCTTAATGCGATGAAAAACAGGGTCAGAAACGACTTCTGCACAACCCTTTGAGCTTGGGTCATGCTGCTGAAATCCATACTTAGGTTAAAATGGAGGAGGAGTGTGTGTGGCTGAGAACCAGGGCCAAAGGGTGTGCCTAGCATTCAGTAGGCCCTGGATTTGACCCACAGCAATCCACTGAAGTGACTGAGATGATAAACTTCCTTATCTATATTCTAATATTTAAAAAAATTACAAATGTGGCCGGGTGGTGGTGGCGCACACCTTTAATTCCAGTACTCAGGAGGTAGAGGCTGGTGGATCTCTGTGAGTTTGAGGCCAGCTTGGCCTCCAGGAGCTAGTTCCAGGACAGCCAGGACTGTTACACAGAGAAACTGTTTAAAAAAATTACAAATGTATTTGAAATCTGAGTATAATTGTTTTCTTCCATCATATTATCTTCCAAGGCAAGAGCATTCTTTGAGATAGAATTTGATTCTATCTCTCCACACAATTATTTTTGTAAATTTATTATGTAAAAAAATAATAACTGGTATTGTTTGTATGGTTCAGAACTTCATCTAAGTGCTATCGTACTGCATATGTCCTCTTTGAATAGTTTTGATATGTGCACATATGTATGTGGTTGTGCACGTGGGTGTGCATGTGCATGTGTATGTGCGTGTGTATGTGCTTTTGTGTGTGTGTGCATGTGGAGGCAAGAGATCAACCTTAGGTGCTGTTCTGCAGGAGCTACCCACCGTGTTTTCTTTGGGACAGGCTCTCTCCCCGGAACCTAGGGCTTGCTGATTAGGCTAGGGTGGTTGGCCAGTGAGCCCCAGGGACCTGCCTGTCTCTGCCTCTCCATTGCTGGCATTACAACTGCCTAGCGCTCCAGCCAGCTTTTTATGTGAATGCTGGATCAAATTCAAAATTTTTATGCTGGGTTGGTTATCTTTCTGGCTCATTTTTTTTTTTAAGGAAAAGTTTTATGTACTTCAGGGTGGCTTTGCTGGTTGTTTTTGTCAACTTGACACAAACCTAGATATACTTGGGAAAAGGGAATCTCAACTGAGGTACTGTCTTCATCAGATTGTCTCATAGGCAAGTCAGTTTTCTTTTCTTTCTTTCTTTCTTTCTTTCTTTCTTTCTTTCTTTCTTTCTTTCTTTCTTTCTTTCTTTTTTTGTTTTTGGAGACAGGGTTTCTCTGTGTCACTTTGTTGCCTGTCCTGGAACTTGCTCTATATACCAGGCTGACCTTGAACTCACAGAGTTCCTCCTGCCTCTATCTCTTGAGTGCTGGGATTAAAGGTGTGTGCCACCACCACCCGGTGGGGACAATTTTCTTGATTGATAGTAGGATGTGGAGGGCCCAGCCCACTGTGGGTGGTGCCATTCCTGTACAGGTGCTCCTGGGTTCTATAAGAAAGCAGGCTGAGCAAGCTACGAGGAGAAGCCAGTAAGCGACTCCCCTCCAGGTTTTCTGTCTCTGCACCTGTGAATTGCCGCCTTGACTTCCCTCATTGATGGACAGTGACTGGGACGTGTAAGCCAGATGCAGCCTTTCCTACTCAAGTGGATTTTGGTCGTGGTGTCTATCACAGAACAGAAAGTAACCAGGGTGTTTGCTAGAACTTGCTGATCCTCCTGTCTCCACCTCTGAGTGCTGGCCATACAGGTACATTGTACAGTTTGGAGAGTAATCTACAGTAGCCATGTTTTTGTTTTTGACTGCATGAGTTACTAAGTATCTAGTAAGTCAAAGTAAAAGATTAAATAATGAATAGTGCGTAGGTCAGAAAGCATTTAATTGAGGACTCAAAGCATTCAGCAGAGACCAACTGATGATGGCCCGTTAAGGCCATTTGGAGTTCCTCCAAAAACCTCAGGCAGGGCAGAGGGACTCCCCAGGTGAGATATCCAAGTAAAATATCAATTTCAATGGACAGTGATGACATCATCACACCTGGTCCTCACGGCACCCAGCAGACACCAGCTTGGGAAGTTGAGGCAATCAGCTGAAGTTTTTGGCTGAGTTCCCAGCTTCTTTCCCCCATGAACACATAACCAATAGAACATGGTTGGAAATGGCTTACCTTTGAATGTCTTCGAGGACATGGTGTGTTTACACTTGGGCTGCTTTTCTGTCCCCCTTTTCTCCCTATCACAGGGTTAGTGGACCAGACCATGTCTAGACATTGAAGAACATTTTGACACCAACACAGTTGGGTCCGAAGTGGAGTTGGGCAACCCTGTTCCCAAAGCCTGCTTCTCAGTGAGCTCAAACATCTGGCAATCTACCCGCATAGTGCATGTTACTCTAGCTGTGTGCTATGGTGCCTGACTTTCATCTCACCTACTTTTTGTTTTTAAGACGGGGGTGGGGGTGGGGGTTAGGGGTGGGTTCTCTGGGTAATAGTCTTAGTATCCTGGAACTGGCTTTGTAGACCAGGCTGGCCTCGAACTCACAGAGATCCACCTGCCTCTGCCTGCTGAGTCCTGGGATTAAAGGCGTGCACCACCACCGCCCGGCTCATTTTCTTATTATTGTTTCGCTGTCCTAAGATTTATTCTGGCAGATGTATGTAGCTATAGTTTGTTTTCACTTCTGCATATTATTCCATGAGGTGAATGTGGTGTAATTTACTTCTCTTTCCTTCTATTTTTGCACAGCCAAGCTGATCCCCATGCTTCACCATCACTCCAATATCCTATGATGTTTATTCCTGTCTTTTTTCCTCTTTTCTTTCTGTGGTGCTGGGGAACCAAATCCAGACCCTTGATCATGCCAGACACCTCCAGCCCTGTTGCTTGACTTCATATAGGAATATTTCTTTAGCAGTTCCCAAACAGAATTGTTAAGCCCAAGGGTTGTGTGGTTTTTAATAAATTCTTTGTGCATTTATTTATTATAATGTGTATAGCATAGTGTGTGTGTGTGTGTGTGTGTGTGTGAAAGAGAGAGAGAGAGAGAGAAAGAGAGAGAGAGAGAGAGAGAGAGAGAGAGAGAGAGAGAGAGAGAGCACATATGCACCAAGGTGTGCATGCGGAGACCAGAGGACAAGTTTGTGGGATCAATTCTGTCCTCCCACCTTGTGGGGTTCAGACCATCAAGCTTGTTGGACAAACACCGCTCTACTCACTGAGCTATGTTGCCAGCCTTGGGTTGTGCATCATTAGCTTAACCATATATTGCCAAATTGATCTCCAAATTGATTACCATCATCTCCATTTCCGTCAGCAATTTACTTCCTATTGCTTTCTCCAGGTCCTCCTAAACACTTGCAGCAGCAGACTCAAATTTTAGCTGGTTCAAGAGATGCTGACGGGTCTCAATGTCTTCTTGATTTGTCTTCCTTACTAGTGCTAGTTCATTCCTGCTGCTGATGGTGGGCATGTGGCATCAACAGATGAACGTGGCCGGTTGAAAGGCAGCATGGGATTGACTATAACAGTGTCACCTGTTATACACAGTTCACCTGTGTGGATGGATCAGCATGCTGTCTTTAGAAGGAGGAAGCAGGGTTGGTGCCCTGGATTCCATCCCCAGAAACCTCATGGTGGAAGGGAAGAACCTACTTACACAGGTTGTTCTCTGAACACCACATACATGCTGCAGTTCAAACAGGCCCCTTCAACAAGCAAATTAAAAAAAAAGAAATATAAAAAACACTTTTTAAAGGGTGCAGTAGGTCTGGTATGGAAGCTACATTGATATTCTGATATACTAAAGTTCCTTATCTTACTCAGATTTACAATTTTAAAATATTTAGCTGGATGGTGGTGGCACACATCTTTAATCCCAGCACTTAAAAGGCAGAGGCAGGTGGAACTCTGTGAGTTCGAGGCCAGCCTGGTCTACAGAGTGAGTTCCAGAACAAAGGCATACATAAAGACATCCTATCTCAAAAACAAAGCAACTCCCCCCACCAAATTACCTACATTTTAATTTAGTGTGTGTGTGTCTGTGGATGTGTGCGAGGAGGTCAGAGGAAAACTTGGGGGAGTCAGTTCTCTCTTTATATCTTGTGGTTTCTGGGATCTGAACTGAGGTCATTAGGGTTGGCAATAAGGGCCTTTACCTGCTGGGCCATCTTGCTGGCCCCAAATTTACTAGCAAATAAAAAGACAAGAGGCATAAAGAAAACTGGGACATAGAGACATTCTTTCTTTTTTGTTTGTTTGTTATTTATTATGTATAGTGTTCTGTCTGCAGGCCAGAAGAGGGCACCAGATAGCATTATAGATGGTTTTGAGCCACCATGTGAGTGCTGGGAATTGAACTTGGGTCCTCTGGAAGAGCAGCCAGTGCTCTTAACCTCTGAGCCATATCGCCATCTCACCAGCCCCCCTACAGGGACATTTCTGTGGGGCCCATTTTCACCACATGCATGCATTATCTTATTAACAAAAATAAGCAAATCCAAAAAGAGCGCTGAATAATTTTCCAAGAGTTGTTGTTTAATGAGCTCAAGGTTATAGGAAGTTCTGGAAGTAGATAGTGCTGACGATTGGACAGCACTGGAGGTGCACTGACTGCTTACACAGTGCCGAGGATTGGACGGCATCGTGGGCGGGTGCACTGTTCTGCTTACACAGTGCTGACGATTGGACGACACTGTGGGCCGACACACTGATCTGCTTACATAGAAAGGGTTACAATGGGTGATCGCTGACCGGGCCAGCACTGGACGAGTTGGGCCACTTTTCAGAAGTCTTTTTTTGTTCTTTATTTCTTTTTTTAGGTTACTGGTCAAAGCTGACGCATGCTTTCTCTGGCATGTTGGGCTTTCTCACACTTCCTCACTTTCGTCTGGCGATTGCTTGCTGATTTCCATGCCTAGCTCAAAAGGCTTGCCTGCCTGCTTTCTTTCACATTCTTAGCTCAGGTTTCAGGGGTTCTGATGCCTTCTTCTAGCTCCATCAGGCCCCTGCATGCATGTGGTACATGGTCGTGCAGGCAAGTATAATACATGAAACCAACAGACAGACAAAATATACAAAACAGTGTATAACAGGTGACACTGTTATAGTCAATCCCATGCTGTCCTCAGGCTTAAAAAGAGGTTACAATAGCCGGACGGTGGTGGCATACTCCTTTAATCCCAGCACTTGGGAGGCAGAGGCAGGCGGATCTCTGTGAGTTCCAGGCCAGCCTGGTCTATAAGAGCTAGTTTCAGGACAGGCACTAAAGTTACAGAGAAACCCTGTCTCGAAAACAAAAGCAAAAGCAAAACAAAACAAAACAAAACAAAAAAACAAAAAAGTGGTTACAATGGTACCTTCTGTGTTATCCCACATTTATCTGTGGCTGAGTTTTGCTTTGAAGTTTAGACTGGCCTCAGATTTGAAATTCCCCTGCCTCATTTAGTCTCCTGGGTGCTGGATTTGCAGGTGTGAGCCACCACACCCAGATTATGTTATACCTGTTTTTCCGCAACAACAAAACCAACCAAATAAAAAGCAACAACAACAACAACAACAACAACAACAAAAACCCAACCAAATAGTATTTTAACATGGCGGATGGCGGTCCCATGATCTGCAGCTTTTGAGGCAGGGTGTCCCAATAGCAGCTGGGATGGAGGAGATCAAGGACCGGGATGGGATGCCCCATGCTGTGTTTCCCAGGGTCCTCCCATAACATATCGACTCCAGCTCTCCATCTAGACTCCTAGGGGCTCTCCATGGCAACTGCCTTCACTTGAGGTCCTACTTCTCTGTATTCAGATCCAAGACGAACTGGGCTCCACCACCTTTTCCCTTTCATCCTGCCCAGACCTATACTGTCCTCTGTCCTCAGTAGTGCTAACTCCCCACTTCCCTTGGAGGCTGCACTCCAGCTGCCACTGATGCCCCCAATGCCCTCTATGCGCCACCTGGACGCTTTTGATAGCCAACATGCAGCTGCAGGCCTGGGCCTCATGATGTCTTTATCAGCCTCTTCTCCAGCTGCCATGTCAGCTGGCCCTGTAGCAGCACTCCGTCTGGCTATACCTGCTTAGGGCTTGAAGTCCACTCCAGTGAGGCCACAGTGAGGTCTTTGGGGGGTTGTTTCCTTGGCCCCTTGGTTCTAGTAGCCACCTCTGACAGAACCAGAGAACACTTATTTTTTAGAATCTAATTCTGTTTATTTTTTCCCTAACTCATATCTCATGCCTGGCTAAATCTATGAACTGAAGCCCAGGCTTGTCTCGGGGCCTTTGTCCCATCAAATTCCCCACCCCTGGGATAGCCTCCCATTAGGTCACCCCAAGCTGGCCCATTCTCATTTTGTAGGTCTTAGCTCAAGGCCACTTTCTAGAGATGCCAGAGACAGTCATAGAAAGCTGCTATGTCCCTTCCTGTTTATTGCTCAATGTCTGCAAGCTCCTCAGGGACAGGGACCTGGCGCTGACTGTCTCCCAGCTTATGGGCACTCAAGTCACAGTGCTAAGAGACAGCTGATCCAGGCTACAGGATGACAGGCAGGGCATTTGGGAGAAGAGGCCTGCAGAGGCCCACTAGCCTTGGGCTAGCTCTGCTCCTCTCTGCCTGCACCAGCTCACTCCCGCTCCAGCCGGTGGCCTTGGAGACAGCAGTATTCAGAGGAAGGAGGAGGCAGAGTGGAGGGTCATCCGTCAGGCGAGACGTGGAGTGCCTGGGAAATCGAGGAGGCTGTCTGAGGCACCTTTGCAGCATCCGCCTGGCATTCCCCACCATCTGGGAGCCTGATGGGCAGGCTGTCCCTGGGCACTGGAGAGAGCCAGGAGAGCCCCAGGACCACAGCGGGGGAGGAGGGAGGGCCTAGCCAGGACTCCTTGCCAATTACCTTCCCTTTCCAGCCCAGACATTTGCTTCACAGTAAAACATTTAAAAACAGATAAATCTCCCGAAGGTGTCGGATTCCATCTGGAACCGTCATCCCATCTCAGAAGGCGATTATTTCGTTTGAATTATTTTGAATTTTGATACACAAGAGTACATAGACTAACATAATAAACTTGAAAACTACCCATCAAAATCAGTATTTTTATTTTTAAGTGTTTTTTTTTTTAAATAAAAAATGGTTAACTGTGGAGCCGAGGGTCTAGCTCAATGACAGAGTGTGTGCTTAGCATACAGAAGGTGGATCCCATCCGCAGCACAAGCTCACATGTTGAGGCTGTACAGCATATAGAACCACGGAAAGCTCAGTTGTGCGTAAAAGCACAGCATACATCAGCAACATGACCTTCCCAGGTGTGAGATGAGACCCGGGTTCCCCTGCTCGACTGGCCCCTCATATCCAGATCCACTCTGATCTATGGGATGCCGCTGCCTGGCATCCCTGGTCTGTGTGTGTGTGTGTGTGTGTGTGTGTGTGTGTGTGTGTGCAGAGGGTCCAGGTGCCCTTGGAGGTCAGAGGGGCGTCCACTCTCCTGGAGCTGCAGCGAGTTTAGATGTGGGCACTGGGAACCAAACTCAGATCCTCTACAAGAGCAGTACAGTACAGTACACCCTCTTAACGGCTGAGCCATCTCCCCAGCCCTTCTCCTGGCCGATTAAAAATACAAGTACAGGGAGATGGAGATGGAGAGTACCTGTTGTTCTCCCAGGGGCCCGGGTCAGTTCCCAGCAGCCACTTCGGGTGGCTCCCATTACCTGTAACTCCAGATTCAGGGACTCTGATGCCCTCTTATGGCCTGTGTAGGCACCCACCCACACAAGTGTATAGACATACACACACACACACACACGCACACACACACAGGCAGAGAATTAAAAGGCTAAAGGGAATGATGTTTGGTTTAAAATTTAAAATTAAAATTTAACTTAAAAATTGGCTCAATATTTAAAAATAAATATGCTTGGTCATGGCGACACATGCCTTTAATCCCAGCACTCGGGAGGTAGAGGCAGGGGGATCTCTGTGGGTTTAAGTTCCAAAGTGAGTTCCAGAACAGCCAGAGCTGTTAGACAGAGAAACCCTGTCTTGAAAAACCAAAAATAAATAAATACAAATATAAATGCAATATAATATCACAAATAAAAGCTACCCTTCTTGTGGTCCAGCTTCACCCCAGGAAGCAGGCCCAGTAATGGAACTCACATAGACCATGCCAGACTGAGTTGTGTATTTTTAACACATAAATTTGTTTTGCATAGTTTAGAACTTTGCATAAATGACAGCAATCCTGTCCCTATCACGCTGCCCATGGTTTTCACCCTTGTCTAAGTGATCTTTTAAAAGCTGCCGTACTGAGGTACAATTTATGCACAGTAAACCGAGTATACAACTGGATGGTTTTGGGTACATGTACAGAGCTGCGCACCCGTCAGCACAATCCAGTTTTAGAACACCCATCTCTCTCTCCTAAGGCGGCCAGATGCATTTCATTTCCCCCGTTTGCTTCAAGTGCTTTTGGACAAATCTTGATTCCTTCCCCTCAGGAGGCCCCGGTGGGTGCCAACCCATGCTTTGGGGACATTATGTTATGTTACCTCAGTTAGTCCTCACGCAACTTGGAAAAAGTGCATTTTGGAGACAATGACAGGGAGACGCAGAGGAGGGTGAGAAGCTCCCCAAGGTCACCCTCCTAGAGACTGATAGACAAGCTGAGCCCCAGGCCAGCCCCAGTCAGTGATTTATTCCTGGGACCCCAGATTTCCCTACTGGAGGGTGGGACTGTGAATCCGTGACCCCTCACAGATGATAAACCGGCTTAACAAGTTGAGTGGGCTGCTCAGGACCCCAGGGACAGGCAGTGGCTGAGCTAGAACTTGGACCAAGTCTGTGTGACTCACAAATGTGGCTGCCCCTGGTTAGCCTCCTTTACTTCTCTCTTTTTTTTTTCTGTTTTTTTTTCTCCCCCAACCCCCCGGGTTTTGCTTTGTATCCCTGTTTGGTTTGATACTTGCTATGCAGGTCAGGCTGGCTTTGAACTCACACCAATCCTCTTGCCTCAGCCTCCCAAGTGCTATAATTTTAGGTGTGTGCCACTCTGCTTGGCTCTTTCATTTTATTCTTTGAGACATATCGTCAGAACCCAAGTTGGCTGGAATTGTGTATGTGGCCTAGGCTGGCTTTGAACTTGTGATCGTCTTGGATCGGCCTCACAAATATGCCACCATACTTGGCTCACTTGCCTTTTCTCATGACAGAGAAGGAAACAAAGTAAGTTCAGGGGATGGGGAGAGACACATCAGGACAGAGTCTTATACTCACTGAAACATCTGCAAATGCACTTATCCATGTGAATATGTGTAAACATGTTTGCCTGTACACAGCATTACGGGCACACATGTAATATAGGTACACATAGGCATATAGATGCACATCCACACAGGTGTGCCCACACAGGCACAGGCATGTACTCAGCTATACACACATTGTCCTGTAAACACTCAGTTAGTCAGAGTTAGTGTTCAGAGGTCCTTTGTTCTGCAAAGTGCTGTGTGTGCACATGCATATGTGCATGCTTACACATGTGTGTTCTTCGGTGTATGTTTATATGTATGTGTGAGCCGGTGACGGGGTCCCCTGGTGGAGCTCTGACAGTCTCTCCATGAAACGTGCCTTCCAGCTGTGGGGCTGGGCCTTAGGGTCTCCTCTTCTGCTCAGGTGCGTGCTTTGGGTCTTCAGAAACCCAGCTTGGCATGATTTCAGGGATTGGCTGGTTTCACACTGTCAGGAATGGGAGCCAGCCTCTCTTTCAACTGACTGCATACTTCCACCCAAAGACCATTCCTACCAGTGGGCCCTGCACCTCCATGAAGCTGCAGAAGGCTATAGGGCCTCCCTAAAGCACCACATTAGGCATGCATGAGTACACACAATCCATTCCAGAGTCCAAGAGGTGGGTATACTGACTACTGCCGCCGCCAGGATGGGGAAACTGAGGCACAGAGGTAACTGCAGGTTTCTGTTTCAGTAAGAGTAGGTTCAAAGCCAGGCTGCTTATGGACAGAGACCCGACCAGACTGTTCAATGGTTTACTCCAGACCTGGAACCCAGGAACTCTGGTATCTGGTTGTATCTGGTTCTTAAGGCATGGCTCTACCCTGGGGTGCTGGGCCACAATGATGGGCCTTTGATAAAGTGCCTTCTCACCAGACCCGGATATAGCAGGAGAAAGCAGAGGAAAACGGAGTAGATTAGTGACTAAGACAGCTGTTTTCTGAAATGGACCCTTTTTCTCCTGAAATGAGATTGATTTTTTTTTTTTTTTGACAAGGTCTCACGCTGAAGACTTGGCAGGATCTTCCTGCCTGATTTCTCGAATGATGAGATTAAATGATGAGATTAGAGGTCTGTTCCACCACACCTTGTGGCTACATTTATATTCTTAGTTGGCATGTTAATTTTGAAAACTTTATTTAGTGTGTGTGTGTGTGTGTGTGTGCGTGTGCGTGTGCGTGTGTGTGTGTATGCATGCGTGCTTGTGAGCATGTGGAAATTAGAGGACAATTTTTAGGAATCTATTCTCTTCTTCAACCATGTGGGTTCTGTGTTCTGGGGTCAAATTCATGTTGTTAGGCTTGGTGGGACGAGCCTGTACCCCCTGTGCCATCTGGCCAGCTCTTAGCTGACAAGGAAAGCAGTGAGCACTCCAGCACTGAGCCCCAGGGTTGCTGGGACCTCACCCCTGCAATTTACTGTCTTGCGGAACCCCTCAAGCTTGAGCCTCTTTGGGGTGCCCTGGAATTCTGTTTCCTTTCTCCTTTCTTCTTGACCCCTCATGTTCACGCCTGCATTCACCCACACTCCAGCCGAGGAAACCTCCCTGGATGTTTGAAGTCTTTTTTTTTTAATTTTTATTTTTCCATTCAATTATTTATACTTCCTTCCCTCCTCCCAATCCCCTCCCACTCCCCCACACTCCCTCCTCCCTCTCCTGCCCTGCTTGAGAGAGGGCCTGGAATCTTGCCCTGTGGGAAGTCCAAGGCCCTCCCCCCTACATCCAGGCCTAGGGAGCTGTGCATCCATATAGACTAGGGTCCCAAAAAGCCAGTACATGCAGTAGAAACAAGTCCCAGTGCTTTTATCAATGGCCTCTCAGTCAGCCCCTATTGTCAGCCACAATTAGAGGGTCTGGTTTGATCACAAGCTCATTCAGACCCGGTCCAGTTGGATTTGGTGAGCTCCCATTAGAACATGTACA
Organism: Myodes glareolus; assembly: GCF_982192425.1. NCBI lineage: Eukaryota > Metazoa > Chordata > Mammalia > Rodentia > Cricetidae > Myodes > Myodes glareolus. The sequence continues at coordinate 47,533,618 of NC_142034.1, read as the reverse complement.
CTGCCTCAGTTGGTAGACCAACCCTTCGCGGTCCTGACTTCCATACGGGTTCAGACTCAGGATTGAGTCAATAACAGAACTGAGGAAAGCTCTTTCCCTTGTCCAGCAGTCAGCTTCAAGGCCTCTCCAGCCCCGGGAAGTCAGCCAGTTGCTGGGAAGGGAAGGAATCAAAGGCCTCTAAGAAGTAAGAACTAGCTTCAGAGTGGAGCAGCCTGGTGCGGTCCCGCATGTGGCCTTGCTGCAGCAGAGGGTGACTTGGCAGGCCTATTTATCGCAGATCCACCTGGCCTCCCTAGGGGTGCTGGCTTCTGCGGAGGAGATGCCCTCTGGGCCTGACCTCTTGGTGCAGCCATTTAGGAGCCCCCTGGGGTTCCAGCTCCCTGGAACTATTTAGTGTGGGCTACAAAGGGGTCCCCTTCCTTCTAAGACACCTGAAAAAAAAAAGCTCTCAAAATTTACAATACACTTGTTACCTGGGGAAAATGGTGTTCCTTGAACATCTTCAAAAACTTCCTATGAAGGCTTGGAGTTCGAGTTCCATAAAACTAGCTAAAAAGCAATCATGGGGGCCAGTGAGATGGCTCAGTCGTTAAAGGGTATTGCTGCTAACCTGACCTCAGTTTTGATCCCCAGATCCCATAGGATGGAAGGAGAGAACTGTCTCTTGCAAGTTGTCCTCTGACCTCCATGTGTATGCCATGGCAATGAACATCTCTCTCTCTCTCTCTCTCTCTCTCTCTCTCTCTCTCTCTCTCTCTCTCACACACACACACACACAGAGACAGATTCCTTTTGAAAAGGAATCATAAAGCCAAACAAAATTCAAGCAGGTGAGGGAAATAATAAATTTCAGTTATTTGAAAGCCTTAGAGAATAGAGAACACTCTTAGGTGCATGGTGGCTGGAAAGAGGTGGGGGGGGGTCAGGTTGAGTCCCCCAGAATGAGTGGTGTTTGCCATGACTAGGAGCTGCTCCTTTGAGACAGACCTGGTGTCCTCCATGGTCCCAGGGTCCTGCGTCCAAATCCTATTCCTGCTGTAGTGCCCATCACCCACTGCTGCGGCCCCAATCCCAGAGCGGGCACAGACAGAGGGGTGACATGGGCAGCCCAGTAGCTGCCATTCCCATGTGCCTCCCTGAGAGTGTGTCATGGGTTACTCACGTCGCCCTCACTATTGTTATTTCTGGAAAGTTGAGCTCTGAGAGGTTAAGTCACTTGTCTAAGGTTGAGTCAGTGCAGAGCTGGGGAGAGCTGACATGTGCAAACTGCCTGCCCTGACTGGGACCTCCGCTTCCTGTCCTTGAGCCCAAGCCTCATCACTTAGCTGGGAGTTAGGAACCTCTAACAGGAACATGTCTACCTGGGGCCAGCAGAGCCCCCAGCCTGGTCTCACCTCATGCTATCATTCCTATCTGGAGACCACAATACCAGGGCTGGGCTGAAAGCTTGTGTTTCTCTTTTTCTAGGTTTGGGCTCTGACTCCTCTAAGTTCTACGACAGTCACTGTTTTCTGGGTCAAGTAGGGCATAAGGAAAATCACTCTCCCCCTGGACTAATTTGTCATCTTGTTATTTCCATTAGCCGACACTGTTGGAGCCCATTCCATCCCAAACTGTTTGAATTCTCTGCTTGGAAATCCCCTGGCCTAGCAGTACCATTTCCCATTCTAAAAGGGACCTAGGGAAATGGGAGTTGCTGCCTGCAGGTGTGGGAAGGGGGAGAGGACACAGGAGAAGGGGCTGGGGACCTAGACCAGTGGGCAATTTTGTTTTAATCCAGAGGCAGGTGTACTGTGGAGGGGCACGGGGCTCTCTCTCATGGACTGGTGGAGGGAGGCAGGGGTGGAGTGGGCTGCTGGGATCTATGGCTGGGTGTGGGGGAGAGTGTGTCCAAGAAAGGCAGAACCACTAGAATGGAGAGGAGGTTTCTGCAGGCTAGCTGACTCTGGAATGGACGCTGGGCCAGCAAAGTGAGCGAGGATGAAGAGACTGGCTTTAGTTTTTGACAAGTTTAGAATCTTTAGAGATGGTGAGGATGAGTATTATGGTTTGACTCTTAAGTGATCCCGCAAAAGCTCATGTATTGAAGCCTTGGTACCCAAGAAATGGCACTGCTGAGAGCAAGTTAAGTTATTGGAGTTGTGTCCTTAAAGGGATGCTGGAATCCTGGCACCTCCTCTCTTTATTTTCATGTTTCAGCCACCATGAGCTGAGCAACTTTGTACTCCCCACCCCACGTAATAGTTGTTCTTGGTTTTATTCACTTGACTAAATCTGGAATTAACTAAAACCCAATAACTGTGTGTAGCATGAATCTAATTGGTCTTAATAATTAGATTAGAAAGAGCAGAGAAGTAAAGCAACCAGCCACTAAAGTTCTTATCGTTATGAAATCCGCAGACCAAAAGGGACTAAGCTCCTGTCTCTTCCCACCTTATATTCCTTTCTCTGCCCAGACATATCACTTCCTGTCTGTCTGTACAGACCTCCGGACCTTCATGATTAACTAACAGCTAGTTCCACACTCTGATCTCCAGGAAAGCTTTATTTGCTAGAGCACAAACAAAATATCACCACCTTTCCCCTTTTCAATCTAAAATAAAAAAGGTTATAACTAATATAAGAAAAACTATATACAATAAGTCCAAAAACTATAATCCATTTGTATTTGGCAAATTCAGAGAAAGAGAAAATACTTCATATCTATTCTATCTTGGTGAGTTCAAAGGATTGTACGTAATTCACTTTCTATTCTAACTTGCATTACAAAAACTGTCTTTTAATGTCTCTCAACCTTATACACTTTACACCTCTTTAGTGAATTTCTTTTCTGAATCTGACAACAAGGAAAACTATAACTATAAAGTCTTCAACTCCACCAGAAACCTGAGAATGCAATAATTATTATTGTATTATTATTATTGCATTATTATTATTCCTACTTATTATTACCTGAATAAGTAGGAAGTGTAAGCAAGAAGCTCTCAAAAAATGTAAGAAATGACAAAACAACTGGCTGCCTGGACAGTCACCCAAGGTTTCTCTGCAACATTGGGGCATCCATCGTCAGCATACAGGCCTAGCACATCTGGCAGGCTTTTCTGTGAGGCAGGAGATTCTGAAGGGTTGTCCCACCTTGTTTTGGCAAAGTTCAGCAGTTCTTTCTTTTGTGTCCAGCTTGTCCAATTAGGACAGCAGTTAATGCAAGGGTATTTTCTTGCCCAGTGGCTTACTTTTGCCACAAAGAAAGTAAACTGAATATGGAGTTTCTTTGATGTTCATTATCTTTCCCAAAGTAGATTGGTGCTGCCAGAAGCAGACACGTCTCATTGTCATAAAAATACCCTATGTTATTAAAACATCTTAAATGCCATATTCTGCTGATCTCTGAAGTATTTGAAGATGACATGTCTATCTAAAATATATCTCTGTTTGATCTTGAAAACATACCTAATATGATTGTAATAGTGACTAACTATTTACCTGCATTTCCTTATTATCCTAAATAGTTGGTAATAATAGCTTTCAAGGAATAGAAATTTTCATTACATTGCTAAATGAATTGCATAGGTACAACACCTTGAACAAAATTAGAAATGTTTGTACAGCATATTCTAATACAAAAGTCCATGTCAATATAAAATATTTAAAACTAGTAGTTGCTTTTTTGTTTAAAAATGAATTCAATAATCTATCTTTTATACTATTTCTTTTTTAAATATTTATTATGTATACAATATTCTGTCTGTGTGTATGCCTGAAGGTCAGAAGAGGGCACCAGACCTCATTACAGATGGTTGTGAGCCACCATGTGGTTGCTGGGAATTGAACTCAGGACCTTTGGAAGAGCAGGCAATGCTCTTAACTGCTGAGCCATCTCTCCAGCACATTATCCTATTTCTATATCCCTCCTTTTTCTTTTCAGAGTAGATTCAATAATTTATCTTTTATCCTATCATTTCTAGATTCCCCTTTTTCTTTTCAAAACAAGAACTCTGAATCCAATCTCCTTTGTTCAACTTTTTTCCTGACCATTACCAATAACAACCTGTATCCAACCACCCTAAATAATGACAAATATCCATAACCCATTGAACAACTAAAAACCACCCACTCCACCTCTTGGGAATGTGGGCATCATATTCTTAAAATTACTTCCTACTGTCTGGGGGTGATGGCATCTTTAGGGGATTCTTAAAAGAAAAATTTGGGTTAATTGTCAAGTCCTGGGAGAGGTAGCTGTATCATTTGTTGTCCAGTCTCTGCGTAATGAGAAAGTGCAGGGCTTGTCTCAAGTCCTGGCTAGCATAGTCTGTGAGGCTGGATCATCTAAGATAGTCACCTTGAAGTTGTCCTGAGAAGTTTGTAGTTCAAAGTTGGTCTTTAGGTGATGTTCATCAACTTAGTGGTGTTATCATAGTCCTGGTGGAATTGTCATTGTGGGACCCCATCTTCCTTTTGGAGACTTCAAAGGACACTGTTAAGCATGATCTTGGTTCACTGCAGAAAACATAAACATTTTAAATGTCAGATGTAGCAGATGTCAAAGCGGTTAAGGGACCATACTTTGTTATGTACATCCAGAGTACAAAAACTTAATTCCTAGTTACTGATAGAGATTCAACCCCAAAATCATGTACAGGAAACTAGATGAAGCCTTTTTCTAGAATTAGTTTGTAATCTATATGACCATTAATATCATGACAAAAAGTTTAATATATATATTCATTTTATAAATTTTGAAATAATATTTATATCTTAAGAAAAGCTGTTAAAGATTCAAAATAAAACTAAAGGATTATGAGGTTAGTGGCAATAAAATAGTCCCTAGTTTTTGTTTTTCTTTTGTACCTTATCAGGTGGCTCCTCTGAAATGAGACAGAGATTTTGGATTTCACTTTAATAAGCAAGCTTCTGTTTAGAAAAGGAGAGAGCCACACTCCACTCCAAGACTTGCTTTAATTTTTAATTGGACTGAGACTACAAAAAGACCATTTGCATTATGTGTCATAGAGAACAGCAGAAGCAAACATTTGGAAAGATTTATGAAATTTTATCCTGTTGGAAATGTGATATCCCAACAGGCCAGTTTACTCTTTTTATTTGACATTTTCTCTGGATGATTTGTCTGTTTTCTTCAGATGTCTCATTTGTCCAGTGGTCTTCAGATTCCTTAGCTGGACATCTTTATTCTCCTGAAAAGAAAAAAGAAAAGTCTGCCCCAACCCTAACTTTGGGGCAGTTCCCTTTTGTCAAGTTATATCTGATCAAATGAGAAACATTGTTAGTCATATAAGTTAGTTTAGATTGAATGGTCACACTGGTTGATGAACTATGACCTCTTCTAATCTAGAGGTTTCTCTTGTTCAAATCTAATCTTTATAAAATTTGCTTTATGGTTTATCCTGGAATTTTTGTCTTATCTTCTAAAGCTGTTCTATCATCCAGAGCAGTATTTTTTTTTTACAATGGGCATTAGGTTCTTTAATTGCTCTGGGAATGAGTTTCCTACATGATGACAAGAAATGACTGAACCAATTTGGAATGAAGGCCTGCAAGAGGTCCCCCAAGGCATTTCCCAATGGCAAAGGGTTGGTTACCTTGACTGTTCCTTGTTGATCTACATTCATAAGTCCAATGTCTGCCATTGCCATACCTTCTGCATACAGAAAGGAGGGGCATTCTGTTGGAATTAGTCTTAGAAAAAATATTATTTCTAGGAATTCCCTTTTTATAATCCATTTTTAGGTACCCTCGTTTACCACAATTGAAACACTTGACATTTCAGTTTTTCTTCAAACCTCTGGAAATCACCTCCTTTTCCAAGCATTATCATGGTCCTGAGATTCAGTATTGATCATATCTCAGATCCATTCCTCCAAGGGTGTTGATCTTGCCTTTAACAGCCTAATTACCCTTTTGTGTTGTGCATTAGCATTTTCAAAAGCCAGAGTTTCAATTATTATTTGTCTAGCTTCTGAATTTGATATCATTCTATTTACTGATGAAGTCAATCTTTGTAAGAAATCAGTGAAGGTTTCTTTTGGGTCCTGTATGACTTTAGTAAATGACTTAATTTTCTTTCCTATCTCTTCAATTCTGTCCTAAGTATTTAAATCTACCATATGGCATAAAGCCAAGGTGTGTCCATCATATAGAAATTGCCTTTGTATATTAGCATAATCTTCCTCTCCAAGAAGTTGGTCTTGGGAGATTTTCATACCTCTAGCTCTGCTTCATTATTCAATGGTCTTAGCCTCATCTTTCCATCAGGTCCTTGAGGACCAGACTCCAAGACTGCTGTAACCAAGTCTCTCCAGTCTTGAGGGATAATTGTATTACAAGTTGACCACGAGTTTAACATTTGCTGCACAAAAGGCGAATGCATGCTATACGAGATTACCACTTTCTTGAATCTCCTTAAATCTAGCATTTCTACAGGGGTCCATTCAGCTCTTGCACAGCCTTGGGGATAGCTATCATTTGGCAATTTCTGTAAGGTTACTGCATAAATTAAAGTTGATTGAAAACCTTAAGGTTGTTCCTCTCTAACCTTATAATGCAATGCTGAAATTGATTTTCCTTTAAATCCCTCTGTCTGGATCTGAATATCTCTATGATCTGTTTTAATAAGCTTTTCTGAGGCCTGTATCTTGGCACTCATATCAACCAACTTTTTAAAGGATTAAAAAAAATAAACCAACAACAAAGATTATCAAAATGATAATTAACATTATGTCAATCCCCGATAAATTGATTATCCCTTCCTTTAATTATTCCATTTTTAAGCAATTCATCGTGTAACCACGAGAATAGTGTTTCCCGTTTTTTAATGTGGGGGAAAAAAACCTCTCTCTTTTAGGTAATTCCTGCCTTTAAGAATTCCCAACTGTCTCACCAAATCTGCTGACGATGACTCAGAGACGCCGCTGCACAGAACAGCAGGAGCCCGAGCAGGTGTCACAGCAGCCTAAGAAGAGGTTCCAGGAAAAAACACAACTCACTGGGAGAAGGAACCCACTGTCTGAAAAATGCACACAGGGGAAGAAACAGTGCAGCTGGAACTGCCTAAAAGCAGAGTTTGCTGGTGGTGAGGGGCTAACTCTGGCAGCATACTGAGCCCATGTGCCTGTAGAGTTTGTTGCAGAGAGGTTGCAACAGAAAAAGTTCAGACCCATTCAGAGGGCTTGGGGGAAAGAGGAAAACCTGGCTGGTAGGGCAGTGACTCCAGCCGTGTGTAGCTCCAGTCTGTGTCAGTGACTGCAAAGCCGCAGGTAAGCAGCTTTCACTTGAATTTGTGCCCCACATTGGGTGACAAATGTATCTAATTGGTCTTAATAATAAAAACCCAGAGTCAGATATTAGGGGGTGAAAGCTGAAAGATCAGAGAAGTAAAGCAGCCAGTCACTAAAGTTCTTCCCTCTACGAAATCCTCAGACTGAAAGGTACCAAGCTCCTGTCTCCTCCTTATATTCCTTTCTCTGCCCTGACATATCACTTCCTGTATATTTGTACAGACCTCTATGGTTATCTAATGGCTAACTCCACACTCTGATCTCTAGAAAAGCTTTATTTATTAGAGCATGAGCAAAATATCACCATAGTTGGGCACACCTATGAAGAATTTTTTTCTTTTTCTTTTTCTTTTTTTCTCTTTTCCTTTTTCATTTTTCGAGACAAGGTTTCTGTCTTGGCTTCTCAAGGTGTCTTATCCTTGCCTGTCCAGGAACTCTCTCTGTAGACCAGACTGGCCTCGAAACTCATAGAAATCTGCCTGCCTCTGCTTCCCAAGTGCTGGGATTAAAGGTGTGTGCCACCACTGCCCAGTGAGGGACTTTTTCTTAATTAAGTCATTTGAAGTGGAAAGATCCACTTCTAATCTGGATCTTTGAGGTGGGAAGTCCACCTTTAATCTGGGCCACACCTTCTGCTGGCAGCCTTTATAAAGGATGTGGAAGGAAACTTGTTCTCTCTTTGCCTGCTTGCTCTCATTGTCACTGGCGAGACCACTCCTTCACTGGCTTTAGAGCTTATTTCTTTGGGATTCTGGTGTATGCTGAAGACCTGCTGAGCCATTCAACTGGTGTAGGAGGTTCTTCTGTTCATGTGTTGCTTTTATTAACCAATAAAAAATAAAAAATAAAAGTGAATAAAGAAACTGCCTTGGTCTAATTGATAGGGTGGAACTTAGGTAGGCGGAGAAAACAGAACTGAATGCTGGGAAGATGGGCAGAGTGGGAGAAGCCATGGATCCTCTGCCTGAGATGGACGCTGGTTAGAATCTCTGCTAAGCCACAGCCATGTAGTGATACACAGATTAATAGATATGGGTTAAACTAATATGTAAGAGTTAGCCAATAAGAAGTTAGAGCTAATGGCCAAGCAGTGTTTTTAATTAATACAGTTTCTGTGTGATTATTTCGGGTGTAAGCTAGCTGGAGAGCCGGGACAAACAAGGGGCCCCCTCTCTTTACAACAATCTAACCTTGTGAACTCAACAAATACTGAATTCTTGGACCTTCCATTGGTAAACAACTGTTGTTGGCTTAGATGGACCGCAGCCTGTAAGCCATTCTAATAAATCCCCTTTACAGGTATATTTTTCATAGATATTCATTCATAAGTTCTGTTCCTCTAGAAAACCCTGACTAATATATTCCACCATGGTGTTCAGCCTGACCATGGGTCAGAATGACAGGGCCGAGCAACCATTGCCTGAAATCTCTGAAACTGTGAGTCAAAATAACCCCCCTCTCTCTGTGTGTTTGTGCATGTGTGTGTGTGTCTGCCTATGAAAGGCAGAGAAAACTCCTTCTCACATTCATCTCCACAGGCACTGGTCATGTAGAAGCACCGGGGATGAGTAGTATGGGGGAGAAGAGGCCATTGTGTGCCCACAACACATTAACCCTTCAGCCTCTCGGTGGGGCTTCTCTTGGAGATCCCCTCTCTACCTCATTTCTCTTTTTCCTTTAAAGGCTGTTCTAATGTCTCTTTTGTGGCCATGTGTACAAGTGCTCTCAGGCTCATCTGCTTTTAGCCTTTCAAGGTGTTTCCCTAGGGACTGAAGGGAGGGCTCAGCAGTTAAGAATGCTCACTGCTCTTCCAGAAGACCAGAATTCTGTTCCCAGCACCTCTATCTGGTGGCTCACCAGAAGACTTTCACTTCAGATCCAGGGCATCCCACACCTTCTTCCAACCTCCTTTGATGCCCATACACTCATGGCATATACACAGACACATGCGCACATACACATAAATAAAACTAAAATCTTAAAAAAATAAAAACTAAATATTTTCCCCAAGCTAGGCATGCAAATCCTCCCTGCAGTTCCAGCTGTTTGGTTGAGGTAAGGGAGGCTAGATAGTGTGGTGTTGTGTAGTTGTGAGACTGTTATTAAACCTTAATACCCACATAACAAACCAGGCATTCCTCACACTCCTGCAGCTCCAGCCCTGAGCGGGGTGGAGACTGGAGGATCACTGGGACTTAATAGTTTCCAGCCTTCCCAAGAAAATGAGAGGCCCAGGTTTGCAGAGAGACTCTGCCCCAAATGACTGGGTGGATAGTGATAGAGGATGTGTAATTCTGGATTTCACATGTGGACACAGATGCCTGTGCACTCTTGTGCACACAAGTGCACACATACACTTATGTGTCAATGAAGATGAGAAGATAAGTCTGGCTGGTAGGGCTAGAGAGAAGGCTCATTAGGCAATGTGCCTGCCATGCAGGCATGCGGACCTGGAACATATCTGAAAGTTTGATGCAGTGACACTTGCTTATAATCCCAGCACTAAGGAGGCAGAGACAGGCGAACCACTGGGACTTGCTAGCTAGCTGGCCAGCCTAGCCAATTAATTGGTGAATTCCAGGTTTAATGAGAGACTGTCTCAAAAAGATAAGGTGGAGATCGACGGAGGAAGATGCCAGGCATTAACCTCTGGTATACACACACACACACACACACACACACACATACACACACACGTGCTCTGGCATGTGGCACATTGGTACACAGGAACACATATAAATGTGCACACAGAAAGTCTCCAGAGTGGGTCCCGGCTGAGCTTTCAGATCTGTGGCAATCACAGCAGGGCTGGGGATTTCCCTCCGTTTTCAGCCCATAGCCTTGGGGTGGGATGCTCCAGTACCTAGACACTCTCAGGGCTAGGAGATCCTGTGGCACTTCTCCCTTTCATTTGACAGGGACCCCAAGGCCCCAGCCCACTTGCCCGTAGAGCTCTCTGGGAGAAGGGAACGGAGCTCCAGCATGTTTGGGTGACTGATTCAAATATGTGTCCGTTGAACGAATTTGTGTCCAGATCTGCAATTGTGTTTAAGGTCTCTCACTCTCATGCGAAGTAAACAAATAATTCTCATCTGTGAAATCAGGGCTACTCATATCAAGAGGAATGATGGGAGGGATAGGTGAGGCTTAAGGCTAGGGCATGTTGTCCTGGCCCCTTACATCTTCCACATCCCTTTGGGGGAACCCCTCAACTTTGTTCCAGGTTGAGGGGAGGCCAGGCTGCGTGGGCAGTTTCAGGGCAACCAGATCTGTTACTCCCGCTCTGGTTACAGGCTGCTTTGGAGACTTTGGCATAGTTCCCTGAATAGCTACTCACTGAGGCCCTAGAGGCTGAGTCCTTAATGCCCTCTGGGGTTACCTCAAGATCAGTTCTTTCTTGGAGGTACTTTTGGCTGTTTTGAATTGAGTGAGCCAAGGACTGGGGACCTACAGTTTGTGGGAAGTTCAGGTTGGGGCTTATAGGGGCCATATTATACAGGCCCATATTTCTACATGGTATGGCAGCCAGAATTTCAGGCCACAGTGCACCTGCCACACAGAGGTGGTGACCTGGTCTTTTGAGATAAACTGATGCCATCCTAGACAAAGGGTCAGAATATGCTAATGTCGTTCTGCTCCTTCTTTGTAATTGGAAGGTCACCTGGGAAAGAGGTGTTAATTCAGTCTACGTGACAGAGACGTACAGAGAAGTCATAGATGGGAAGATGTGACAAAATGGGAATAGAAAGGTGTGGATGTGACCACAGTTGTTCTCCTAGCTACCTAGGAAACAGAATGCTGATTAACATCCCCCTCAGTTTGGTATAAAAGCTGTTTGGAGAATAAACGCGGGTGAAATTTTCAGGATGTGAACTCAGGATTTCATGAGGGATCCCTGAAAACTCCCTCCAGATAACATCATGTGAATTATGTCTTTATTCTCACACCTCCCCTCTGGATTGAAAAATAATTTATGGTCCGGGCTGGCCATGGACCATGACAGGGGCTCATGATCTTTTGGCTTCTCCCAAGAGGTGGTGAGTAGTTCAGCCTGAATATAGACACATTCTTACTGGGTCTACCCATCTCTCTATGCATCTACCCATTCTTCTGATGGGATAACATTTCGCCTGTCCATTCTCACAGATGTCCATCAATGCATTGGTTCACACAAAATATCCACCATGTCTCTCTCCACCATGTCTGATGCTTCATCAGTGCACCCCTCCATCTGTCCACTCACTGACTTGCCTGCATTCCATGCATCCATGCATCCATCCATGCATCCATCCATATCCATCCACCCATCTACCCTACTCACCCACTCAATTTCTCTTCTTTCCTTCCTTCCTTCCTTCCTTCCTTCCTTCCTTCCTTTCTTTCTTTCTTTCCTTTTTTCTTTCTTTCTTCCTAGTACTTTCTTTAGCCGAACCTCTCTGCCAATGCAAACAATCCCAATCAAACCGAATTAAACTGAATTCAAAGATGTCCATGTTTAATTGAGTGCTCCCAAGTGGCTCCAGGAAAACATGGAGAGGGGAAGAGAGAAAAGGGGAGACCACATGAAACCCTAAGACCATGTGTTCATTCTCTGGGGGGCAGTTTAAATAGCCTGTGGAAGTGGTCTCCACCTTCCCTGGGGAGGCATTACCATTTGGCGGGCTTTCTCAGAGGTGGAGTTTGGACTGAGGCAATTCCCAGGGGAGGGAGCTTATTACAGGAGCTGGGGTGAAGCCCCCAGGCAAACAATCCAGACTTTTTGTATAAAGGGGTATTAGGGAGTTGAGGTGATGCTTCCGACCAAACACTTTCTTTCTTCAAATTTTCTTTATTTTTATTTTGTCGATGAGTGCTTTGTCTGTGCTATTGCTCACAGAGGCCAAAAGAGGGCATTGGGTCCCCTTGGAATTAGAGTTACAGATGGTTGTTAGCCACCATGTGAGTGCTGGGAATTGAACCTGGGTCCTCTGGAAAAACAGTCAGTGCTCTTAACCCTTGAACCATCTCTTCACACAACCCCATTCCTACTTCTTGACTGCTAATGAGGTGCTTAAGACACGCCTTATGCCTTTAAGGAGGAAATAAAAGACATGGTCCCTAAGGAACATAGGACTGTTCCAGCCCATTCTAGAAGTATAGTCCAGGCACGGGATATAAGGGACGGATTTACCAGGCTTTTGCCCTGGGGCAGGCCAACACCTTCCACTTCAGCCCTCCCCACTTCCACTTCAGCCCTCCCCCCACCCCCAGCCTTAAAAAGCAAAGGCAGAGAGACAGGAGCTGGCAGCTGAAGGGAGGGAGGGAGGGAGGGAGGGAGGGAGGGAGAGGCTTCATTTATCAGCTGCTCAGCAGGTACTGTCAGACTTAAAATGTCCCCAAAGAGTGTCTGCTGAGATGCAGGGGTGAGCACGCAGTAATTGGCAGCAAAGAAGCTGCAGACATCCTGGGGTCCGCATCAAAGCTCAGCCTTCACCTGCTTCCTCAGATGTGGCAGCTTGGGTGTGGGCGTGGGCCAGGGCTTCTGGAGCTCCCACTTCTCCACCTGCCCTTCTCCGCCCCTCTGCTTAAGGTACATGCGTGTGTGCATGCGTGTGTGTGTGTGTGTGTGTGTGTGTGTGTGCGTGCGTGTGTGTGTGTGTGTGTGTGTGTGCGTGCGTGTGTGTGTATCTATGTAACTTTTATATGTGGTGTCCCCCAGTGAAGGCCTTTTTCACTATATTTCTAGCTGGCATCTGGGGTGCCTCTCCAATAGGTGGGCCTTCCCTCTGATCACCTGATGCTGGGGAGAACTGAGTGGCATGGGGTGGAGGAGCCAGCTAGGTCACTTTCCAGCCTATGCTCAGCTTCCTGTCTGCTTGGAGCCTGCTCTTATGGGTAGACATTTCCTTTTCTTCTACCCATCTTAGGTTCGTTAGTCGGGGCCCTTGTACCAATAAACAGGTTAACAAGAGAAAAGCATGACACACACATGGACCGTAAGTTTCCTGTGAACCAAGAGCCTGCCTAAGGAAACAAGGAGCCCCCTCCCAAAGGGGGAAAACAGTGGAGAGTGGGCAGAGTGAGGACAGGTGTCAGGGTGGAGGGCAGAAGGGAGGGCACTGTGGGGGCTCAGGGCAGAGGGCTGAGGGTCTGCTGTAGGGGATCAGGGAGCATCTCTCCTCAGCTTCCTCCACCCCTTTCCTGTAGGATCTGGAGAGTTCTTCTCATCCAGATCTTCTGGCTAGTTTCAAGGGAGAGGTCAGAGGTTAGGACAGGGTCAGAAAGGGCTTTCTTGTGTGGACTATTCCTCAGATTCCTTCCGTTCTAAGCATCCACTATACTAAGGTGCTGCATTTGGGGTGGCACAGTCTGAAGTCTATTATAAAACAGAGGATAAGGGGGGGGGTCAGTGTTGACAACAGGGCTGGAACACATCCCAACCCACCCTCTGGAATTTCCCATCATTCCTCCTTACCTCAGGAGCTCTGGAGAGCACAACCCAAACTGTTGTGTTCATCTTTCAGATGAGAGGCGGACAAGGACAATGGCAGGCAGGGCCAGGATTGAGGACAGGCCATGCGCAGTCAGGGACTCCCCAGCCCAGGCTGCCTTGTTCAAGGACTCACCTGGGAGGCTCTGGTTATTGCTGGGGCCTTATTTCAAGAGTGTAAATTTACTGTACCTGTCAGGACCCACTGTATCATTTGCAGAGTCCAGGGTTCTGCCTTCAAAATCGTTATTTCCAGATGGTAGCAGAAAAGTATGGAACATACCGTGAGTCCCCAAGGGATGGCACAGGCAGCAGTGAGCCGATGCTGCCAGCTCCGGGACCGGCAGGATGCCAGCGTCTGTGGAGTGGCCCAGCCTTCCTGGTGGCTCCCTGTTTCAGGTGCTGTGGGTCACTGGGGGCTGGTGCTGGGGCCTAGTGAGGAGACTCAAGAGGATAGCACCTGTGGGAGAGCAAAGGCAGACCCTGGGGCTGCTGGAGGCAAACAAAGTGGTGTGTGGAGGGCCTTGGCCATCAAACCCGGGAAAACCAGCCTGAAATTCCAGCACTGAGGAAGCAGAGGCAGGAGGATTGCAAGCTCCAGGTCCCTTGAGCTGCAGAGTGAAACTGCACACCTAAATAAATAAAAAATAAAATAAAGTAAATACATAGAATGCTATGATTTACCATTTTTACTCCCAGATTCATATCTGAAAGTGGAGAGTTAGAGGGACATGGACTAAAGCACAGAAAATGATTCCCTGCCTTGGTGGCTTTTTGTTTACAGTAGAAATTTAGAGATGGTATGGGGGCAGGGGTTTTCTCTACAGGACCAATGGGGGAAGGGGAGGGGCCCCGGGCTTCTCTAAACTCTCCAAGCCAGTGTGTTTTTAGCAGACTCTCAGCCTTAGGCTTCTCCCATCTTCAGGCTTGAAGCTGTTAGCTTTCCCTTCTTCCACACCTTGGTAGTCTGTCTTTCCTAGATGTTCAGTCTTTGTTTGTGTCAGGGAACAAACCCAGCAATCCTCCAGGTAACCACCAGCACCCTGTAATAGTTTTTGGGGTCCCTCTCCCATGATTTGAGACACCTTCTACTCAAGGTTGTATATCTAAGTGCAAACTGCATAGGACCCAGATGTGACCATGACCCATCTGGCACTGAGGGCCCCTTCCTAGCGAGGGGACCCCTTCCACCATGACTTGCACAGTGGGAGCCCCCCACTAGCCCCTACCTCTGCTGGGAATAGGGAGAGCAGAGACTTGGGCTCCCACCATATACAGCAGGAAGGAGATTACTCCTTTGAGAGCCTATGCTGCCACCCCTGCACCAAAAGACAGGACAAACCGAACCCTAAGGAATCAATCATCTCCCAGGGCAGAGGGTGGGAGACAGAGACTTCCAGTGCAGTACCCCCAGAAACAGTACCCCTGGGAAGGGTCCACTCTGCTTGATTGCTTCTTAACCCCACACTCAGATATTTGGCCCTCGAGCTGTGAACAGCTAAGAGCAGGCTCTGTAGGCTATCTGTGAGAACGGGAGGCTCACTGAGCTTCCTGGTTCTTGAGTAAAGATAGTGACATCCGACTTGCCCTGAGTCAGCAGTGCCCGAACCCCAAATGGAGGCTGTGCCCGAGCTAGGAGGGAAAGTTCTGTTCCCGTGGAAGAAAGCTTCCTCGGGCCGGCATCCCCGAGAGGCATCCCCGAGAGGCTTCGGTTGTTTGTCTGGAGCCAGCGTGATCCTGGAGGCCGGTCCTACTCCTCTTTCAAGCTCCCGAGAGAGCGATAAATGTCCTGTCTCCAAGAGTTGTCACCATACATGAGCAAGCTCTCAGGAGTTATGATAGCAGAACAGGGTCTCCCTCAGCTGGGCTGTGGGGTAGTACCATTTCTGATGTAAATGGTCCGTCTACACACACCCCTTCTCCAGCCCAGGCTCCCTCATGTGCCCCCCTCCCCCCCTTGCATGTGCAGAACTCTTTGCTGGCCTCTGGGGTGACACTGGGCGCTGGAGGAGGAGTGGGGGGGCCCTGTGGATTGGGCTCAGCTGTAGGACTGCCGAAGTACACTTGAGGCCGTGGGTTCGATACCGGGCACTGCAGTAGTCAGCTGGTAGAGAAGACAGGGAGGGCGCTTTGCCTTGGCATCATGGCTTTCTGGGAGCCAGTAGCAGCTGGAGGCAGGGACAGCCCAGCTTGCTTGGGTGGGATGTTGGACATGAGGGCTCCGCAGGGTCCTAAAGCCTGCTTTTTCTGCACTGGCCTCTCAAATTCTGCTTTTTTTCCCTCTATTCTTTTCCGCCTTGCTAGCTGCTATTGGTTTTGCCCCTCCCCTCCCCCCATGCCCTGGACACCTGCTTTTTTTCCCCTCATGTTCCAGTTGCTGTGACATCAACACGCTAAGGAAAAAGCATTCTCTACATTTTGGGGAAATTATTCACTAAGTGTCTAAAAACAAAACGGGTCAAAGGGAATGTTCACATCAGAGGTTTTTTGAATGGTGGCGTTTTCATGGATAAGGTTAGTCATCATTAATGTCACAGTGGTCAAGCGTCTGCCTGTGACTAGAGCAGGTATGTTCCCCCTTCTTTCAAGGTCACTAACAAGGAAGGAAAGGACACAGGTGTCCATGTCCATGTCAGTGAATTCTCTGGTGGAGACACCCCTGCTCCACCAGGAATGCTTTAGATCTTGTCCCATTGAGGAGCCACATTTTCCTTTTCTTGCTATGGTACAGGTGCGCTTATTGCGACCTTGACCTCTTGGCCTCTGTGTAGTGAGACGTGAGGCAGAGCAGGATGTGATGTCAGTTCCCGTTGAGAACTGACAGATAGCATCGGCCTGAGTGTGTGTCTGAACCCTCCGGGCTGAGTCTAAAAAGACCAGTGAGCTAATGTCCCCTGTGTCGGTCGGGTGACACTAATCCCCAGGCCAGCTCACAGGTCCTCTGAAAGCCCCCAGCCTGCTCGTCTTTGGACAAGATAAGCATGTGATGGACGCCAGAAGCAACCCTGTGAGGAAGAACCCACCTGCCTCTCAGCTGCGGCTGATGATGGGCTGGTAGGCCTGGCTCGGGGTGTTTCAGAAGGAAGCAAAGATTCTCCTTAGGGCTGTTTGTGCGAGTTGCTATTTCTGATTGTGATTGCTCCCTGGCTCTTCCCTCTTCCCTCTTGGAATTAGAAAGTATGTAATTCTAATTGTTTCCTGGGATTTCTGTGCCAGGGAATGACCGGCAATGTACCAGACAACGGCCAGCACACCCATTACAAAAGCATTGAAAGGAGGGGGGGCTTGGACACGTACTCAGAGGCCTGTGTGCCCAGCAGCTTATTCCAAACAGCAAAAGGTAGCTTATTCCAAACAGCAAAAGGTAGAAGCCAGTCAAGTGCCCATTGAGATGAGCAGGTCAGCATCTCAGTGGATCCACGCAGTGGGATGTCACTCAGCTGATGTCCGAGATCTGAAATGACGCATGTCACAACATGGAAGGACCTTGAAGACACCATCCTAAGTGAAATCTACAAACAGAATGGACATATATTACATGTCCCACTTAAACTAGGCACCTCAGGTAGTCAAAAGAGAGAGAGAGAGAGAGAGAGAGAGAGAGAGAGAGAGAGACAGTAGACAGTTGGCAGGGCTGGAAGTGGGAAAGTGTGGGATGCTATTCCTTGACGGGCACAGAGCTCCCATTTGGGTGATGACAAAGGTTTTTTGTTTGTTTGTTTTTGTTTTTCCAAGACAGGGTTTCTCTGTGTAGCTTTGGAGCCTTCCTGGAACTCACTCTGTAGACCAGGCTGGCCTCGAACTCAAAGAGAGCCACCTGCCTCTGCCTTCCGAGTGCTGGGATTAAAGGTGCGTGCCACCACCGCCTGACTGATGACAAAGGTTTAACAATGAGAGGTGGTGATGGTTACGTAGTGTTGTGAACGAATGTCACTGTAAGCTAGGGTCTGGGGAGCAATGTCGTCTTGGAGTTCAAGGGTCATCCCTATGTCCTGGTCACACCTTCTGGCTGTGGATGAGTGCACAGGTTTAAGGCTTCGGAAGCCTGGAAAGGATGTTTGATCAACAGAAGCTCCTAGAAGCTCTGAGTCAAATCCCCTCTTGCACTAAGCCCAGGCCTTATTACGCCCAAGCTTCACTAGGTCCAGTTTAGCGAACAAAGACAGGTGTTAGCACAGGGCACTCTGAGCCACACTGGGCCATGGGCACCAGGCGGTTTCCAGCAAGAGGGTGAAATCTGTGTGGGGCCTGCACTTTATTCTCATTTGTCACATCAGCAGGAAATTCTCCAGTGGGCAAAGAGGCTGCCTTTCTCCCCTTCCGCCTAGTTTTCCGAATGTGCTCCTCACTAGCCAGGCTGTTCTGCAGCTGCTGCCTTCATGCTCAGAATCCTGATTTGTTCCCACAAATCCTGGTCCCTGCTGCAGCCTCAGGCTCACAGCCCAGTCCTGGGCATCTCTTTCCCCTGGGTGCATTCACAGGGTCTCTTGATGTCCCCACCTCCCTTCTCTGTGCAGTGGGGACAGTGACAGTCCCTGACTCCGGGGTGGGTAGGGCTCCCTAGAGCTGCTAGCAGGTGTCCAACTCAACAAATGGTGACCACCATGGCTATTATCTTCCACTCACAGCAAAATGCTTCGTCTCTCTGGCCTTGGCTCGGTGAAATTGAGAGCTGTTTGTTGTCAGCAAACAAAGCTCAGCCCAGGAGGAGGCAGGGTGAGCGGAGGGGGAGCGAGGGAGGGCGCTGCCTGGAGTCCTTGATGCTGGCCTCCTTTGCTCTTGGCCTGCAGCTTCAACTGGCTGCACTTTGTGCTCAGCAACAATTCACGTGAGGGGCAGACACAGGCAGACACGGATAGTGTGGGCTCCTGAGAACCTGCAGACGTCAGATACCGTGCGTTTTTAGTGTCCTAGGGAAGGGCACCAGCCCCCTTTTCTTTGGGGGGTGGAAACGGCTCAAATGTGCTGAGTGTGTCTGAGGGAACTCTGCTGTGGGTGCTCCTTGTGCCAGAGCTGCTCCGGCTTGGGTGGGATGCTGAGGAGCTATCTGAAGTCAGGTACCCACCTAGGCCTGTGAGGAAGGTATGCTTTCTCTGCTGGTCTCATCTCTTCTGCCAAGGTCTGTGCCAGATCCCATAGGTAGTATGGGACTAGGGCTGCCAGCCTAGGGAACACAGATAGAGCACTCTAGAGGCTCACCGGGCTTCAGAGTAAAGTTCCAACGAAGAGATCTCAGCTCTCTGAGCATACCAGCCATCATCGTCATCAGGGCAGCCGTGACCACTTGCTGGGGACCCTACAAATAGGGCCTGTTGAGTCTTGATGCTCCCTCATAGGAGGGAGGAGGAAGGGCCATCAGAGCCTCGCCCGAGATTCTAGCCACACTCCCTCTTGCACCTTTCAGTCAGCTGTATGTGATTCTGCCTTAAACGCAGGCAGGCGCATGCACACGCACACACACACACACACACACACACACATGTGGCCTCTTGATCTCAGGAGGAATCTAGTGGGTATAGAGAGCAGAAGAGAAACTGAACTCCATCTCTGTAGCTATGAGCAAGTGCTTTGGGATCACCTATGTTTGGTGAGTAAGCCCAATAAATTCATGGGTTTCCCACATTGGACTTCGGAGGAATCATACTGTCTAGTTGGTGCCCCACAGGGAGGAGGTAGCCATTTGTTGGTGCCTACCCAGGGAGAGAGTTCTGATAACAGCTTCTAACCCAGAGATGCCGTGGAGAGCTCCCAGTGTTGTTTGTACAGTCCGCTGTGCGATTCAGAGGTGGCAGAAGGCAGAGGCGGCCACATCTACTTTGTGCACTGCTGAGCCCGGGCCTCTAACTCTACCTGGTCCCTGACAAGCTGCGGATGGCCAGATCAGCACTGTGAACTTCATGGTTCCAAAGCTGCAGAGGGTAGAACCAGGGTGTCTGTTAGCCGGCCTCATGAACCATGCTCTAAGGGCATCTGAATGGCTGGGGTCGGCATCATGCTTGAACCCTGCAGGGGCAGCCACTCACAACTGGGACAGACATGCTGGGAGGAAACCTCAGGGGCTTTTATGCTTTAAACGACCACAGACGTCCTGGGAAGGAAACCTCCCCATTTTATAAATGAGAAAACTGAGGCTCAGAGATCAACTAATGAACTCAGGTGCTAATAGTGCAGCTGAGACTGGAAACTAGGCGTTCCAAGGCCATGAACTTCGGACGTGCTTCCTCTTTCAGGGACTGCTAGGTTGCCTGCTGTCTGAGATAGTTCTGTGCTTCTGGATTTTGGCAGACATTGTAGACCCACTCTCCACTCGTCAGCATGACAAGCTCAGTTCCAATGGCAATTTGGCTGGGGGACCCCGAACACATTCTACAAAGAAATGATCTGTTGGTCCTATAGCAGCTGAGAGGACCCTGGACTCCGGAGTAGCCCCTGACCTTGTAAAAGGGTCTAGAGTCCATCTCAGCCAGAAAACCAAACTGTCCATGATTAATTTGAGGTGAACTGTCTCCAGGGAGCACATTGTAATTTGCCTTAGGAGCTGCAGGGGTCTGGAGGGGCATGTGTGCTGCAGTGGGCTGGGAGGCCTTTGGCCATTCTTGGAGGCATGGAAAGAGCCCTGTAGTTTAGAGTAGGGGTAAGAGGATGGCCACCCACAGGCTGGGGTGTAGATGCAGGGGCCCCTAGATCTAGGATAGCTTCTGTCCCTCCAAGCCTGTCTTATGAGCTACCCTAAGGTGAGATGCATGGTGTCCGCCTGACCTTCTGAACATCATGGCTTGCAGCAGAGTAGGCTGTGGGTCAGAGGTATTCCCCTCATGTTCTCAGCAGTGGCCTGCTGCAGCTGCTGACTGCTGCCACCCATCGTTACAAGAAGAACTGTACTGTCTAGAGTTAACTAATGTGGGAGATTAGAAACAAAACAGAAAACAAAAAAACAAACTCAAAGTTTTGGGGCCAGAGAGATGGCTTATTGGTTAAGAGCACTGGCTGCTCTTCCAGAAGTCTCCGGCTTGATTCCTAGCACCCACCACTGATTCATAACCTCCAGCCCCAGGGGATCTGCTGCCCTCTTCTAGCTGCCTTGGGCATTACATGCACATATTCAACAGACATATGTGTAGGCAAGATGCTCATACATGTAAAGTATGAGTAACTTACTCCCCTACTAAGACAACTAAACAACCTAAAACAGCTCTCCTGCTAAGTTTCTCCTGAATGTGCAGTGCTGGAAAATCGTTTTCTGAAAGTTTTCTTACAAGTACATACTATTTTTATTTTTAATTTGCTGGTGTAGGTATGTACATGTGCATACAGATGCTGTGGGAGGCCAGGTCCTCCTGGAGTTGCCTGACATAGGTGCTAGGAACTGAACTTGGGTCCTCTGCAATGCTGCCTTAACCGCTCACCCTCATCAGCCCGTACATACATATTGTATGTTGGATGTATTCATTTTCCCTTCCCCATCCCCGCTTCTTGCCTCTCCTCTTTTTGCCCATGAGTCTCTCTTGTTCCCTTAGACCATTGGTTCCCAACCTCTGGGTCACAACCCCTTTAGCAAACCCCTATCTCCAAAAATATTTACAATTCCTAACAGTAGCAAGATTTCAGTTATGAAGTAGCAATGAAAATAATTTTATGGTTGGGGGTCACTATAGCATGAGGGACTGTGTTAAAGGGCTGCAGCATTAAGAAGGTTGAGAACCACTGCCTTAGAAGACAATCCCACTTCTTCTTGCGTTACCATAAACACACATGCTTTTATGTGACTGTATACAATCTCGGAACCACAACGAGAGACCATGTAGAGCATCTGTCTTTGTGAGACTGGCATAATTTACACAGTGGTCTCCGTGAGTGTGGGCTGCTTTTGCACCCTTGCCAAGCAGTCCTGAGCTGATGGCGCTAAGTCTCAGAGGTCTGCATAGGAGGCTGCAGTGCGGCTCACAGGTTGGGTTATTCTCTCTGCCTGGCAACTCCTCCGCCTCACCCCTGCTAGAGGCTGAGAGCTCCTCACTGCCACCAGTCACCCTCCCTGGGTTTATAATGTTTGGTAGGTATGCTTTCCACTAAAAGACTAGGGGCCAGCAAGGCAGTTTAATGGGTAAAGCTCTTGCCGTGCAAGGGTAACGGAGTTTGAGCTCACATAAAAATAGAACAGACTCCACAAAGTTGCCCTCTGACCTCCACATGTGTGCTGTGGTACATACACCACCCCATCATACATACATACCATAATAAACATTCCAGTATTTCCAGTGTTCCATGAGACTCGCCAAATAAATGGCAATCCCAGTCCATCCCAAGTGCCTCTCTAGACAACCTTGGGGACTTTTAGCTCCCTTTGTTCCCATCTTCATGTCTACTAGTTTTAGTTTTTGATCTTCCGGTTTTCTTATGTGTGCCTTACTTTAGCGCTTATGGATAACCTCCTCCATTCTTGCAGACTTCTTTCAATATTTCTGCCCATCTCTTCTGTCCACATGCTCCAACCCAGTAAAACATGGCTCCAGATGACCCTGGGGCTTCTCTGCTTCTCTTCTGTGTCTCCTGCATTCTATTTTTGGTTTTATCTCCTGTCTGGTAAAAGCACATCCTACAGTAGCTAAGCGTGCATGAAAGGTGAAAAATTCGAGAGATGCCTGAGAACACCTTCATTCTCCCGTCACACTTGGCAGACCTTTGGCTGGGTATGTCTGGATCAGGAATCGCTTCCCATCAGCATTCAGAATATATGACTTCTCTGTGTTCTGGCTTTCAATTTTTAAAAAAATTATTTTTTTCACCATTTCATATATACATAGAATGTACTTTGATCATATTATCCCACTGTCCTCTCTTCTCTCCTCCTCCTTTCTGCTCCCTTCACCTTCCATGTGTGTGTCTATTTCCATGAACATGACATCAGGGCTCCTAGTTCCAGGTGGCCAGCACCAGCTCTGCCATGCATTGCTGCCACCATGGACTGAAACCTCTGGAACCCATGAGCTAATCATACATTTTCCTCCCTTAAGTTAGCTTTTGTTATTATTATTTTTGGTCACAGTAGTAAGAGAAATAATGATTACATTAGTAAATTGGTTAATTGTGTAGTGCTGAGGATTGAACCCGGGGCCTCATGTATGATAGGTACATGCTCTATCACTGAGCCACTCATTTGGTTTTTTATCTTTATTTTTTTAAGCAGATATATGAAAATATATAGGGGAGCTCGTGTGTGTGTGTGTGTGTGTGTGTGTGTGTGTGTGTGTGCGTGTACGTGTGCATGGACAGGAGTGCAGGTGCTGTGGCATTGGATCCCCCTGGAGCTGAGGTTACCGGTGGTTGTGAGCCGCCTGACATGGGTGCTGGGGATGGACTGAGGGCCTCTGGAAGAGCAGTCAGTGCTGAGCCATCTCTCCAGCTCCCTTCCCAGTTCCCAATGATGCAAACGTTGCTTCAAGCCTTTAGAACTGTGGGCCTCTCTGCAGTCACCCTGATGAGCAGCTCCTGCCGGGGCTCCCCACCACCAACTAATGCCCGGGTGGGAAACACTCATGAGTCCTCATCACTGTCCTCTCCTTTGTTAGCTTTCTTTTTGGATTTGTTTTTATTTGTGTGTATGTGCATGCCACGTTGTATGACGGTGTCCACAGAGGCCAGCAGAGGGCATCAGAGCCCCGGAGTTGGAGGTTGTTGGCTGCTGGACATGGGTGCTGGGCACCAAATTTAGACAAGTGCTCTGAACATTGCGCCATCTGTCCAGCCCCCAGCATGCACGGGTCCCTCTCCTCACTTTTCTCTCTTCTGTTATTTTTTGTTTGAAAGTTCCCTTAGCTGGAAGGGAACTTTCTATATTGCTAGAGTTTTTCTGTGGGCCTCTTTTCTCCCTACCACCCCTCCCCCAACAGTCTCACGTAGTCCAGCATAGTCTCGTACTTGCTATGTAGTTGAGGATGGTCTTGAGCTTCTCCTGCTCTGCTTTCTGAGTGCTGGGATTATCGGCATGCACCATCATGCCCAGTTTGACGCCGGGATAGGGAAAGACCTAGGTATTGACCACTGGGTTTCATCCCCAGTACTTTCCTATTTCTTGGTTTTGTGCTTTGATTCCTGGGACCTTATTGTCCTCCCAACTTCCACTTTAAAATTTATCTTATTACATACTTATTACACACTTATGAGGTCAGTTTCAGGCGGACCATTTCTTATGTGCTCTTCTTCTTGTTTTTTTAAGGTAGGGTCTCTCATTTGGCCTGGAATTTGATAAGTAGGCTAGGTAGGCAGGCTAGCAGGCCCTTGGGACCTGTCTGTGTCCCCGGCTCTGGGAATACCAAGGCAAGCCACCATGCTCAGCTGCTTTACACAGGTTCCAGAGCTCAAACTGAGGTCCCCATGCCTGTGGAGTGGTACTGACAGACCAGCTACCCAGGTCCTGTGCTCTTACAGTTTTAATTTTGAAGAATATAACTTCTTTTCTAAAAAGTAGCACTGTTGTCATTAACTTTTAGTTTTTGGTAGCCCTAGTGATGGAACCTGGGGCCTTGCACATTGGAGAGAGTGATCTGCCTCCGGGTCCCTGCTCCTGCATTTTCTTATTTCGTGCAGTAGCATCTTCAGAGGACCTAAATTCTTCCTCCTGTGAGCTGGATGCTCTAGGTTTTGTGTTAGTTTGTTTTCTAGCTCCACCAGGCTCTGGGTGCCTTGATCCGTTCCCACCACGTGAACAAGGCAGACTGCTCTCAGCACATGGATGGAGCTTAGGACTGTGGTCCTCGGCAGTAAAGAATGAGTAGAGACTGGATGCCTGGGGACTCCCTAATGCCAGGGCCCATCATCAGTTCCTCCATAGAAATGTAAGCAGTTTGCTTTGGAGAGGGGAAAGAATAGGCCTGGTTGTTATCAGGCAAAAGGCGGATTTTTTTTCTGACCATTCTAGATTTGAGCAAGGGCCTTTCAGGTTCAACTCTGGCCAGCACTAAACCTGTTCCCAGGGTCAAGGAAGGGCAGTCACCAGGCCATGTGGGCCAAGAGTCCATGGGGGAGGTATGGGGATAAGGCCAGGGCTCACTGTTCATTCTGTCTTGCAGTGTTGGGGATTGAATGTTGGGGTTCTTACACGCTAGGTAAGCTCTCTACCACTGAAATACAACCCCGATCATTTAAAAACCCAGTGTTTTTGAGACCCTTGCTGAACTTCCTGGTCTCTCCAAGTCTGCATTTCTAGGGAAGATGCAGAGCAAGTGGGCTGGTTTGTGATTGGTTCCTCCCACCCGAGGGAGGCTGGCAATGAATGCACATTACCGTCCCATCGTTTTTTAGTTTTCCAAAAGCTCTCATCCCCCTCCCATCCTTTTGTCTTTGCAGTTTAATCCATTTTCATTCCTTTAGTGTTGAGTGGGACAGAAGAAACGGTGCTTGTGCCTAGTCTGTCACAGGCAGCCAGAAGTCAGTGTCCATTTCCATGTAGGTCTGTTGAGCCCATTTTAATCTGTTTTTGTATAGATAGGCTTGCTTTAAGGAGTTGCGCTGAGACCTGATCTAGCGGTTTTCTCTAACCCAGGCTTTAGGAAGGGTTTCAGTGAATCAGCAGTACATTTTAAAATTCTAATCCATCCACTGCCATCTCAATGTAGGTTGGGATGCGGTGATTGTGGTCTTTGGATCAAGAATGGCTCCATGAAAATTCTCATGTTGATTATTTTAATGCTGAAGTAGTACATGTCACAGGGAAACCGTGAGTTTTTATCTTCTGCCAGCAGCAAGGACAAAAGGCTAACAGTGGTGGCCTTGGAGAGAAAACACTCCACAGAGGAAGGGGTGGGGGGGAAAGGATGGACCTGGACTAGGAAGGAAGGAAGGACATAGACACATTACCCCCCCCCCACACACACACACTCCAGGGGAGGGTTTTCTAGAAGCATTAGAAGCATTTATATTTTGAGTTTTTTTCTGCCTTCTTTGGGTTGAGAATGTGAAACTCCCAGGCTGGGTCAGTGCAGGGTGGGAGCCTTGTTTTCCATTGAAGAGCAAAACGTTTTAATGTAGGGGAGCTGTGTGCCTGTGCTGAGCAATAGGGGGCCAATAGGGGCTTCAAGGAAACCTCTCCTGGGCTAGCCTGGGGCAAACAGGATACTGCTCTGCACTGAAGGCTCGCTCAGTTCTGCAGGGTTACACTTGGGGTTCGATTTTTTCTCACCATTAGTACAAAGAATGCCCTTTGTTGCCCCACTGAAATTTCAGTGCATATAGGAAGGCCCTTCCAGCCCAACCCAAGACCCAAGCAAATCAAAACATGGGGATGACCAGGGTGGGTGGGTAGGGCAATAAATAAAGGTGGGGGTGCTGAGTGAGGTGGTAGATAAGGGGGCTTTCTGCCCAAGAGGGTGCAGTAAGGCACTAAGTGGGGGTAAAGCACACTCAGTCCCCAAACACTGGTTCGTTGAGTTGGTCAAGGCCATCAGGGTACTTGTGAGGCCTCAAGGAGGAGCCAGGGAGCCTGGCCCTGTTTTCTCTCTCCTAATCTTCCTCCGGAGGGTCTGCCTCAACCTAGTGATGCCAGGTGACCACATCAGCAGCGGGGAGTTGTCCATGTATGTCTTTTGCCTTTGACAGAGAGAGAAAAAGATCACTGAACAGTGAGTGGGGGTGGCTTCCTCCCCAGTGACAACCCAAATGAAGCAGATGTGAGGGCAGGCCCTCCAGGGCCCAGGGGCAGCCTGCATATGAACCTTCGCTGTTCTCCATGCTGTGTGTGCACAGGCTTGTTACCTGCACACTCAGGGGCAGCCTGCATATGAACCTCCACTGTTCTCCATGCTGTGTGCGCACAGGCTTGTTATCCGTACACTCATGCTTCAGCTTCTCCAAACCTAGGTTGTCTTCAAGGCAGTGACCTCTAGCTCCCTGTAGGGTCACTGCTGCTATGCCCAGACTCACAGTGTTGGGGCCGGAACTAATGTATCCTACAGAGGACTGCAGGAGGCTGAAGAGGGGGTACAGGATCCACTCCCCGGACTTGCCTACACTCGTCTCCCTCTCAGTGCCCTGTGGTGTGGGGGGAAACCATGGGACAGGGAATGGGATGGTTAGTGGGGTGAACACAGGCTATTTGAAGGAGGCCCTAAGGGGCTCATCAGATGCTGTTGCATGTATGTGCCTGTGGGCTGTCGGCCAGGGTTGCCCAGTCTAGCTGGGGCTGGTATTTAAAGGAGTCGGTGCCTCCTCTGGTTTGAGAATGAGAGGCACCTCGTCATGATGCTCCCGTGCTGGACCAATGAGGCAAGGCGAGAGCACTATTTTCTCCACCTACCACAGGTGTGAACCAAGGCTCCCAGCAAGCCAGCCTTGGAGGTGGTAGGCTCCGGAGGATAAGGACAGACCCCACTCCACTGTTCCCAGGCCAGGAACAGTGAGGACTGCTTGCAGCTGTCAGGAGCAAGGGAACAGAAGATGGTGGCACCATCCTGAGTCCCTCGGGTTAGGGCTGGATCTGGCTGGCCTTTGTTCCCTGCTGCCTGGCACAGAGCTCAGTAAACATGAAGAACTGAAAATGCCATCCGTCACTCAGGGAGGGCGGAGGGGATAAAGACGCTGCCGGACAAGCAGAGCCAAGGCAGTACTCACCGGGCACCCTAGGCTCAGGCCGGGGTGGGGTGCCTCCCTGTGGGTCTGTGGCACTTGTCCCAGTCTCACTGGCCAGGCTGCTCTGGCTGCCTGAGAGACGGCTGGGTGGGCAGGCAGGCCCCATCCTGGGTGACTCCATGACGCCACCTGCAAGAGACGTGTGTGGATGGGAATGGAGATGCTACTGAGCTCGCCAGCAAAGAGCCAGCTAGATTTTATCTGGATTGTGGGTGGTAACTATGGACCGGCTGCCCAGCAGTCCCCACCCACATGCCCGCCAGTTCCAGTCAGTCCTCTGCCCTCTGCTGATTGACCCAGGACACACTAGAGCAACAGAATGGGCTCTTTCCCTAG
Organism: Myodes glareolus; assembly: GCF_982192425.1. Taxonomy (NCBI): domain Eukaryota; kingdom Metazoa; phylum Chordata; class Mammalia; order Rodentia; family Cricetidae; genus Myodes; species Myodes glareolus. Next base: position 47,505,898 of record NC_142034.1, on the reverse strand, counting down.
GTAATGGATTACGGATATGAAAATTGGCAATTGGTAACTTTTGCCCCTTCACAGAGTGAGGGGTAGGGAAGGGACTGTGTGTGTCTGTAACTCAGTGAGGGGGAGGATGTACCAAGGTAACATTTGCTACCTTTACTGCTAAGACCCTGGAGCCATCTACGTGTGCATTTGTGGTTTTGTGCGTGAGTGTTGAAACTGGAGTGGGGAGGGAGAGACCTTGAGGGAGATGGGAAATAGGTAACACACTGCAGCTTCTAGAAAAGCACAGTGGGGCTGGAGAAATGGATCAAAGGCACTTGGCACTCTGGGTTTGATCCCCAGACCCACACGGCGGAAGGAGAAAGGAGAAAACTGACTCCCATAAGTTGTCCTAGGGCCTTCACACATACGCCGTGGCCTCCAAGCCAATAAATAAAAACAATAAAACATGGAGGAGGAGGGCAGTGGGGGAGGAGAGCAAATGATGTGGTTCTTCAAGACGGTCCTACTCAGCTGAGAGCCAGCGCGGAGGGAAGAGATGGGCCACTATGCAGAAGGAGGGAGAAGCCCTCCTGAAAACAGGCTTGGCAGGCAATTTGTACATTCTCCAGGTGAAGCCTTGGGGTACCTGGTGCCAAGTCTAAGACTAGTTCTCACCTCTTGCCTCATTTCTCCATACTGACCACTTGGGAAACTGTTAGGGAGGATTCTGAAGGCACATTAAGGCTCGGTGAGAAAGAGCCTTAGTCCACTAGTAATGTCTGCCGTGGCACTGACAGAGAGGGGGTAGTGTGTGTGCTGCCTACTCTGCTACTCTGTTGCTACTTTGACTAAGCCAAATCTTCATTCCCACAAGGATTCCTGCCTGAGGTCATAGTCTTAGCTACAGGACAGCACCTTGAGGCATTTTTTTCCAGTTCGGGGCAGATATTGTTGGTTTTGTCTTGTTGAGACAGGGTTTCTCTGTGTAGCCTTGGCTGTTCTAATGATTCACCTGCCTCTGCCTTCTGAGTGCTGGGACTAAAGGTGTGCGCCACCATCGCCCAGCTTGGGCAGATATTATAAAGCTCCCTCTTTCCCTGGAGCTTCCTTTGAAGGTCCTAGTTCTGACCCAAAAGGACACAGACACCCTTCCTGTGCTCAAAGAGAGGAAAGTCTTCCATTTCCCTCTCTGTTCCTACCTCATTGCCCAGGTTAACCCATGTCAGGAGTGGGCTCAGCGTGAGAAGGGATTCTGGAGATGGCCTGCTCCACCTCATTTGTGTTGAGGAGAAGGCAGTGCCGTCAGGAAGTGATGGCACATGCTAGGGACGCCACTGCAGTTGTATGGCACAAGGATGGTGGCTCAGGGAACTGCACCTGACTTCCTAATCCCTTTGCTGCTCACAAGGTAAAATGAACAGTGTTGACCAGGGTGTTCCCTAGGAAGAGTGTGCAGAGGGAGTGGCCTGTGTCTTGTCCCGCCCTTCTTCCTTTTATCCCTCACATAGAGACGAGCCTGGCCTCCCTGGTTCTGCTGAGCCTCTACACTTATTTCTTCCTACAGACCTAGGGACACCAGTGGAGAAGCTGCCACCAAAGAAACCAAAAAGTCACTCAGCAACTCTGGCAGCAAACAGCTGACTTTCCACACTTACCCGAGTCCCCTCTAGGCTTGTCCCCTTTTGTGTCCTTGACTGCCGTGGGCATGGCACTGTCCTCCAGGCTAGAGGAGCTGAGATCCGAGTCACTGTCACTGGAGATCACTGGAACAGACAAGAGCAGGGGAGGTCATGCTTATTTTCTGCTGACTGGACAGAGCGGGCCAGGGTAGGCCTCCCTCTGACCACCCGCCACCACCAAGTGGCCAGGAATTTCAGTTAGCTCTTTTGTTTGGGGCAGGAGAAACAAGAGATGGGGAACGGGACCTCCTTCTCACCAGCTAAGGAGGTGAGCCCTGTCGTGAGAACATGGACCCCGCATGCCTGGCACCATAAGGGAAGGTCATTTTGCTTGGTAGGCGTGGATGGCCACCTTTGAGGTAGGCACAGGTTCTCTGAGGCCTCTTCCTGGCCACACTAAACACCAAGGCCATGGCTTCAGGGACAGGAAACCTACCAAAGCTGACCCTCAGGCAGCTATCAGCCTGCTTTTCCAGACTGCACTCACAAAAGCGTCAAAGCGGCAGGGAATAGCCCTGCCCCACCGCACAGGCAGGGGCAAGTGCCTATGGTAGTCGGAAGATGAACTCCTAACCCTGGAAGGCTGGCTGTGGTTCCTGACCACTTAACTGTCATCAGTAACCCAGCAGGAGCTAGCCTGGGTCCTCATCAGTCACACACAGCGGGGTGTCGTGAACCACAAAGAGCAAGGAGGGCTCCAAGCAAACACCCTCTTTTCTGCACTCGACTCCATAGTTGGCTGGTTCGTCGACCGTGGGCGTTGTAATACAGGATATATTCATCCTTCAAACAGTCTATTTTAATTTGAAGCAGGGATGTACATCCGTGTGCCAGCCTTCTGAGGTGCTTCTGAGCCCGGGTGCTTCTCTGAGGACTGGCCCAGGTGGCTCAACCTGTACCATGGCCTGTGACTCTGGCTCATGTTCTTGTCACGGGAGCTTATGACCATAGCAAATAAGACCTGACAGCAGGATCTTCCTAGATTTTTCCATATCTTCCTTCTGCTTTCCACAGTTGTCCTGCCCACGCCTAATTCAATAGATTAAAAAAAAAGAAGAAGAAGAAGAAGAAGGAAAATTGCTTCTTCAAGTTTTACAAAGTCTTGGTGTTGACGAAACAGCCCTGGCCTCTTTTCTGACTCTCTTCATTAATTTGCATAGCGTGTAACTAAGTGATAATGAAGACAGGAAGTGGGTGAGGGATCAAAGGTAAACAGTTCTCTCACAGGTGCCCGACTCTGGAGGGTCACCCGCAGGAGGGGCAGAGCTTTGAAATGTCAAGCGCTGGTGTGGGAGGGAGGGAGTGGGTTGAGGTCTTCACTAGGCAAGTGAGGCTTCCTCCTCCTGACTCAGGAGCCAGCAGGTCCCTCTGGGAAGAGGAACACAATGGCTCCCTGTCAAGGCTGGCTACCAGGCTCCAGCTGATCGCATATGGAACTCTTTCTGGGGCTGTGCTCTGTCTTCTGAGAGGGCAGTGAGGCACCACTGGAGAAGTGCTGGTCAATTAGGGGAATTCTTGTGGGAACAAGGGGAGGAAATGGACCCTTCCGCCTTTGTGTCTTAGCTTATGCCACCTTCTGGCTGAGGGACTCGGGTTACAAGAAACAAGTGGCCAAAGTTGGAGCTGGCTAACCGTTTTAGCCTTAAGAAATTATTAGGCAGCGCACAGTAGATAAGGTCTGATAGCGACATAGCGCTCGCCTTGCTTTGCCGCTCCTGTCGGTGCTACCACCAACATGGGATAGGATGGCCTCGGGTTGCTTTGTAGCTTTGAATTATGGATTTGCCTTCCTCTACCACTTACATGCTGGTATTTGGGTATGTGCCATCATGCCTAAGTTTCTGTTTGTTTAATGGTGTGTGTGTGTGTGTGTGTGTGTGTGTATGTGTGTGTGTGTGTGTGTGTGTGCGCGCGCGCGCGTGAGTGCAGGTGCCCATGAAAGCCAGAGGCATTGGCTCCTCCTGAAGTTGGAGTTCTAGGAGCCATCTGACATGGGTATTAGAACGGCACTTGCGTCCTCTACAAGAGCAGCATGCAGGCTTAACATAGCCATTTTTCCAGCCCTCGCCATGCCCAGTTTTATGATGCCGGGCCCATACCCAGGTCTTTGTGCATGCCAGGCAAATACCCACCAACTGGGCACTCACCAGCCCCCTCTGGCAGGGGTTGAATCTGTTCCCTCCTCACCATCATCCCTGACTTCCTTCCTCCACCCAAGACCTCTCCCCACCCCGCCAGGATGACTGTCACAGTGTCAGCTCTCCCCCTGCACCGTCAGGGTGTGCCAGCCAACACATGTCCTCTAGAGGGCCAGCCCACACCCCTGTTCACCAAGAGGCTCATGTGCATCGCTGAGTGTGACTGTGTGACAGTCACTGGCCTTGCTTCCTCTGCCCCAGCCTCTTCCCCTTTGCTGCTCTGCTTCTCTCTCTCTCTCTCTCTCTCTCTCTCTCTCTCTCTCTCTCTCTCTCTCTCTCATATGCCACTGGCAAGACTTCTGATTTGGCTTTTTCTGGCAGAACCAAGAGGAAGTGGGGGTGAAGAGAGATGGGGGTGGGTTCGCGTGCCCCTTCATGGCCCATGAGAGTCGTAGGTAAGAACCTGACTTACATTGTAGTTCCTTTTCAGGTCTGAACTGAACATGAATCCACGGAGACCAGATCCCAAAGGCGTCATGCTGTAAACACGCTGTTTTGACTCATTGCTGGGCTGACTAAACACTAACCCCACAGGGCCCCAGTCGCAGGAGGTGGGAGGCCGGCAGGAAGTGGGCTGCTGTTAAAACACCTGGAGCAAGTAGCTCCCTGTGCTCTCCTTTGGGGCAATAATGGAACACAGGATGGGAGCTTGCTAATGGGGGTAGGACAGTACCTAGGAGGAGCTGGTGACTAATCTCCACATTGGTCTTGCCATCTCCCTGGCAGAGACATTTATGGGTGATCTATCAATGCTTCCTGACCTGGAATATTCCATCTTCCTTGTGACTTATCTGGGGACTTCATACTTAGGAGTTGGGCTGGGCACAGGGCTCTGAGATGGTGAGTGATACCTGCATTTCTTGGTGCCAATGGACAGACGCCAAGGGGCTCAGCAGGGACGGTGGGATTGGATGTCCCAGGAGTTGGTTATGGTGCCATCCCTTGCACTCTGGCATCTATTGTACATGTTCCAAGAGTGGGCTTGGGAGCAGGCTCAAGGTGCCAGATAGGATTTATGAAGAGTTGTATGTCTTGTCCAAAAACAGCACAGCCCTGGAGGTGGGGGAGGGTGCCTATCACATGGTCTCCAAAGGCACCTGTGCTGTACAAGGGTTGAAAGAAATCACAGAAACAAAACAGATCCCCAATTATTTCCCCCAATTACTCCAATCTGACTCATTCTTTGTCTCCTGTGAACCCCAGACATGAGCATCTTTCAGGCATACTGTCCCCTTGCCTGGCCTCTTTGCTCCTTCTACCCAGGGCTTTAAGCTGGGTCAGTCTTTGGTATCAAGTGTGTGTGTGCATACACAGAAGCCCGAGGTTGGCACTAGATGTCTTTCTCCATCACCCTCTACTTCTTTTTTTAAGACTCAGTGGCCAGGAACTTATCAATTCAGCGAGACTACAAGGCCAGCAAGCCCCGGGACCTGCCCATCGCCGCCTTCCCAGTGCTGGGTTTACAGGTGTGTGCCACTGTGCCAGCTTTTCACATGGGTGTCGGGTAGCAGACTTCTGGGTCCCCAGGCTTGTGTAGCAAACACTTTGCTGACCATGTGCCCAGCCCTGTGCCTGGGGGCTTTAAGCTGGGGCTAGGCTGTTGTGCTAAAGACTCAAACCCCATCTCCAATCTGCTCTCAGGAATCTAAAGGAGGCAGTGTTGGCCAGTGGCTGGTCACTTACAGTCACTGGGGAAAGAGACCCAGAAGAAGCTGAGTACACGTAGGTCTCACAGATATGTCACCCAAGTAGCCACGGCTTCTTCCTGTGGTTAAGAAAGCAGCCTTTTCTTTCTCCTGCTCCCATAAAACCCAAACCTTGGGTAATTTGCCACCAGGAACCAATGCTGCCTTCCCTCCGAACTGCCTGGAACTGCAAATCTTCCAGAATCTAAATGAAGTTTTCGGGCTCATAAATCTTTGGCTTCTGCACTTCCGTCCTCCACAAGATTCTAGGAGTGGCCAGGGGCCAGATCTGGGTCAGGTTGGGGGCAAGTGCTGTATTCTGCCACGCTGTGGCTTTCCGACAGAAGGAAGGAAAGCCCTGGGAGACACTCACTGGTCTGAGAGCCTAATGGATGTATCCTCTCCCGCATAGGGCTCCACCACAAGGTGGCGGGGGTGGGGGTGGGGGGGGTGGGGGGAGCTCCCATCTTGACTTCCTTCACGGCCACCTGACTTCCAAGTCCACTTACTGAAGCCTCTGGCATCCCTGAGATTTTCCCATCATGCTGGGCCCTCATCCTCAGCAGCGGATGGGCAGCTTAGAGCCAGCCAGGCCTGTTTCTCTGGGGATGGGCAGTTTTATTCCCCCCACCAGCTCATTCTTGGATGGATTTGCAATTTGACTGTCACCATGGAAACTCTTGAGTTTTGGTACATGAGGCAGGGTGTGTGTGTGTGGGAACTCTTCCTTTTTGGAAAATCTCCCTTGAATGTCTCACAGGACACATGTGGCAGCTGCTGCCTTGTCAAGCCACCTAGCTGGGATGGCTCAGGGGACAGGGGTGGGGGACTAGGGCCTGGGGACCTCTCCCCCAGCCTCTGCTTAGCCATTACCTCTCTCCATGCTGCCAGGTACCTCTTCAAGATTCATGGCAAAAACCCAGAGACTGACCCAGCAGCTCCTTGGGTGTGAGGTCAGGCCAGTAGCAGAGAAGTGTCTGCTGTCACACTCCGACTGAGAGATGGGGACACTCTCCCCATCCCAGGCCACACCACATCCACCTGCCGGGTGCAAAGATGGCAGCAGGCTGTGAGCTTGGGGGACCTTGGGGAGCAGTGGCTGTTCTGCTCCAAGGAGCCCGAAGTCTCCAGAAGCTATGGGAGTTAGGGAAGTAGGGAGATATTTCCAACATCCTGCCAAGAAGCAGCAGATGGTGGAAAATTTCACATACTAAAAACAACAAAAAATATTTTTAACGTAAAGGAACGACAACCAGGCCTTGGGGAGGGCACAGGCACCCCCAGTGAGTCCTCCTGGGCCACCTGACATAGCACAGATGCAGTTGACCAGGATGGCTATAGCACCCATAATTCAAGAATAAGTGTGTATGTTGGGGGGTCCCTGTTTTGGCAGCAGCAGCCGGGGCCATGGGATGCTGAAGAGGGGGCTGCTGAGGCCCAGACTTGGGTTTGTGTCCTGCTGTCACTTCCCAGCTGTGCACCTTAGGCTGCTATCTGTGCTCAGTGGGGCCATGGATGAATGATGGCTCCCTTCTAGTGGCTATGAGCATCCAAAGAGAGAACAGGAGCCTACATCATAGGCTCGTGCCCCCTAGCATGGAGCTCGTTTCCATGCTCCGGGCCTGGGCCCACCTCACAGGGGTGAGGCTGACTCTCCTGAGGGAGTATGGACCCTCAATCCATGTTTCATAGGAGGAGGAGAGCGCTGCCTGCCTTCAGGGCATGTTTAGAGGCTGAGCTGGGATCTAAACCCCTGCCTGTCTCTGGGTGGGATCCTCGCTCTCCCACCTTGCCCAGCGCATACATGGTGTCCATGTTCCTGTCTCCCCTCTCAGGAACCCTCCTGCTGCAGATAGCTGGTTCGGCTCTCTTTCCACAAGGGCTCTTCTGTGGCCCCTGGGTCTTTTGCTGCCAGAACCAGGGGTCCTGGCATGGGGGAGGCTGTCTCATGCATGCCACTGCCTTGCCTTGAACTCTGGTTCTGCTTTGAATAACTCTGGGGCAAATACCTCACTCTGAGACTCAGTTGTCTCATCTGTGAAATGTACAGAAGGAAGAATTGAAGGGGCAATTCTCAATAATACTGGATCCAGCAGGGAAAAAAACAAATACTATACAAGCTGATAGGGGGTCCCTTCAACCCTTGTTTCTACTGCCCAGAATCCTCTGCCCCAGGAACAGAAGATGTAGCCTGCCCATCTGGCTGCCTCCACTTCCTGCTTTTCCTGCTCTGACCTCACCTTGCCAGGAGCTACCCCAGGGGAAGGCCTGCTTGCGACCAGAATTCATTTCCTTTCCTGAGCCTGCCCCAGTCCTAGATAAAGCCACCTACTGATTGTACTTTGAAAACCTTTCTGGGAGGGGGGGGAGGACAGCTGTGCAAGGCAGTGAGGTCAGCAAGGGGGTAGTACACCAGGCCAGCAGGACAAATGACCTTAGAGCCCCTGGGTCACCGCAGTGTTACCAGCTAGGTGCCTCATAGACCTCCCTGGCAGGACATTCAAAGGGGAAATGCCAGGCCTCAGCCTGGACAGGGACTAGGGTGGAGGGTGGGAAGCCCTTTGCCATGGACATGGGATAAGTGGGCCCCGAGGGAAGCATGCTGCTCTTGGGGATGGGAGGGGAACAGTGAGCTCTTCCTCTGGTTTGTCCCCAAGGCTCCAGCCAGGAAGGATGATGGCCCAAGGCTGGGGGCAATTTGTTCTCCCAGGAGGGCCCATTGGCAGCCAGAGAAGTTCAGTGTCTACCTGTCCTTTCCCCTTGGGACCAGGTGACAGGATGTCATAGTATGCTTCCAACCTGGCCTCGTGTGTCAGGACAGTCACATGACCCCGTGGAGTACCAGATGAGGTACTGGTACCCGTACTGGGGTGCTTTCCTTCCCTGGTACCCGTTCCAGGCTGTCCCTGAAGGCTCTGAGGATGACCCCAGACAGGAAGGGGTGGCGGGAAAGCACAGAGCTCACTGACAAGTCCGAGCTAGGGCAAGATGGGGTCCCAGCGCTGGCTTATACTTTCACATCGATTTTAATTTTCTCTCTCCTTCAGGCTCACAGACAGATAGGAGGCACCAGCTAATGAAGACAAATCCACAGATCAATAGAAATGTGGTTGCCGGTGTGGAAACCCTGTGGTCCCTGACCTCGAATGAGGAGCTCTGGAGAGGAGACAGATGGGTGGGTGGATGGATAAATGGATGGATGGATGGATGGATGGATGGATGGATGGATGGATGGATGGATGCAGAGTTACTCCCTTCAGAGAGAATGGGATAGAGGATGGGGATGCTACCATGATGGCGTGGGAGAAACAGCGTTCAGGAAGAGAAGTCAGAGGGAGCTTCCCTGAAAGAGGGGTGATTTACAAATGGACATCATTTAAGTAGCTACAAAAGTAGGCAGGGGGCTCTTATGGATCAGGAAGCTCTTTGGCGGAGGCCCTGGGGCAGGGGTCGGGGGTAGGGAGCATGAGCTGGCTTGGATATGCTCTGCCCTATTAGGGAACAGGTGATTGCTCTGGTTTCTAGCGGACACAAAACGGGAGTTTGTCTCTCCTGTCCTTCTTGGCTGGCAGGTGACACAGCCTTTGTTTCCTCCTGACTTTAACTTGTGCCTCTTCCATGGATGTATTATTTTGAAAACAGTCTCACTGGGGCTGATGAGATGGCTCAGCGGGTTAAAGGCGGTTGCCACCAACCTGATGACCTGAGTTCGAGACTCAGGATGCTCATGACAGAAGGCGAACACCTGGTCCTGTGAGTTGTCCTCTGCCCCCACACGACAACCCCCTCCCCACCACGGAAATAGGAATAAAAAAAAAAAACGGACTTTGTGATGGGACCCAGGCTACTTAAGACCCTCCTGCCTCAGTTTCCTAAGAGCTGGGGTCACAGATATGCATCGCCTTGTGTGTTCTCAAACCCTTTTAAGCCTCTCTCTCCCTCGTGTCTCTGTTTCTATCATCTGTCTCTCTCTCTCTCTCTCCATGTTTCTCTATCTGCTCTCCATCTAGAGGAGCCTGGCCCAGGGTCTGTTCAGACCCTGGCAAGAGGATGGGACACCTGCCTTGCCTGCATCTGATGAGTCCTCTGGAGGCAACCGAGGCAGGACAAGCCTCTTCCCTTGTGAGTCCTCTTCTCTGCCGTGCTCCCGGGGGGAGTAAGGAATCAGCTGGGCACCCTCTGCAATGCCAGCCTTGCTCTGGCATGGGCAGGCAGTCTAGGAGAGGAACAGTGTAGAGCAGAGTCCGCACTGTTTCCTCCAGGGCTTTATTGGAACCAGGAAGGGCGGGAGGCCTGGCTCACTCACTTTACCCACATTCCCAAAGGTCATTCAGTCTAGAGCGTGTGGAATTAAGTTGTAGGTTTAGCCAGCAAGGCAGATGGGCGGCTGCAGAGGGTTATACTGTGCTGTGTACAGAGAGCTCAGCCCAGCTGGCCCCAGGGGCGGTGCTGTACCCCTAGGCTGCACTTGAATCAGACACAGCTTCCACAAGGGCACGGTACCTCAAGACCTCACCTTGCATCTGGAATTGACGAATCCGCTGAGTCCATCATTGGGTTTGGGCAAATTAGAGGAGACAGCCATGCCCCTAACCTTCGCGGTGTGGCTAATGAGGGCCTTCTGCTCTAGGAAATCAATTTCTAAGCCAGCACAGACTTTGGGACAGGCAGGGGGCTACTGGGGAAAGGGAGAGGCATGGAGCGGAGGCTCTTCCCTGTTTAGAACCCCCATTTTGAGACTGCTGTTCAGCAGAACCAAGGGCTCAAAAGGCAGGATGAGACCATACGCACAGGCTTTCCTTCTAAAGCAGAGCTATGGCCATGGCCACACAAGAATGGTGGCCTCTGTGTCCCCGAGAGCTAGCTGAGGTACAGCCCCAGAAGGCTGCAGGCATGTTCCTTCGCCTCTATACAGAGACTGTCACACATGCTATTTGGACTCGTGTTCCCTCCTGTAGGCGAGCAAGCACAGTGCCCATTCCAGACTGTCCTCATGACATTCCAGAAGTTCCAAACCCCTTACAGACTACCACAAGCAACCCTGAATCCATGACAGCTGCAGCCGGAGCCGCTGGCTACCACAGCTGACTTCTGTTCCTTCTACCTGCACAGGACAAAAGCTACCGGTCCTAAGCCCTCTGCTGGACCTGGTAGAAAGGCAGTAGATGGGCAGCAGGCTCAGAGCCAGGGGTTGCCTTTGGTGAGGCCACAGTGGACTCGGGAACCAGTTTCTCCTCCCGAGCCTCTGACATTCAAGTCCCCCGCCCCAGCTGAGGCAAACTTTCTTTCACTTATGTTCTTGACACAAATGGCAGTCCTGTGCTAGGAAGGCCAGGGTCAGTGACGTGGAGGCACTTCTTATGTGGCTCACACTGGGTCTTCATCATCTCTCTGGTCCTTCTTGGTCTGTATGTCCTTGTGTATGTTTGGTAGCTTCAGATATCTTTACATTAATATATATATATATATATATATATATATATATATATGTATGTATGTATGTATGTATCCCAGTTACCTCCCACATCATCCTAGGGCCATAAAGTCCCTGCAAGGAGCAAAATTAGCGGAGATGGGACATGGCGATGATGACACTGGTGTGTGTGGGTGTGGAGGTGACAGTGTTAGCTGACACACAGAGAGGCTGGTCTTTGCCATGTAGGTGGCCTCCCTGAGTGATCTTCACATTGCTCTACGGCCTGTTTAAAATTCCTCTGTTAGAGGGTCCTTACCCTTGGAGGGGTCCTTGAACTCCAAGATAAGAAAACTGGAAGAGAAGAGACCCTGTCCTAGCCCCTCCCCCATCATCCTGGTGGGTAAGTACCATTCCCAGGAGCCCCACAGGTCCCAGGAGCTACAGGCTGGCCCGGGGAGCCTGCTGGAAGGCTAGGGAGGTGGCTATGCAGTCTCCTCTATGCTCACAGCAGGCACAGAGCTGCTATGGGCAAAGGCCATGTGTCAGAACCATAACTAGGTGTAGAGACTCACATGTGACATGGCCAGGCCCTGCCTTCTACTACCGTGAACTAGGTGGCTGACGTGAGACGCCCTGGGAGTCTGCTCATTTCTCTTGCAGCATGTGCCCTCGATTTTCTCTCTCTTCACAGAAACACAAACCCCAGAGGAATTTTACTTTTCTTTTTCCTCTGTGGTTTGTTGATGGGAGCTGGGCCTGGTGCATGCGAGTTAAGCACTCCACCCTTGAGTCGCACCCCAGGTTCCCTCCTTGGTAATCACGTATGGCAATACTGGATGACTGGCAGGGACCACGAGGGGGGCCGAGAACTGTGGCAAACCAGAACACTCCATCACTGAAAGGGGAGGCTGCCGCTGTCTCTGAGAGGGCGGTATTGGCAGACCTTCTGATTTTTAAAAGAGAAGCCAGAACTCTACTTTTTTTTTTTTTTTTTTTTTTTTTTTTTTTTTAAAAAAGGTGAGAACCCTCTGCAGTTAAAATATTTGACAGTGCATTTTAAGCAGCCAGCTAGATCCAGCTAGCTCCGGTCACTGCCTTACCAGACTGTGACCTGTGATACAAGCAGAGTCTCAGCCCCCAAGGACAGGTGGCAGTCTGCCTCCCGACGTAGGCGCCTTCCTGCTCTGCCTGAGCCTGCCTGGGCCCCAGCGCCTAACATATCCTTCTAGGTACTCCAAAGGTTGTGGGGGACTCAGGTACCAGGGCCAGCCAATGTGACTAAAATGGACAGTTCAGAGTCCACAGAGGAAGTGTGTTACTCTGTGTGTGTGTGTGTGTGTGTGTGTGTGTACACGTGTGGGCATGCGCGCTCTTCAAGGAGCTTCCAAAGCGCTAATTTCTCAGGAACAGAGAAGGGAAGGAAGGAGGCATAGCAACAGCTGGCTCTGGGCAGTGAGCAATCCTGTCTGAAAATAAAACATTTTACAATCCACAACCGAGGCTCATTAAGAATGAATGGATCGACTGGTATAAATAGCTTGCTGCGTTAAGAAGTCAGGAAGCGGCATATGCGCTCGATGGAAAATCAGTGGCTATGAAACCTGCTTATTAGCTCAGTCGGCGCTGCTCTGTGCTAATGAGACAGAGGTCACAGGTTCAAAGCTTCAGGGGCCGTGTGGCTTTCCCAGCCTCAGGCCACAGTTACCTTCCCCACCGCCCCAGGACTGGAGCTAACATGGGGGCATAGCAGGAAACACACTAGTAGCCCACAGTTGGTACAGCAGATCCCTCACTGTAATATCCAGCCTCCCCCAAACGCCCTCTCTGACTAGCAGCTCACTATCCTGTCAGATATAAAACCCTCAGTTCTGTGGCTGGATGGTAATTAATTGGAAGGCACCGGGTGCCATCCATTATGTCTGACGGTGGCTGGATGCTAAAAGGGTGCTCTGGGCAGAAATGAGGGACCAGTTGCTCCCCTCCTGCTTGTGGGTGCGGGTCCAAGAGTGTGAATGGGATGCGAGCAGGTGCACAAACTCAGGGCATGTAGACTGCCTGAGAGGGAGTGGCCAAGAGTAGCTCTGGCTGCCCTCCCTTGCCACAAGACCCCCTCCTTCAGTAGCCTGGCAGTAACTCCCTCCCTTGAAGAACTCTCTGAGCCATCAGACAGGACAAAGCCAGCTGAGTGGTGACGGAGACAAGAGTTTCACTATGGTCTGCACTCACGGGAAGAGCCTGGTCCTCGGCCCTCGGTGCCCCAGACAGGCTACGTGACCTTGTGCGACATCCCTCCTCATCCATCACCAGGAGTCAATTTCACCGTCTGCAGCTGCCTTGAGCTTCAAATGAGATAATGACCATGAATCACAGGGTGCCCTGGCCAAGGCCAGCTGCAGCCCCACTGACCTGGCTTCTCTAGGAGTGCCCCAGTCAAGGCCAGCTTCAGTAACTAGGCTTCTCTAGGAGTGCCCCGGTTAAGGCCAGCTTCAGTAACTAGGCTTCTCTAGGAGTGCCCTGGTTAAGGCCAGCTGTAGCCCCACTGACCTGGCTTCTCTAGGAGTGCCCCGGTTAAGGCCAGCTTCAGTAACTAGGCTTCTCTAGGAGTGCCCCGGTTAAGGCCAGCTTCAGTAACTAGGCTTCTCTAGGAGTGCCCCGGTTAAGGCCAGCTGTAGCCCCAGTGACGCCATTTCTCTAGGAGGTGCTGGCCCCAGGGGCAGACAGTAAGTCAGCTGGGGGAGGGGGTGAAACACAGTAAGGGCCACCCTGGAAAAACTCTGCAGATCGGCTGAGCCACACTGCTCACCCCAAATGGAATCCCAATGCTTGCTTCCTCGGGACTGCAGACCGACTCCTCCTGCTTCAGATCAGGATCTTAAAAACATTGCTTAAAACCTAGTAGCTGATGAGATGGCATCAAAACCCTGGTTTTTTTTTTTGTTTGTTTGTTTGTTTTGAAATTACCAAATGGAACAAATCCAAGACCCTGAAGTACTTTCTAGGGTAGATCTTGAAGGCAGCCAGTACATCATCCAGAAAGAAATGCTTGGATCAGGTGGACCGGGGCAGTGGGGAGGTGAAACCAGAGGACTCCGGAGACAGGCTTCCTAAAGAGGGAACATACTAGCCTCTGATCTTCAGGGAGCTTAGGACAAATGCAGCTGTGCCAAGCCCCGGCCTTTCTGCTGTCTGCCATCTCTAAGGGGATGGAGAGGCAGAGAGTATGTGTACCTGGTGGGTGGGGGAGAGGGGTAGGCGCTGCTGAAGGAGCAGTGAGCCATGGGCCCTCAGCACTGGCTCTGCTGCTTGAAACCAGGTGGCACACAATGGCTGGTTCCATTGATCCTGGGCTTCCCTAGACCATGCTGGTCCTTGCAGCCCCCTGGGGGTGAGAACCAGTGTCTCGTCATAGATGAGGCTCCCCGGAGTCACTAACAGGCATCCTTGTCTCAGTTCAGTACCCGAGGTCCAGGAGGGCAGCCCACCTGTCCGACAGCTGTCCCCAGAAGGCGACATCTACTCCATCTCTAATATTCCCAATGACTGACTGATTTTGAGACAGGGTCTCACTGTGGTGCCTGGGCTGGTCTTGAACTCTGTGGTCAAATGATCCTCCTGCCTCAGCCTCTTGAGTAGCAGGGAGTAAAGGCACAGACCACCCCACACCTGGTCCACTATTTTATTCTTAGCATTTAGGTCACTAATGTGTCCCTGCATGCACACGAAAGTTGAATTACACTAGCTCTGGTTATTAAATCAATATGCCTTTCCCTGCAGAGTTGAAAAATCCCTATGTTGGGCTTTCCATGCATTCTTGGGCCTATTTTACTTTAATTTCCGTCCATTCATCTATTTGTGTATTCTATAATAGCTGCTCTAAGTTCCGCGCAAGCTTTTAAATTGAGACATAATTCATACCCTATAAAGTTCACTCTTCACGGGGAAGACAATGCAGTAGCTCTTAGTGCGGTCATAACACTGGGTGATTGCCAGTACTACTCGATTTCAGAATATTCTCATACTCTGTCCTCACTGGCGGTCTCTCCCCTTCACCCCATCCTCCCCACCCCCTGGCACATTCATCTTGATGTCTATGGGTTTACCTAGCCTAGTTATTTCCTATGAAAGGGATCATAAAATGCGTAGCCTTTGACTCTGGCTTCCTTAACTTAGCATGAAGTTTTCCAGGCTCATCCATGTTACAGGACACATACACGTTCATATTGTCTGTCTACACACACACACACACACACACACACACACACACACACACTCAGGTAGATTGTATAATATATAACTATAAAAAATGGAAAAATTAAGGTTTTTTTTCCTTTTTGGGACAGCGTCTTTCTATGTGGCCCTGGCTGGTTTGGAACTTGCTATGTAGACCAGGTTGGTCTTGAACCCATGAGGATTCCTCTGCCTCCCAAATACTGGGATTAAACACCTGGCATGATTGAGAGTTTTGCCTGATTTTCTGCTCAGAGCTCATTTTCTTTTCATCCTTGTTGTGGGGGGAATGTTTGTTTCCCCAACCTTAGTTCATGTTGAAGCTCAAGATCCTAGGAATTTGGACAAGTTGAGTGAAGCCTAGGGTGGGGCTGAGTCAACAGGATGAGTGTTCTCCTGAGCAGAGACCAGAGAATGTTCTACCCACTGTCCTCACATGCACACACCGAACAAGGCAGCTACCCACGGCACAAGGGTCACCAGACAAGACTTGTCAGGACCTTGATCTCGCTCGACCAGCCAGACCTGGAAGCAAATCAATTTCTGTAGCTTGAGGCACCCACCCAGTCTGTGGTCTTTGTTACAGCAGCCAAAGCATACTAATACAATAACACTTTAATTTTCCTCATGCTGGTCCCTAGAATTTCCATGTAAAGTCTGCTTCCAGGCATGAAATAATTTCTTGTTGCAATTACAAACAGGTCTCCTCACTTCGGCTTTTAATTAGTTAGTACGGATTAAAGCTACTGATTTTTTAAAATTGATTTATCTTTTTGTTTTTTGAGACAGGGTTTCTCTGTGGAGCCCTGGCTGCCCTGGAACTTGCTCTGTAGATCAGGCTGACCTCAGACTCAGAGATCTGCCTGCCTCTGCCTCCGAAGTGAGTGCCAGGACTAAAGGGGTGTGCCACCGCCGCCACCGGGCTAAATTGATTTATCTTCGGTCTTGTCAATTTCTAGATTTCTTTACTAATCCTAGGATTTTATTTGGAGTTAATTGATTGCATACGTCAGCTACAAAGAAGGTAGATTTGTTTGTTTCCACTATTAAGAGAAAGCTGCTTATTTATTGCTTTACTGCATTAATTAATAACTAATAAGGGGTTGGAGAGATGGCTCAGAGGTTAGAGCCCTGGCTGCTCTTGCAGAGAACTTGAGTTCAGTTCCCAGCACCCACGTGGTGGCTCGCGACTGTTTGTAACTCCAGCTACTTGGGATCTGACACCCGCTCTGGCTTCTGTGGGCACCAGGCACGCTCATGGCACACAGATACACATGCAGGCAAAACACTCACATACATAAAATAAACCACAAACACACCTAACAAAGGCCAGAGCATAGGCGTTGGCAGGGGTACTTGCCTTGTTCACTCAGGGCCGGGGTTTATCCCAAGCACCTGACAGAAAAATGCGACACACAACGAAACAAGGCCAAACTCTCAAATAGGATCAAATGGTGGAGATTTTTGATTTGAACTTTGATTGAACATGGCTTCAGGGCTTTATCAGTTAATAATATTTGCTTTTGTTTTTAGACACAGGCTTATTCTGTAGCCCAGGCTAGTCTGGAACTCACTAGAACTTAGAACAAAATTGAGGCCAGTCTTGAACTCAGAGGCCTCCCACCTCTACCTCCCAAGTTCTGGGTCCCTTCTAGCCGCTCCTGGACCAGAGGCATCTGTGATGTAATGAGAGCATGCGCCACAGGGCCTGGCTTCAGGAAACAATTGGAAAAACAGGACATCTGAATTAAAATTGGTAAATAATAGACGTAGGAAGAACTACTCGGCTGTGGACATTAAAGCGGTGAAATGTTGTTTTTCCTCCCTGTGCATCGGCCCGGTTAGAACCCTCAATAGCGTCACCAGCAGCAAAGATGTATAGCCTCACTGTGCAGTGGAGATGGCTAGGTTATTACATGGTCCCGAGCTTCGGTTTGCAGCTTCCAGGCCGAAAGATAATTCAAGGTAAAATCTAGAAACACTAAGGTCCGTCAATAGAGAACAATGAGAAGATAACCCAATGCTCATGGGATTTTATTCAGCCACAGAAGGGAAGTACAACCTAAGATTTAAGTCGATTTAAGCTCATGACATCCCTGTGACAGGCTGGCATGATGGCACACATGTCTTTGTGGTCTCTAATGATCCTGTCATTAGAGACAGAGGTGGTCAGACCTCTGCGATTTTGAGGCTAGCCTGATCTGCACAAAAAGTCCAGGTTAGCCAGGGCTCCACAGTGAGGCAGTCTCAAACAAACAATCAAATAAATGTGACTGCAGAAAAAGCGACGGAGTCACTGGCCAGAAAGAGCCTGTTTATTTCTGTTCCAAAGCA
Organism: Myodes glareolus; assembly: GCF_982192425.1. NCBI lineage: Eukaryota > Metazoa > Chordata > Mammalia > Rodentia > Cricetidae > Myodes > Myodes glareolus. The sequence continues at coordinate 47,488,398 of NC_142034.1, read as the reverse complement.
AATTGAAATGCCTGCATTCAGTGGGTGTTTGGTTAAGGGCTATGGTATAAGGACAAACAGAAGACGTTACCGGTTTTCATTCCTTGCTGAATTATTCAACTTGTATTTTTATATTATTAAAAATTAATAAAGCCGTGGAGGTGGATGGGAGGGCACCTATCTTGCAAACATCTATTAACTCCTAGATCCCTGTGCATATTGGAAAGCCTGGGGTCAGTGAGATGTCCCTGTGCACTTGCTGTGCAGGCCTGGTGACACTCACGGAAAGGTGGAAGGAGAGATCACACCCCTCCAGCCGCCACGTGTGCACTGTGGCATGTGTGCATCTGCACACACAAATAGCATACATACATGAATGCGCACAGATAAAATTAAAACCCAAACCATTTATAACCCATCTCTATCGTTTACCTCTACATTCCCCACAGGGCACGAGAAAGGAAGCGAGGGAGGACTAGGATGTGAGCGGGAGAGGGAGGGAGACACAGGTGCTGGAGCCCAAGGCTTGGGATCGGGGTGGAGGGTGGGAAGAGGGTCACAGACAGGCTGAAGATGGGGTGAGATGGGACTAGCCTCAGCTCCATGCCTGTGGGAGGAAGGCTGACAGGAGAAGGGTGGCCTGGAGTCCCTGAAGGCCCAGGACAGGAAGAGAACTTTATGGTAAGAGCAGGTGGCTTTACCAGCCTTCAAGCATCTCTTGGGCCCATCTGGCATCTCACGGACCAGAGGCGCCTGTGATAAAGCTCCCCACAGCTTCCTCTGCAGGCTCAGGCTCGCTCGCTTGCTCACTTATCTGTGGAGCCTCTCTTCTACCTTGCTCCTGTGCTATGTGCGAAGGCACTGGCCTGCTGAGGATAGATGTGGCCTTGCCACAGGACTTTGCAGGGTGGTAGGAATGGTACCCACAGTGATGGCTACTTTGACCCCTACTGAACTCAGTCAGTCCAATCGTGGTGCTGCAAGAGCTATGAACACTAGCTGGCCTTAGGTCACTGCCGGATATGTGAGCCCAGCCAGCTGCCATGACCTTGGGTGTGCTAGGGGGAGGGTGGGGAAGTCCCTTTCAGAACTGGAAACACCATGGGGATACAGTCTTCAGAGACCGGACAGATGAGACAGCCTCATGCTATACTCTGATGAGGGCCCTCTGATCTCTGGAGTCCAACAGGGGTCAGAACAGCAGCCTCTGCCAGCTCCCAGGATTCCTTGAGGCAGGAGTGACAGCACCCTGCCCATAGGCTGCCATGAACCTTGCCTTGAGGCTTACATGAGCTACCACAAAGACACAGGGAGAGATTGGTCTCATCTCAGACCATAGCTGAAGAACGTCCTTAGGTAAGGATGGCTCCCACACACCAGCTGGTCTAGTCTCACACAGGGACAGTAGCCGGGGTTATGCCCTGTGAGGACATGGCCAGACCTGGGACAGTCAGGGGACTGCTCTCAGCCAGAAAGTAGAGACTAACCAGAGCGGGTCCAGGCGCTGCCCAGAACCGGCCACAGCAGGTGAAGAGCTCACACTATCGGCCCTTTTGCAGCTCTGGTCAACCCTGCACCGTGGTTTCTACGCTGACGGGACTCTACTGTCCTCTCCTAGGCTCTCCTCCTCTGCCTTCTGAGTGCAGCCCTGTCCTCCCCAGCACCACACACCCTAGGGGTGTCTCTCAGTGTGGGCACAGATGTGATCACCGGCAGCTCTCCTTCCCTGCCCTGCTTGCTGCCTGTGGGCCTTTGTGCTGCAAGTCACTTGGGGACCACGGGGCTCCAACAGGCCTGACATAGCAGCCTGAGGGCTCTGCCCCTCATGGCCTCAGAGGGAGAACCAGTTCCTGCAGAGAGCCTCTATGCTGCCTCCCTTCCAAGTGTGTGGGAATGCTGGCCTCTGCACTTGTGCAATCAAAAGGCCACCTGTGTCTCCACAGTGGAGGAGGTGCTGGGGGCATAGCTGTGTCTAGGATATACGTGTGTCTGTGAGTGTGTATGAGCATATATGCCAATCTACATGCGAGTGAACATGTGTGAGTGTCAGTGCCTGTGACTGTATGGATGTGTGCACCTGTGATCATATGCATGCATATGAGTGCATATGTGATCATATGTGTGCATATGTGTGCGTGTGCTTATTGGAAGCAGATGTATGGTGAGGACTCTATAATGGACACTTGGGTCCCGTCTGCCTACACAGGTCTCAGGCCTCTTCACAGCCATCCACAGCAACATTCTGAACCTGCTGGTCCATTTGCTGCCATTTCTGAGATCACATCCCCTTCTTTAGTCTGTGGGATAAGGAGAATATACCCAGAGAGAGTGTCAGGATGGAAGATGGCTACTTCCTCAGGTTCAGTGGTCATGACATCCCTGTGAGACAGTGTCCCAGCCAGGCTGCTCCCCTCAGTCCCCCTACATACAAGAACAGGACATGCTAGATCTTCCCCTGCAGCCCTGTGCCCCGTACATCTGTTTGTGGCATCAGGGAATCTAGATGCCAGGGAGAGCTGAGGCATCAGGATGGAGCGAGGGACGGCTGTGAGGAAAGTTCCCTGAGAAAGGACAGCGTGTGCCCAACACGGTTTGTTTGCAAGGGTGGCCCACAGGGGGTTCACCTTCTGAGGCCTGCTGCTTAGTGACCTTTACTTTTCTATCACAAACATGTGTTACCCTTTTGATAAGGAAAGACCAGCCCACACGACATGAAGACAGTCGGGTCATCTCCCAAAGCCCTTTCAAAGCTGCTGCCAGGCCTGTGATCTTGAGGCCACCCTTTCTGAGACAAGCCACTAGCAGGTGACCCCTCTCCCATTGGGCTGAAGTGTGGCCACTGCAGAAGTAGCCAGACCCAAAGGGGAAGGATCTGCCCTAGAACCCAGCTCTGGTCCTCAGTCGATATGGCCATAAGATGGTGCTACTGAAGTCGGGAGGTGGTGGCGCACGCCTTTAATCCCAGCACTCAGGAGACAGAGGCAGGCGGATCTCTATAAGTTCAAGGCCAGCCTGGTCTACAAGAGCCAGTTCCAGAACAGGCTTCCAAAGCTACAGAGAAACCTTGTCTCGAAAAACAAATAAATAAAAGATGGTGTTATTGAATATCTACTTTGAGAGCCTCCTGCTGTTTCTGTGAGACAGGGACTTTGAAAAGAATATCAGAAACACAAAAACACCCACAAGACAGCACTGACCCCTCTACAGCACTGACTGCCATCATAGCAGGACACACTCACCTCTGGACAGTCACCCTGACACTAAGTCACCCTGCTCACTAGGACCTAGAGAGCCAGGGATCTCCCATTCTTGAGAAACAAACAGGTGAAGGAAGGAGATGCTGCAGGCCTGAGAGAGATGATCCCAATACCCCTGCTGATTCCCTAAGGGTTGTGGGGGGGACGGCTCCCTGGGGAGATGCTTGCCTACTGTGTACAAGGTCCTGGGTTCCAGCCTCAGCACCACAAGCATGAAAAAGACAAAAGTTGGGGCTGGAAAGATGGCTCAGTGGTTAAGAGCATTGGATGCTTTTCCAGTGGACCTGGGTTCGATTCCCAGCACCCACATGACAGCTCACAACTGTCTGTAACTCCAAGATCTGACACCCTTGCACAGACATGCATGCAGGCAAAACACCAATGCGTACAAAATAAAAATAAATAAATTTTAAAAAGGACAAAAGCTTTTGGAGTGACAAGTCATTCCTGCAAAGAGCCACAGTGCTGCTCTTGCACCTGAGTTACTGTCTTGCTGGGAAAGCAATCCTAGAAGGGCCCTCTGACTGTGCCTCTACAGAGCAAGAAATCACTGTGCTTGCAGTCAGAGATTCAGTCAGCTTGTTCAGGAGCAAGCTGGAGCTGAGGACTCCGGGAGCCCCGCGGAGAACATCTTACCTCTCCCTCGGGCCCATGTATAGACACGGGTGGCTTCAGCGCTCTGAGGCTGGGGTTCTGTGGGCTCCACAGGCAGAGGTCGGAAATGGGGATCATCAGCCCGACCAGGAGTCTTCAGGGGCAAGATGTACTTGGGGAGCCCTTTGTAGAACCAGGCCCCCGACCTCTTCCAGACCTGTGAAGGAGAGAGACACATGCTTAGAGTCCAGGAAGTGGAGCTACCTTGCCCCTGCGTGCTCCCCTCATGCAGCCCTGCTCCTCCTCATTTCCTGCTTATAAGGGATGTTAGGAAAACCATCCATTGCTACTGTGTCTGTCCCGTCACCCACCAGAATCCAAGAGCCTGCCTATCTACTTCCTGCCTATCCCAACCCTTCCCCTCTTCTAGTACACAAATGCTAACAAGCAGGAAGTGCTTGGTTCCTGACCTGTCCACCTGGGCTGGGCCCCATCGCCAGCTGCCTCACCAGCACCTTCTCTGTCTCCCGGGCTGAGGCTGAACAGGACAGACTGATCCAGTCTTAAGTAGCTGCAAGCAGCTCCTCCAGTGCCCGTCAGTCATGGATCCTCCCACGATCCCATGTTTGAGCCCCGGCTTCTCAAGGAGAATGTCCCCATCCCTCACTATTCTGAGCTAGCTCCCATACATCATCCCTCTGGGTCCCTCAGCAGAGAAGCCCAGGAGTGTCTCAGGCCTGGTGTGGCTGCTCCCACAGCACAAACATATTGTCTCCTCCTCCTTTTCCACTTCAGCTTTGTGCTTTTGAGGGTCCCAGCCTCCCATGAGCCCCCTATTTCACACAGCCATCAGGGCCTCTCAGAGGCACTGGGAGGGACCAGTAGATGATGCTGGCTGGGTCCCATCTCTTCCCCTTGGAGAAGAACTGAAGTGGGAAGAAGTGGAAAGACAACAGGGATGGTTGAGAAGGGCACTCAGAAAGCTGCAAGGATCCCTAGAAGTTGAGGGTGCCCACCCTTGTCCAGAATAGGAATGGTAGTCAGGGAAACCTCTGGGAATCCATCTGAGCCCTGTCATCTCCAGGATGGCTCCCCTGGCTCCCCTTTCTTGCTCACTATTGGAAGAATCAATGACAGGAGAATTAAATGACTCAAACAAGAGGCTGTTTGATCAAGACACAATCAACTGCAGATCCCACGTGCACTGGCTGTGCAGTGTTGGGTGACTACCAACCTCTCTGAGCTTTGCTCGTTTCATTGGTGAAGCAAAGTAATGCTTGCTAGGCTGGAAGTGCCCAGCACTGCGTCCAGCACCCCACAGGTGCCTTCCTCCTAGAGTTCTGGGAAGGGTGACAGAGGGCTTAAGGAAAAGCCAGGCTAGGCCATATCACAGTATCTGGAAGCTCTCCCTTAAGGGATTCTCTACAGACACGGAAAGACTGGAATCTCCAAGAGCCTCAGATTAGAATTCAGAGCAGCAGCTGAGATAAGGCCCCCAAACCCTTGATACCTACTTCAGGGATAGCCAAGAGCTGCATAATCTCTTTTCCTGTGAAGGGAATGTGCTTAGATTACTGAGTAAGGAGGAATGGAGCGAGGGAGGGCTGGGGTCACCTTCCCAGAGAAAAGCCAGGCTTGGCCGGTTCCAGGCAGGCATTCAGAGTCAGTCCTGGGGCCATGGCCCAGCTGTTGTGTGATGCAGACCTTCAGTGTCCCCACCAGCAGGCAGACCTGGGGTGGCACTGTCTCACAGAGTGGATCAGACTCGTGAGTGGACTGAAAACCTCAAAGCAGGTGCCCATAGGTGATGATTGTCACCTCAGTCACCCTGTGTGACGAGCATGAACGATGTTATCCTCTAGGGGCCAAATATCTTATTTAAAATGAAGAGCTGGAATCAGAACTTCAGGGCCGCCTGACTGTGAAGTGGCTTTTCTTACCACCTAAGTGTCCACGGGGCCACATTTGAACTGCGGCATATTATAATAAAAGCTGAGGAAAAGAGGGGAGGAGGGAAAGGGAGGGTGGGCAGAGGCACGAGCACATTGTCCCAGGCCACGCACATTTGGGAAGAATTGGGATAAACTAGATGTCATTGAAGGGCTTCTCCGAGCCCTTTAAAGTACAAATGTGCAGAGCATTCTCCAGTAGGACAAAAGCATACACCAGGCTCTCCACTTAGAATCTGCCTGGTTGGCTTTCTAACTACCCACCCTCCAAACACCTTACACACACACACACACACACACACACACACACACACACACAGAGAGAGAGACAGAGAGAGAGACAGAGAGAGAGAGAGAGAGAGAGCACCCCTCACCTCATCCTTATCCCCACACCCCTGTCTTTACCCTATACCTCACCCCATCCTTATCCCGCACTCCTTGCACCCCACCATCCTTATCCAGCACCCCTCCTTCCTTACCCAGCACACAACCTCACTCCTTACTCCCATGTCTGCTGAAGAAATAGAACAATAATAAGCTGACCACAGCCAGCACTTGCTGAGGGAGGTACAGACGGCTCTCCCAGGCAGACAAGGGGTCATGGGACTCCCGAGTCCAGAACATAGCGCGGTGTACATCACTCGGCCACTGCTGCCTGTACAGAAGGGCCTGCCTTCGGATGGCCCTCTTACAGTTTTGTTTCTTAGGTGGTGCTGGGGGATGGGACCCAGGGCCATGGGATCCGTGCTGAAAGCATGCTAGGCGGCACCCTAGCACCGAGGCTCACCAGGGCGCGTCTCTCACCCAACACAGACAGTGGGAGGAATGTTCTCTGGCGTCCTTATGAGAAAACCTCCCACATTTTGATTTCTCAGGACTGGAAACTACTGCGGTTTGAATTCTTGTCTCTTCTCTGAGAAAGCTTGATCTCCATGTACGTTGACTGCATTCAGTGGTAGGGCCTTTGGGAGACAGATTAGGTGAGGTCCTGGAGGGGGGTCCTCTGCAGAGGTGTCAGTGGCTTTATCAGAGGAAGAGGAAGCTGAGTCTCCTGGCACAGGCTTGTGATCCTAGTAGCTCAGGAGGCAGAGGCAGGAAGATCCCTAGTTCCAGGCCTGCCTAGGCTAGAGCGAGTTCAAGGATAGCCTGGGCAATTTAGACTGTCTCAAAATTAAAAATAAAAAGAGGCTGAGAATATTGCTTGGTGGCAGAGTGCTTCCCTTAGCCTCTGGGTCTCATCTCTAGGATCAAGGGTGGAGTGTTGATCTAGCAAGATGGCTCGGGGTAAAAGGCACTTGTCACAACCTGAGCTCAATTCCCAGAACCCATGTGATGGTGGAAGCAGAGAACCGACTTCACTAAGTTGTCTTCTGAGCCCCCACATGTCCTGCAACACCTGTGCCTCCTACTGTCACACACACACACACACACACACACACACCACTTTAAAAATCTGGGACTAGGGAGATGGCTCAGCAGTTAAAAGTACTTGCTGCTCTGGCGGAGGACTCAGGTTCAGTTCCCAGCACCCACATGCTGGTTCACAACCATCTGTAACTCTAGTTCAGGGAGTACAATGCTGTCTTCTGGGATCTGTGGGGTCCTGTATGCACATGACATACATACACACATACATACATACTAGCAAGCATTCATAAACACAAAATTAAATAAATCTTTGTAAAAGGGGTAGGGGTGCTGGCGAGATGACCAAGTCTGAGGACCTGTCCCACAGTGGAAGGAGAGAGCCAACTCATAGAAGTTGTCCTCTCTGTGCATCCTGTATGCAAAATAAAGAAGCAAAAATGCAAGACCAAGTCTTGCCAAATGACACAGCACAGAGGCCCTCACCAGACACAGGCACCATGCTCTAGGAATTCCCAGTGCCTAGAAAGAAGCCAAAGAAACCTCTGAACTTTACTAATTGCTCCGTATCTCAGGTGTTTTGTTATCACAACAGAAAACGGACCAAGATAGTAGTGCACACTGGCCCAAAATCCACAAAGCACAGGAATGGAGTCTCCTTCCCTCTTCTCAGGGCATATAGTACCAAAAGTTCCTTGAGAAAGTTTATCAATCCCAGTCTTCAGATAGAAAAACTGAGGCTTCAACAAGCTCAGCCACTTGCCTAAAGTCTACACAGCATAATCTCATTTTTCAGGCAGGGTCTCATGCATCCAGGCTGGCCTCTTCCCATCATGTATCACGGCAATTGTTCTGTGTTAACAAGAAATGGGAGCCGGGCTGTGGTGGTGCATGCATTGTCTTTCATCCCAGCACTCAGGAGGCAAAGGCAGAAGTATCTCTATGAGTTCAAGGCCAACCTGATCTATAGAGTGAGTTCCAGTACAACCAGGGTTACACAGAGAAACCCTGTCTCAAAAAACAAAAAACGAACAAAAATGGTCTCCACTAACACATCTGTCCCTCACCTCCCAGATCAGGTCGGCTGTGTTCAGGTTCAGTCTGATGAATCCAGCCCCTGCTGCGGACATTGGAACTGTTCCTGTCCTTTCCTTCCTGGGAGCTGGGCTAGTTCTCTTCACAGTGTACTCATGAGTTTATACTGGCTACAGCCTCAGATCACACTCAAGGACCTAAGGCATATCTCCACCTTTAGATGAGATGCCTCATGAAAGAACATCCACCCTGTGCACAGAGACACAGGGCAAGGACCTTGGGTCAGGTCCCCTTTTCTTAGGAGCAGTTTCCATGGGAGATGCATTGTTGGGTCTTGAGGTCACCAAGGTTTTTTTAAAACAGTTTTTTATATGTGATTTATTTTTATTTTATGTCCATTGGTGTTCTACATGTGTGTGTGTGTGTGTGTGTGTGTGTGTGTGTGTGAGGGTGTCTGGAACTGGAGTTACAGACAGTTATGAGCTGCATGTGAGTGCTGGGAATTGAATCTGGAAGAGCAGCCATTGTCCTTAACTGCTGAGTCATCCGCCCAGCCCCTCGTCCATGTTCTTACTGTTGACCAGATGGACTTACAATTTCAGATTCAAAGAGGGATGAGAGGAAGCATCCAGCAAGTGTGTTGCTGAAGAGCAAGTCCCTGGGCATCTTCCCAGTGGTGCCCACTCCAGCCCTTCATCTGCTCCCTAGCAATGGCACAGCTACCAGAAGCCACGCTTCAGTTCCACCATCTACCACAACAACCCATCTCCACCCCACCTCCCTTCAAAATACTCTCAACCAAGTGCTTTATGAAGATGGGATAAGGACCTGGAGAGATGGCTCAGAGTTTAAGAGCACTGGCTGCTTTCCCAGTGGTCCTGAGTTCAATGCCCAGCACCCACATGGTGGCTCACAACCATCTGTAATGGGATCTGGTGCCCTTGGCATGAAGGCATACATGCAGGCAGAACACTGTATACTTAATAAATAAATACCATCTTTAAAAGAAAAGAAAAAAGAAATGAAGATGGGATAAAGGACACAGGATCTGAAGTACAAGGCTGAATAGCTTACAACTGCCAGGAGCCTGCTTTTCGGGGGGCTAGTCACCCCTCAAACTCTGTACAAAGCATATCAGCTTCAATCCAGTATCTGTGCTCCATGTGCACAGCCCTCCGGCCAGCCAGGCTTGTCTCCCCCAGGACTCAGCAGGCAAGTCTGTGGCCAGCCAATGAAATGGTCATTTCTGAAAGATTCTGGTCTGATACTAATCTTGTTGTCACTGTCCTGTAGGTGGATGGTCCGCTGGCTTACACCATCACTCAGAAGGGTTGAGATACTGAACTAGTGTGGGAGCAGCAATCCCTGAGCCCTTTGCCCCCATCAGGGTTCGGAGCTTAGGTGCCTCACTCAGCTCAGGAGCGTGCCTGTGCATGTGTCCCCCAAACACACTGTCAGTATTTTGAATCACTTTCTGCATGGCTGAGCAAGTGGTAGGAATGGCAGCCGGGCCAAGTTCTGAGCAGCAATCCCATCCAAGCCTGGCCATGCACATCCCGACCCTCTCTTGCCTCACCACTCACTCCAACCCTACAACCTGCACAACAATAGCCTCCAATCATGTGACTTCTGCCCAGGGCATTCAAGTTCATCACTCACTACCTGGCAGCAACACTTGGCCCCTCCCCAAGAACAGGGCCAGGACAAGCCCTCTCCGGGGTCGAACCCCGACCCTGGGCTAGGCCCACAGACAGGAGAACACTCCCTTCTGGAGAAGCCAAGTGTTGCTGCTCCCCAAGTGTGGTTTGCTGTGATAAGGCCAGCAAAGCAGCCAGCCTTGAAAATGCCACTTAATGAGAAAAGACCCACACGGCTGCCATGGTGCTTGTAGGGGGTGTCTAGCAGCACTTACCACTCTCCGGTACCACCGCTTTGTGCTAGGTTTCGAGGTTTTCATTACCGTTTCAGCTCACGGCCAACCTGACTGCAGATACTGATGGATATTAGCCAAACTGCTCCCAGGGAATTTTAATTACCACAGTAACAATTGCTAATCACCAGCATTTCCTAAACGGCTGTGGCAGGAGCAGGTGGTAATTGCCCAGGCTCTGGGGGTAGGAAGGGGACAGTCTGGGGAAGCGGCTGTTGACAAAGATGGAGAAGAGAGGCTGAAGACCCAAGTCTGCCTGCTGTTTAGTTCTTTGTGGGTATCACAAGGCATTCATGTTCCCGGTATATCTCACTGTCTTCACTGGCTTGCCCACTCTCTCTGCCCCTCAGTCCACAAATGAAGGGGCAGGGGCCCTGTGGCCTTTGTACTTGCTCTTTCTAACACTGCAGTACCTCTTACTACAGATGAGCTCTTATTCCACTAGGGGGGGAATCACTTTTATCTAGAATGTTCTAGAATGTTCCACAGAGAGAAAGCCTCACCCCCCTCTCCACTATAAGACAGAGAGAGAGCCTGGCTGAACCATGGCCACCTCTGGACCTATCTCCTGGCGGGTGGAAGGTTCTGAGACAGCAGGAGCCACTGAGCTCCCCCACCCTGAAACCTTTGGGATGAGAAGTCACATCAACCTGGTGTTTCCGCTGCCCTTAGTAACCTCCACCCAGGTACCAGACAAGAACTCCATAAAAAGGGCCAAAGGCTGCTGGAGATACTCAAACTAGTCAAATCTCTATGGCCTGTGCCTGACTGCTCCTGAGGCCTGGGTGGCATGGTGGCCCCCATCTCTCAGAATCTGTAAGTAATAAACCCTTCTTTGCATGGGATCACATAGCCACCTCTGTAAATTAGGACCGACATATAAATCACTGAGCACGAAAGAATTAATGCCAGTTAAATAATAGAATTTCAACCTGCCAGTGAAGGTAAGATCTAGACTAGCAGGGAGGTGAGCATTGGGGAGGGAGGGATAGGAACCCCCACAGTCAGAGTGCCCCGGGTGGGGGGATACGATGCTATGGAAGGGGACAAAATATCACATAAAGTTACAAATGTAATCAAAGTGCTAAAAATATTAAAATGTTCGAAAAACTAGGAAGGGGCCAGGCCCCTACCTCTTGCAGCCTGAATGGACATGGGCAGTCGAGGGAGACAGGGAGAGAGGCAGGACCCAGGCCGTGAACAGGAAATGCTGGGCTAGGTGAGGGAGGCTAGCGTGTGGCTGCCTCTACTGGCTGACGCTTGGCCAAACAATTTGATTTTCCTTTCTTCTAAACCACATGCATTCCTCTGATTAAAGTGAAAACACAACAGATCTGTAATTGAATGTTGATGTTATTCAATCCCTGAGCTGCCTGGCAGGTCCACATGTGGGGAGCTGGATCTGTGTCTGGCTGGAAGGCTGAATCGCAATGTGGCCTCAGGGAGAGAATCTAACAGCACGGGAGAGGGAAGGAATGCAGTAATTGAAATGTTTCTGCAAGGTAGAAGACGACACCCCCCCACACCCCCATACCCCCCACACCCCCATACCCTCCCCACCCCCGACACACACACACTGCTGTCCCCACCCAGCCACCAGGAGCCAGGACTTTGACGGTGGGAAACACAGATGAAGGTAGCAAAGCTAAAGCCAGAGGGAGGAAAGAGAAAGGCCTGGGCGTCACAAAGCTGGAGGAAGCCATGGTATTCCCGGAGGCTGTTGGGTAGTAACCTGTAGCTAGGTTTCTGTGGTGGTGAGAAGGTATGAAAAGCCACAGGGAGGGGCTGGAGAGGTGGCAAATGCTGCTCTTGCAGAGGACCCAAGTTTGGTTCTCAGGTGGTTCACAGCTGCCTGTAACCCCAGTTCCAGGGGCTCCAACATACCCTCTGGCCTCCTAGGGCCCCTGCCTGTACACGGTATACATACACTTACACAGGCACACACACATACACACAACTGAATAAACGAATCTTAAGAAAAAGCAAAGTCATGGTGAATCTAGCCCCTTGCCCCAACTCAGCGACCCAGAAGTTGTACTTGCAATGTGGCCTTCCTTCCCACAATCCCTAGCACCTTCCCCTTTTCAATTTGGGCCTGGAAGACAGGCTCCTGCAAAGAAAATGGCAAGAAAATGAAGGGCCAACCTGCCCTCAACACAATGTTGACCATTCTCAGTGACCCCGAGAATCAGGCTTCTGGAAGCACCCTTGGCACTCGGAGAGAATTGCCCCACAGATGGGAGCCATAGTGTGCACATGGGTAGAACAAGGAACATTCTAGGTCGTATCTGTGTGCATTGTCCAAAATGCTCAGTGCATCTGAGGAGTCACTGAGCATGCTCTACGGTGTTCCTTCTACCACATGCAAAAATCTTCACGCATGGCTGTAAACTAACTGCTAAGTATCAAAGCTACAAAGATAAAGAAAGGAGGGAGGAAGGAGAACCGGAAGAGAGGCACAGTGACAGCCAAGAGTGTCAAGCTGGGCTTGCTCTCATTTGGATTTGTCTGTCCTTCAAAAACTCATGTATTAAAGGCATGGTCCCCCATCCACGGTGCCACTGGAAAGTGGGAGGACCTTTAAGAGGTGGGGCCTAGAAGGTGGTCTTCAGATCAGTGTGGCAATACTTGCAGCGAATAGTGGATCCAGAGTCCAGAGCCTGCTCCTCTCCCAGCCACGAGGTGGGCAGTTTTGCTTTGTTTCCTACTACTTCCTGCTCAGGGGCCTGAAGGCACAGGTCTGTCTCATCACAGACAGAAATCTTCAAAATGATGAGTCACGGCCCTTTCTTCCTCACAGGGGGATTATAGCACCCATCTGTTATAGTAACAAAAGGCTGACCAGCATAGCCGTCCGTGGGAGATGGGTTGACGGGGCAGACACATTTGTTCTAAGTACTTTTCTGCTAGGAAAGCTCTGTTGCTCAAACCAGGTCAGGCCCACCCAAGCCCAAACTTCTAACATCTGAATCACCCGCTGTCCACAGTCTTTCGGGCCTGTTCAAGCTGGACAGAGACCCAGGGTCCTAGTAAGACATTGCTGGGTATTTGCTCTGCTCAGGTTTTCTTTTCTTCTCTAAAAAATGTATTTCAACTTTAACACTGTGTGTGTGTGTGTGTGTGTGTGTGTGTGTGTGTGTGAGAGAGAGAGAGAGAGAGAGAGAGAGAGAGAGAGAGAGAGAGAGAGAGAGAACAGGTATGTGTCAGTGCACTTGTGTTTGCAGACGTGCATGAATGTAGCAGGTATGTGTGTGTGTGGAGTCAGATGGCCAACCGCAGGTGCAAAAACCATTCCCCAGGAACCGGCTGCGTTTCTTAAAAGAAAACACTTACCGTGTTTGTGACACAACATCCCTGTGGGGGTCAGAGGACAATCTGCAGGAGTCAGTTCTCCCTACACCATGTGGGCCACGGGACTGGAATTCTGAATATTCAGACTCGGCAGCAAGTGCCTTTACCTGCTGAGCCACCTTGCTGGCCCTGGCCACCCAAGTCCAGCCAGTGAGCCTCAGGGGTCCACCTGTCTGCCTCTCCAGCACTGGGATTACAGGCAGGTCAGCATGCCTGGTTTTAATGGGTCCCATGCTTGCCCAGGAGGTGCTCCCCAGCCCGCCTCCTTTAAGTTGTTCTCTGTTGCAGACTGATGTTTGGACAGAGTGGCCAGTCATCTTGCTGTGCTGCTTGCTCCATCGCCTCTAGAGAGGGAGCTGTGGGTATTATTCAGGTAGCATTTAGCAACCACCTCTTGTGTGCTCAGACTGAGCTTGGGGGACAAAACCAAGTGTTCTTGGAGACAGGCTGCTTCCCTTCCCCCTGCCCCCCTGCTCCCCCACAAACCATGAGCCATCCCTCCTGCGCAGGGCCCTCAGTGTTCTGCACAAACGGAGTCTGCACCCACAGGAGGGGTGTGGGAGAACCGGGGCCAGCCTCTCCCTGGCTGCTCCCCTCCCTACCAAGACAGCTTTCAGCTCTCATCTAACCCAAGTGCCAGCTCCCAGCTGAGGTGTTAACTGAAGGCTGAGACCCCTCCCAGGGCCTATTAGCACAGTTCGCATTTTGAATATGACACTAATTTTTTTCCCCTCTTCTTTGGTGGTGTTGGGGATGGAGCCCTGTGTTTGAAGCATGACAGGCAAGGGCTGGATCACTGAGAGTCATCCCTTTCCCCACAGCAAGGCCATCAGTCTCAGGATAATAATTTAAAGTGCACCGTGTGTGTTGATGGGTCAGGAAGAAAGCTCCAACATAAGCTTCTTTCTACCCTTAACCCCAGTGGGAGCATGCAGTCACCGAAAACACAGACTCTCTTGCCCCCTGGGTCTCCCTGGTGAATGGTTATCTCCTCTCAAGTCTCTGTGCCTGGGGTGCGAAGTCACAACCTCACCAGGACACTGGAAACTAAAATGGAGCCCTCAGGATGCTCTCTACTCTGAGCCCTGGGAGCAGGAAAGTGAATTCAGCACCAAGGAGCCCTGAATTCCCTGGGTCTGAGCAAGCCGCCTCTTCAATTCAAGTGGGTTTTGAGCAACCAGGTCAGCTTGGGAGACTAGCAACTGCCAGCCCAGTGGGAAGGAAAAGCTGCAGTGAGAAAAAGAATACTGTGAGGGCGCTGTCTATTTTTTTGGGTAGATAATTCAAACGCCGTGGCTGGATTATTTCAGAACCAGAGGGAACGCTCCGGTTTCCATGAAGCAGCCTCTAGTGAGGCTTCTTCCTCATTTATTACCTTCCTGTAATAAACAAGGGGCACTTGCCAGTGTCACAAGGTAGTGGTACCAAAGGGTCCTGCTAGGCAGGCAGAGGGCTATGCCCCTGCATCAGGGTTAGTCTTGCTGGCCTTGACTCTAGCTCTAACTTCTCTCTGTAGCTTTGTAGCCCACCCACAGGATTATCCCTCCAGGCCTGTGGCTCCCATGCTATCTGGGATGTGGGAAGATCCTCATAAACCCCCAAAGGACCGTTGGCTCCCATTGGCCCCCAATGCTGACTCCGCTCTCCATCCTGACTGTTCCCGCCAGATCAGCAAAGCCACAGGGATAAAGCTTCCTGCACATTAGCCACCACTGGATTGTCAACACTTTGCAAATGCTTCCCTTTATTCTGAATTCATAAGCAGCATGAAATCCTTCTGAAGCCCCACGCTGACCTCCCCTCCCTTTTCTGCCGCAGGTCTGGGGAAGCATGCTCAGGTGGTGTTTGGCCCCAGATGGAGTGGGCTGCACACAGGAAATGAATAGAGGCTGTGAGCAGAAAATTGCACAGGCCAATTATAGCAAGCCCAGTCTTCTCAGAGGAGCGCCTCAGTTTTGATTCAATTCCCAGAACAACAAATACACCAGTGGTTAAACACAATCCCAGTTGAAGTGACACCACTGGCCCCTGGGTGGCAGAGCTCTCAGGTCGGGGAGGACAGGGCCTTTAGTGCTGGGATGTGCTTCTCAATGGTGTGTGTGGCGATTGCTTCATTTTCAATCTGTTTTGTTCCTCTTGGGAAAACCTCTAATTCTGAGGCCCTGACCCCTCTATCTTTCCCACTCATTTATCCCTCATCCTGTTTGGCTATTATTTCTTCTTCTTCTTCTCCTTCATCTGCTTCATCTTCTTCATCTTCTTCCTTTTTTTTTTAAATCATGCTTTCTAGGAGATGTTACAGATATTTCTCTGGATCATGAATTCAAGCTTCTTATTTTGTCTAATTTGAGTGATTTCCTGTTATCTTCAGGTGTGTGCCCATGACATTTAACACGTATGTGAAGTATATTCCACACCTAGCACAGTTCAATAACTATCTTCAAATAACATCTATAAACTCATCAGAAGACTGAGGGACTGGAGCAATGGCTCAGCGGTTAAGAGCACTGACTATTCTTCCAAAGGACCTGGGTTCAATTCCCAGCACCCACATGGCAGCCACAACTGTCTGTAAATCCAGTTCTAGGGCTTCTGACACCCTCACACATGTAGGCAAAGCATCAATGAAAACAAAATAAGGGTAAACTCGTCAGGAGACCAAGTATCACTGAATTGTAGGAACCCCTGTGTAGTATGGGACAATGGACTGTATTCTGTCAATTATATTTTAAATAAGTGCTGATTGGTCAGTAGCTAGGCAGGAAGTATAGGCGGGACCACCAGACAGAAAGTAGAGGTGGGTCAATGAGAACAGAAGAATTCTGGGAAGAGGAAATCTTGGTCCGCAGTCCTGACCCAGACACAGAGGAAGCAAGATGTGACTGCCTTGCTGAATTAGGTACCAAGCCACATGGCTAACACAGACAAGAATAATGGGCTAATATAAGTTATAAGAGTTAATAAGGAGTCTGAGCTACTAGGTCAATCAGTTTATAACTAATGTAGACCTCCATGTGATTTCTTTGGGACTTAATGGCTGTGGGACTGGGCAGAACAGAAAATCAGACAACACTTGTGTGGAAACACCACTGGCATTCCAGGATCACATGACAGCGCTCCATTCCTGGCAGTGCTACTTTACACTTGTCACCAAAGGTCCCAGATCCTCCACTGAGTTGTAAGATGGGGACACTAATGCCCATCTTTGAGCCTTGTGCCAACCCTGTGAGAAGACCTCAGCAAAGACCATCCTTTCCTGCTTCTCTGTGCCAGAAGGACTTTCTGGTAGCCCTCTGGGGTGTGTGTCCTAATTGTTTCTTGCTTCAGGGCTAGGCACCGCCTAGGAGCTCAGTAAACACTTTCTAAAGTGAGGACCCACCCTTGGCTCCTGAATCCCATCTGGGAGACAGCTGGCCGAGGGGAGGGGTACAACTGTGCCAGCCAGTGTCATTTGGCATCTGGCAAACAACTTGGAAACTTGGATCACATTCTATTCAAATTAGCAAGAGAGAGACCAAATTCAGATACTTCCGCCTTAGCGTTTTACCCACCTCCCTGTAGGTGCGCGTTGGACGGAGCCAAACCATGACAACACAGGCCTGATATGCAGGGTGGGAGGGACCAGATGGGATGCAGCCTCAGGATGGAGTCACACCAGCTGAGACTTTGGGGACCATGCCCCAGTACTTGCCTCAGGGGACCCCAGCACTACAGGTAGGGAACCTCAGCTCTATAGACCTAATGCACATTTGGGGGTTTTCACTCTGTTGTTCAAAGCTCTTTGCCCAGATGGCCATTATCCTCCCCATTACACCTGCCTCAAGTCTATGCTAAAATCCTACCTTCTGGAAAGGGCCCACTGAGGTTTATCTCCCATTGTCACCTTGACTAGACTTGGAGTCACCTAGGAGACACAGCGAGGGTTTTCTAGAGAGCTTTAACTGACATTTAACCTTAAATGTGGGCGGTACCATTCCACAGGCTAGGGTCCCAAACTGATTAAAACTACTGGGCACCACCAGAATTCTTTTCTTTGCTTCCTGACTACAGGCACATTGTGACTAGTCACTTCACATTCTAGCTGCCTTGTCTTCCTCCAACCCATGACGGACTGTAGACCTTCAAACTGTGAGACAAAATAGTCCTTTTTCCTTTTGCAAGTTGCTTTGGTCGGGTAATTTAGTCACAGCCGCAAGAAAAGTAACCAGCATATACATTGTCCCATCCAGTCATTTTCTCAGCTGTGGCAACAATAAAAGTTGCCACTGTCACCACCACCGCTGTGACGCCACCCTCCATTTCTGCCAGAAGAACTCTCTTCCACCCCGCAAGCTGAAGCTCTGTACCCATGACACACCAGCTACCCCACATCCAGCCCTGGCAACTACCATTCCCTGTCGGTCTCCCTGGATCTGTCGGCTCTCAGTGCCTCACTGGAGTGGAGTCCCACAGTGTCCGGGTATGACTGGGTTCCTGTCATCCAGCATCAGAGCCTCAAGGTCCATCCATGTCGTAGGCTGTGTCAAAATTTCATGCCTCTTGGAGGCCACATGAGGTGAGAGATGCACATGCTTCATTTAACCACTTGTCCCATGGGCACTCGGGTGGTGTCCGCTCTGAACACCACTGTCATGTGTATGTTTGAGTCCCTGATTTTCACTTAGGTGAAATAACTCTTGATATTTTCCTGAATAAATGAATATTGTTAAGAAAATCCTCCCCGCTGGCGCACAGAAATCCAATCAAGCCAAATTAAACCAATTTAAAATGCCCATGTTTTAATAAATGCAGCACTCTCGGGTGGCCGAGATCATGGCAAAAGAGACAGAAAACCAGGGAGCACATGCAAAAGCCAGGAGGGACCACATGTTCCTCCTCTGGGCGCCCACTTTAAAACACTGTGGGAGTGGTCCTGACCTTCCCCCGGGGAGGAGTCAGGACCTGGCATCCTGGGATTTGGAGTCCAGAACAACGCAACTCCCAGGCCAGGGGGCTGGGATGGCTGCCAGGGTACTGGGGTGATGCTTCCAACTTAACATCACAAATATAAGTATCCATTATGTCGAAATACTAGATAATGGGTGAGTCTACATAAATGTGTTAAGAATTGGCCACATTCTTCTCTATAGCAGCCACACTGCTTTGACCAGCAGTGCACAGTCGTCTGGTTTCCCACCTCCTCACCAACACTGGGGATTTTCTGCCATCTTAGAATTGCCACCCTAATGGATGGGACACCACGGCATCCTTCCCGCTTTGTCCCGACTCCCCCACTTTGTTCGATCTTTCCCTTTCAGTATCCAGCAGATTTCGTCATTTGTACTAGCTGATTTTTATGTCAACTTGATATAAGCTAGAACATCAGAGGAGGAAACCTCAACTGAGAAAATGTCTCCATAACTGGCCGTAGGTAATCCTGCAAGGCCCTTTCTTAGTGATTGATGTGAGAGGGCCCGGCCCATTATAGGTGGTGCCACCCCTGGGCTGGCAGTCCTGGGTGCTATAAGAAAGCAGGCTGAGCAAGCCATGAGAGGACAAGTCAGTAAGCAACACTCCACCCATGGCCTCTCCATCACCCTCTAAGTTCCTGGCCTGTTTGAGTTCCTGCCCTGACTATATTTGATGACAAACAGTGTGGCGGTTTGAAGGAAGATGGCCCCCAAAGGGAGTGGTACTAGTAGGAGGTGTGGCCTTGTTGGAGTAGGTGTGGTCTTGTTGGACTAAGTGTGTCACTGTGGAGGGGGGCTTTGAGGTCTTATATATGCTCAAGCCATGCCTAGTTAGATAAACCGCTTCCTGTGGCCTGCAAGCCAAGATGTAGGACTCTCAGCTCCTTCTCCAGCACCATGTCTGCCTATATGCCGCCATGTCCCACCGTGATGATAACAGACTAAACCTCTGAAAATGTAAACCACCCCAATTAAAAGTTTTTCATTTATAATAGTTGCTGTGATCATGGTGTCTCTTCACAGCAGTAGAACCCTAACTAAGGCTGAATTTGGTACAAGAGCACAAGGTATTGCTGTGATAGGCCTAACCTGCTTCTGTTTGAGGGAATATGGACCGTGGGACTGTGGATTAGAAAGGCAGTTGACTGCTTGAAGCACTGCTTAATGGGCAATCCCAGTAGAAGAACGGAAGACAGTGGTGCTCGGTGATTTGAACTGTGAGGGGCTGGCTCAAGAGGTTTAGAGGAGAATATCAATATGTGGCCTAGAGATCATTCTTGTAATATTTTGGTGAAGAATGTGGCTGCTTTTTGCCATTGTCCGAAGAGTCTGCCTGAGGCTAAAGTGAAGAGATCTGGATTAATTCTGTTGGCAGAGGAAATCCCAAAACAGTCTAGTGTAGACTCTGCAGTGTGTTTATTAGTGTAGTGTGTTTATTGGTGTTAACTACGATGAAGATTTATAATGAAAAGCAGCAAGCTGAACAAATAAAAATACAAAATGAGAAAAGGGCACCAGGAAGTGGAATAGAGCTAAATCCTGTGTTCAAGGAGATAAACGGATTAAGAACTGGAATAAAGGGAGTGGTGATCTTAGGGCAACATCCCCCCAGCTAAGTTTCTAACTTGTGAAAAGAAATTAAAGAGAGGCTCAGAGCCAGGTGTGGTGGCGCACACCTTTAATCCCAGCAGTCCGGGGCAGAGGCAGGCGATCTCTGAGTTTGAGGGCAGCCTGGTCTACAGAGCAAGCTCAAGGACAGCCAAGCTTAGGCAGTGGAGGTAACTGTCAAAAACAGAAAGCTGGTGAGGAAGTAATTGAACAAGGGGACCACATTCCAACCCCAGAAAGCAGCAGAACTTGGCACCTTCAGCCACGTGGTTCTGGCTTTAGGATTAAAGATAGAAGAAAAGAGGGGCTGGAGAGATGGCCCAGAGGTTAAGAGCACTGACTGCTCTTCCAGAGGACCCGGGTTCAATTCCCAGCACCCACATGGCAGCTCACAGCTGTCTGAAGATCCAGTTGCAGGGGATCTGACACCTTCATACCATTGCACATAAAATAAAGTTAAATAAACCATAAAAATATTAAAAAAAAAGATAGAAGAAAAGAGCTATGGAATTTGCCTCCATGACTAAGGAGAGCTGCTGAGGCCAGGCGTGTGTCAGGGGTGTCCCTGACTGGAGGCCTAGAGAGGCCATTGTGTGAAGTTGTGAAGTTGAAGCCTGGATTGCTTTGGAGAACCCAAGATGTTGGAGATGCCAGAGTCATGGGATACCTGACAAGGAGAGCTGCTAACAGGGAGTGGAACCAGCCCAAGAGAGACAAGCGGGTTGTAGTCAACAAAACTGAAAGAAATCTGAAGAGCGCTTTGACATCAGACGTGGAGATGGCAGAGCTTGGAGTTTGCCCACTGGTTTTTGGCCTTGCTTTGGTTCAGTATTTCCTCACCACACTCTCTTCCTTATGTTTTGGGATAGTACTGCATATCCTGTGTCATTGTATGTTGGAAGTACGTGATCTTCTTTTTGATTTTCATTTTATAGGGGATTACAGTTAAGACATTGCATGGATCTCAGAAAAGACTTTGGACTTTTAAACATTGTTGAGACTGTGATAGACTATGGGGACTTTTGAAGTTGGACTGGATGCAGTTTTGTGTTATGATATGGCTGTAAGCCTTTGGAGGCCTAAGAGTAGAATGTGGTGGTTTAAAAGAAAATGGCCTACAAAGGGAGTGGAACTATTAGGAGGTGTGGCCTTGTTGGACGAAGTGTGTCACTGTAGAGGTGGGCTTTGAGGTCTCATATACGCTCAAGATACCACCCAGTGTCTCAGACCACTTCCTGTTGCCTGCAAGCCAAGCACCATGTTTGCTTGCACACCACCACGTCACACCACAAAGATAATGGCCTAAGCCTCAGAAAACATAAGCCACCCCAATTAAGTGCTTTTCCTTTATAAGAGTTGCTATGGTCATGGTGGATTCACAACAGTGGAGACCCTAAGACAGTGATTTGGAAGTGTCAGCCAAATACACCTTCTCCTCCCAGCTTGCTTTGGTTCTGATGTTTTGTCATAGCAGTAGTGACCCCATGACATCCTTCCTTATTTATTGTCTGTTCATGTTTCATCGTAATTCTTTACCTGGGCCGCTAGAGTAAGAGCACGGGAAAGCAACATTTGGATGCTTTGCTCATTCCCATTTCTTATGTGTCTGAAACAGTGCTAGACACACA
Organism: Myodes glareolus; assembly: GCF_982192425.1. Lineage (NCBI taxonomy): Eukaryota > Metazoa > Chordata > Mammalia > Rodentia > Cricetidae > Myodes > Myodes glareolus. The sequence continues at coordinate 47,466,753 of NC_142034.1, read as the reverse complement.
GTAAATACCCAGGGGTGTTATGTGAATGAATGAATGAATGAATGAATGAATGACGAGAAGGCTGTCTTGTTAGGTGTTTTGGAGAAAGGCACATCTAGCTTCAACTCCTGGTTCCTTGGGGTCTTTGGGAAAGTGACATCCTTCCTCTGAGCCTCAGTTATTCCATCTGTCATGAGGACAAAAGACCCCTCAGTCCCTTGCTGGACTCCTATGGGAAGATGAATGCTCACTCCTTGGATGTGACCAGCATCCACTGCCGATATTGGCACATGATGTCTGCATGTGTGCGTGTCCACTCGAGCATGTGTACAGTTAGCGCAGAGGACTGCGTTGGGGCGGTAAGGAAGTCTCTTCCCTTCAGGGTCTGCTGGCATCTCAGGGTACAGTTTCCTGTGCAGGGCTCAGACTGGCACTTCAAGCAAGTGATAGGGGGGTGGGAATGGTTCAGTCTGTCTGTGAGGACGCTACTGGTGGGGGCGACCAGATAGGCAAACTGCTCTGGGACCTGGTGGGTGCCGGGAGCCTCCTGCTGCCACTTGTGCCTGTGTGGGAGGCCAGGAGATCGCAGCGACAGGGGCTGTTTGACAGAGTCGAAGCAGCGTGGGAGGTGACCAACAACATGCTGAGGAAGTGTGGTCATCCAGGTCCCCCAGGGATGTTGCTACAGCAGCTAGAGCAAGCCAGGCACAGATGGCAGGGTACGCAGGCAGCCACCTGTCCCGGCACCAGCCACCCACTCCTCAGTGCGCTCATGGGCCTGTGAAAGGGGCCCTCAGGCAAAGCTGTTTGCCGCAAAATCCAAACTGCGAGCAATGGAGACACCCAGCATGGTGAGGCAGATGGCAGCCTGCAGTGACACAGGCTACCAGCCAGGGAGGCAGGTGCTGTGCTTCTGGGCTCAGCAGTCATGGAGCAATTTGATAGGGAGGAGGAAGTCCTGGATTCTTCAGGTCTGTGAGGTCCGGATGAGGGGTGGCTCTGCTGGTGGGTGAATGACCCCGCTGGGGTACCGCTCACCTTCAGACCCAGTGGGCTGAAGCAAAAGGCGCTCTCTGAGCTTCACTCCTCCCTCCCCCAGGCCACAGATTTCTCTTTCTGTCAATCAACAAACAGGAAAGAGAGGAGAAGGGGTCTACCCTAGCCTCAGTGGGCCCCCAGTCAGGATCACTAGGGAGTCAGATCACAGGCACGCTGCTGGGGAGATGCTCTGAGACGGTCAGGGACTTTCCTTGGCAAATTTCCCCTTGGATCAACAAGCACCTCCCCAGCACCTTTCTCTGTAAAACACTGCAGGAGCCTCAGCACGCGTCAGCTGGCGCAGGCTCTCCCCGGGTCTAATCAGGATGTGTGGGAAAGCACAGGAGAAAGGCCAGGCTGAAGAAGAGTGCTCTAATTGTATTAATCAGCCTCCAATTACTTACAAATTGGTCTTCACCCCTTCCTCGCTCTCCCCCTTGGATAACAAAGCTCTAGACGCCTTCTACCCGGTAGAGGTTGGGGCACTGCTTTCTAGAATCCAGGGGAATCTGGATTCTAATTAACCTTTCCACTGATAGCAGGACAACGTTGGGTGAGTCACGGGTTTTGTTTTGTTTTGTTTTTAATGGATGAGGAAGAAAGGCTGAACAATAAATGAATTTTTCATTTGCTACTGTTGGTCCCATGTTTAGAAGCCCCCAATGCAGTCTCTTCCTACCCCAAATGACATACCCACTGAGACCACCAGCAGGGACAGGTCTATATTACAGGGGACAGAGGAGACTAAGTGTGTTAGGTCACAGCCAGGCCTTGCCTGCCTTCCTGGCCCAGCAGAGCGCTAGGTCTCTGTGGCACACAGAACCGTCCTTCTGTCTTCCAACCCTGCCACTATTCTCAAGAGATGAGAGACTCCCCGACAGGCTGGCCATGTAGACTGTGTCTGAGAGGTGGACTTCTTTCAGTCAGGCTCCCACAGGGGAGAGCAAAGCCAAGGAGTGCCAAGAAGATGGTGCAGAGTGGGCTTCTGCCCACTAGGTCCTTGCTCCTTTCCAAAGGTCACAGAGTCACAGATGCCATCTCTGAGATACAAAGTGTCACAGGCAAAATTTCCCAGCAGAGAGGACTGTGAGGAACTTTCATGTTGTTTCCGGGTCCACCCTGGTCCCTCTCTCTGAAGACTAATGAACAGGGGGAACATGACCCTGTAAAACAGCCATAGAAGTGAGCAGGCTGGGGACTGTTCTAGAGATAGCAATACATGGGAAACCTGGAAACTGCATGGCTACGCATACCAGGTCTCAGGGAAATGGACAGCATCTAGTGTCTTGAAAAGATGAAGAATGGCTCTGGAGAACAAATCAGGTGGCGGCGAGCAGGGGTGCTTCTTTAAAACCACGAGCAGTCAAGAGGGTGAGGCAGGAGGATTGAAAGTTGGAAGCAAGCAAACAAACCTGAGGGAAATGATGTAAACCTGCGAGGAAAGGGGAGGAAAGGAAATGGGAGGAGGGGCAGCAGCCGAGCCTGCTCTGGGTAGGATCAGGAGAGGGACAGCTAAGGGTTGGCTGGAGAGGGACCCGTGCCCACTGCTCTTAGGTCATCAGTTGGCTCCTCCGGAAAATAACTGGGAGCCACATGAAGAAGTCGAACCTGAGCACATATCATGGCCTGAGAGAAACTCCGTCCTCTGTGCTCAGGAACATGTGAGCGGCTAGGGGAGAACTGTTCCTAACGACAAAGGAACAGAGACCCTGAATCTACCTGTGGGAGAAGAAGGAAAAGAGGAAGACAGAAGGGGAGGGTCCATGGCAGGAGAATAGAGACAGGAAGGACAAATACATCTGCATGCATTGACACGGTCAGTTTCAGAATCACAACTTCAGTAAAAGCAGTCAGGCCCAGAAAATGAAGGCAGGATGCTGTACTCAAGGACATGAGCAGGGCTTGACTTGGGCAGGGACTAGTTCCTATCAGTTTTATTATGCTTCTCTAGACATAAACATCTTTTAAAAATGTTTTTTTTTTGATCGAGTCTTGCTATGCTGTTCAAAAAAGGCTTTAGCTTCTGGACTTAAGCGATCCTCCTCCTTCAGCCTCCTGAGTGGTTAGAAGTATGGATGAATGCCGTGGTGGCCATCCTCCATAAGTAGATGTCAAGATTCTCTTACTTTTTAAAGACTTATTTTTTTTATCTTGAACTATGTGTGTGAGTATGGATATATGCACACAGTTCAAGTACCTACAAATGCTAGAGATGTCACAAGCCCTCAGGAGCTGGGATTTCGAGTGGTCGTGAACTGCTATCCTGCCTATCCTGCCTATCCTGCCTATCCTGGGTGCTGGAAGCTGAACTCGGGCCATCTACAAGAGCAATCTGTGCATGCTCTTAACCGCTGAGCCATCTTTCCAGCCCCAATGTGTTTATTTTTGTTTGCATGCATGTACATATGCATGTATGTATATAATTTGTTTGCAGTGTGGGCACTGTGCCCAGGACCTTGAACGTGCTGTTACGAAGTGTCTACCACTTAAGCTACATCCTTAGCCCTCAAGGCTCTTTTCTATTTTGACTGTTCACACACACACACACACACACACACACACACACACAAATGTAAAATCTAGCTAAGTATTTAAATCAGACATTTTTAAAAAACAAAGAAATCAGTGTTGTGGGTGGAAAGCTTTAAGGTTTTCCGGCTGGAGGGAAACACAAAAGCAGCAGACGGTGACTTGGAGGAAGTGGTGGGAATAAAGCAATAATCAAAAATATAACTGAAAAGCTTTCCTGGATCAAATGTCTAAACACTGTATGCTTGTTCTAGGCTTATCCAGATGAAAGTGTGTGTGTGTGTGTGTGTGTGTGTGGTTCTGTCCACAGGAGGTCAGGGGTCAACATCAGGAGCCTTCCTCTATCACTCTCTTCCTTATGTTTTGAAGCAGGGTCTCGCCCTGAGCCTGGAGCTCACTGACTGGTGAGCTCTAGGAACCCTCTTATCCCTGTCCTCCAACACTGGGATTCAGCCAGGCAACACGCCCAACCTTTTACATGCGTGCTGGGGATTTGAACTCAGGTCCTCACGCTTGTACAGCAAGCACTTTACCCACTGAGCAACCCTCCACCCAGTACTGCCAGTAAAAATATTAATTGCCAAATGCAATAAAGTTTCAACTGATTATTAAAGCAGAAAGCAAGCACAGCCTGCTGCAGCCTTCTGGGTGCCCACTGTCCCCTAGGAGAATGCTGCATGCCACACGCTGATTCTCATCCCACTTCCTCTGCATGGCACAGCCTGGTCCTCCTCAGCTTGCCAGTCTTCGTCACAGGCTTGGAGTGTATCCAGTCTCTCCCTCCCTCCCTGAGCGCATTCAGTGTGCTCTTAAGTCCACTGGGGCCTGGTTTGTTTTTTTAAATCTTGCACTTGTCAGCAAGGAAAGCAGCTTGGCAGTGCGCAGGGGTCTTGGAGACCCGTGAGGGATGGCTAGGATAAACAGTCAAGTTACACATAAAATCCCAGTGCTTGGGAGGCTGAGGCAGGAGAATCTCAAGTGACAGTTGAAACACACAATATTTGGCAAGAGGCTTAAAAGTACCAACCAGGAAATTTAAAAAAAAATCTACATACAATGGACAAGGTAACCACTGGGACCACCTCTGGGGACCGCCAGCTTCCCTGCTGTAGGAATGGCTAGCGTTCACTTGAACTTCATAGACCAGTAATACCTTAATAATGCTTTTCATTTAGCTCCTTTTCCACCTTGCCTGTACTTGTTCCTGCTTATTGTGGCTCAGTGTGGCTTCTGTCTTTTCTCTTCCATTGTCTCTTTTGGATAGCCATGTCCCAGCTGTGTGGGGCTCTCTTGTCTTCTGGGCCGAGAAATCCACTGTGAGCTAAAATCTACACAGAAGGCAGGGGCAGAGTGGGAAGTGGGGGTGGCAGCCGACTGCTGGCTTCCCATGCAGCAGGGTGGGAGTTCTGTCTCAGCTTGTAAGGGCATTACACAAAGAACGACACATAGCTACTAGTTAGAGAAGAACCGGAAACCATTTAAATGATGGAGGCAGCGGAATTAGGAGTTCCAGAACTCCTTAATCCTGGCCACATAGGAAATACGAAGCTAGCCTGGGCTACATGACATACTGTCACAAAACATAGCTCACATGGCCTGAACTGGAGGGCCAGCTGTTTGAGACGGAACACCATTGAGACTCCATCTCCACAGAGTTTTTGATTACACTATGAAATAACTTCGAATAGAACGTTAATTTAAAAAAAGTTTTGACAAACTAAAGGGGGTAAGCCAGAAAAGGGGTTGGAAGTAATATGCTAAAATATTAATAGTGGTTGCTTCCAGAGACTCAGAATATGCTTTTGTGTGTACGTCTTTATATGTTTCTATGTATTGTCACCATTCCTCAATTATCCGCATTAACTGTTATAAAAAATATATCTTTTTATGTTTTGCTTTTTTAAGACAGGGCTTCATAAAGCTTTGTCTGGCTTTGAATTCTGATCCCCCTGCCTCTACTTCCCAAGTGCTGGGCTCACAGGTGCATGCCACTAACATAGCTAGTGCATGCCCTCCATCTCTCTATGTGCATGTGTGCATGCCTGTGCATGCATGTATGTACATATGTGTGTGTATGCCTGTGTGCATGTATGTGTGCATGTGTATGTGTGTGTATGAACACTTGCAAGGCTATCTCTGGCACCCTGAGCAATATTAAACATGGAGAACAAGGCACTCTGCAATGGTAACCTACAATTTATGTCACACAACAGCCAGAACATGAGCTTAGGACATGTCCTCCGATACTCAAGATCCTCCAAGAGCCACCATTTTCCTGACTAGAGCAGCTGAGTCTCTCAATGGAGTATACAGCTACCACTGTCTGACCTCCCTCTGCATCTTTAACTCCTCAACCTTGACCCTGCTCCTTTCACCTTGGTCGCCCTGCTCAATGCACACCCACCTCAGGGCCTTTGCACACACTTCACCTCCCCCACGCTCTGCCATGCTTTCCCTCCACAGTCACAGAGTATACCTCAGATCTTTGCGCAAAGGTCATGTTATCAGGGGTCCCCTCCCCGGCCCCTGTGAAGGATAGGGGTCATTGTTCCCACTACCTCTTGCCCATTTCCCTGGATCAGATTATCTCCGTCTGTGAGGTTACAGGATGGACCTTCCTGTGTTTGTGGCTTCCTCTCACTCTCATTATAAGAGCTGTCATACCTGGCACCCGGAAGATGCTTAATAAATATGCATCAAATGCCCAAGTGAATGAATGCATGAGGTGGTAAACTCAAAACCTGACAGGCTGAAATGCACATTGCTGCTCACGTGCGTTAGACAGACAGGAACGCCAAGCTGCCCGCCCTAGGACATTCAGCCAGCATTCGACCCACTCAAGAGAAGTGACTTGCAATTACAGCAAGGGCTGATGGAAGCTAGCTGGGAGGAGAGGGAGATAAGATTGCCCAGGCAGAGTGGCACAAGACAGTCCATCAGCAACCCAAGTTCTTCTGTCACGATCTGCCTTCTAATGCTGGACAGAACTCCAAATTTCCATCACAGTCTCCAAAGCGGCTCCACTCAGTGCTTAGAACACAGCAGCTTAAATGTCCTTTCTCTCTAACTCTCTCCTTGTTATGATTAGGTATTTCTTGGAGAGAAAAAAAGGCATCTGGAAATCCATTGCCCTGCCCCCACTCCCTGCCTGTGGCAGACAGCAGACTCCAGTATGTGGGCATAGAACCCACAGGTGATAAACCAGTGCTTCACAACCCCGTCCATGACCCTGTTCACCCACAGTGAGTGTCCGAGCAACGCTGCCTGGAGCCGCAGAGGGCGACCTTGTCCATCTTGCTAAGCTCCTAAAGTTCAAGGACAAGCTGATAGCACACAGCACAGCCTCGGGTTCTTTGCCTTAGGAAAGACCAGAAAATTCAGCTGCAGCTGTTCTAGACTTTTCTGGATCTGGGGCATCCTAGAGGTTAGGATAGGCTAAGAGGCCCTCCCTATGTCCCTCTGTCTGTCCGGGAGCTCAGGACCCTTAAGGTGTATGTAGTTAACTTGTGATGAGCTGATCCAGCTGTGGAATCTTCCATTCCTCCCATTCACTTGGTTTCCCTTGTGACAACGTGACTTCCAACATCTCAGCTCATCTGTGACCGTTATTTTACCCAGATGCATCCCTTCATGAAGATGCCATTTAGGGAAATTTGCTCCTTATTTATCTCCTCTCCCTTCCCCTCCCCCACCCCCTTTAGAAAGAGTCTCACTATTTGCTCTGACTGTCCTGGAACTCACTTTGCAGACCAGGCTGGCCTCGGACTCACAGAGATCCGCCTGCCCCTGCCTCCTGAGTGCTGGGATCTTATCTGTGCTTTAAAAGGGGTCCCTTGAAAACCAGAGAGACTTCGGCTCAAAGAGGGGGCTCTGACTTTGAGGAAGGGGAAGGTTCTAACACTTCCGGAGTGTGAGACAGTCGGTAGGTACACTTCCTAAGCTTGTGAACACCTGCCACCCCCAGCCATTCCATGAAGGGCCATAATCATCACCATTTGGGGAGAAGGGCCCTCCAGGGAGGTTTAAATGCCAGCTCACACACCAAGGCCCTGCGCCTTTGTCTTCTAGACGCACAGCAACGACAGGTAGAAATATCTTAAAGCAACATGTAAGCTTGTTTGTGCTTAAAACCAAGACATATACCTCAGTAGACCAGAGGCTCAACTACTTACTCTTTTTTTAAAAAAAAAATTACACATATGATCTTGCCAGGTAGTCTCTAGGCTAGCCTCCAACTTATGATCCTCCTGCCTCCTCCTGAGTGCTGAGGATTACGGGTGTGTGCCGCTGTGCCTAGCTACTTACTATTTTGAGTATCCACATGGGCTACCTATGGAGCCCAGTGGGTGGAGACAGCTGGGAAGTTGGTCTTCTTCGATATGAGAACTTAAAGCCTCCTACAGGAGGTGAGGGACCACAGCCAAGTCACTAAAAATGAGGCTAGAGAGAGGGTTTCTCACCTGGGAGAGAGAGGTGCAAACCGTAGGACCCAGTTCCAAAGCAGGAGCACATGAGAGGAAGCAAGGGGGCAGATGCACACAGCAGGGCTGGGGCATGCATGCCTCCATGTCCTCACACCCGGGATGCCTGGCTCTGCCCCATTGAGTCAGGGACTCAGTGAAAGGAATCACTCAAGAATCTAGAAGCGCAGAGGATGGGCTGGGGGCGGGATTAAAACTTAAGATGCCCAGGAGGAGGATGGAATGACAGCACAGAGAGATCCGAGGACAGCAGAATTTTCCAGAACAGAAGGCATTTTATAAACCCTCAGATAAATAGTGCCAAGCAAAATAACTCAAAGGCCAAAACCATCTCTGGAAAGCTAAAGGTTCCCTCTGCCACCCCGGAAGCTGCCTGCCTTGGCCTCTTCTGGTTTCATTCTGATCTTGGACAGACAGGAAAACCCAAGTTTCGGGGAAGGAGAAACAGTTCCAGGCCCCATACCCCTCGGGGGCCTTACCACACCCCCGCCAAGTATGATTTACTTCCCCAGAAAGGAATCAAGCTCCACCCACAGAACACTGGCACCAGAAATGACTGTGGATGGCGGCATCACGGTGGGCTGGGGCTGCACTCAATTGCTCACCCGTCCCCTACCACTAGCTCCGTAGGCACAGGCTATCTGGCCTCCAGTGTTTCCCCATCGGAAGGGGGGAAATGACACCCACCAGAGGGGATGTAAAGGGAGAAACGAATGGACAGGTGTCAGTAGTTCAGTGCGGTGTCACGTATTCAGAAGACATCCGTCGCAGCCCCCCAACTGTCACATGTACACAGGCTCACAGGGAGGCTACCCATGGAAACCACAGGTCCTGCCCCTCTCCACGAGTGAGGGCTGAGCGGGCCGGCAGGTTTTCGTTCCCAGCCTTGTCCCCTGGACATCCTGGGCAGTCCTCCTTGGGACCTTCCCTCTGGAGGAGTTCCTGCCAGCACCTCAATGCAAGTGGCCCCTGCCCCGCCCAAGCCCAGCCACTTCAGGACCCCTACCTCTCTTTGCTCACTGCAGATCTTACACAGCCACAGGGGCCGCTTCTGGCCAGGGGAGGGGGAGGCCTCGATCCCGCATTTGGTGCAGACTTTCTACAAGAGAGAGGACACATACGTGTCAATATTCTGGCCGCTTCTTCCTGGACTACGGGGCCAGGGCAGTGTGGTCCCCAAGGGATGCTCTGGCATCTTCTAAGAGAACAGTTTGCTTTGAGCTAAGGGCAGGGCTCCCCAAAGCACAGCCTATGGAGGAAACTTTGGATGCCTTTGTACTGTAGCTGTCTCACGGATGGATCTCCATGTTACAGACTGCACATCCCATGATTCTGCTCTGTGAGGGGACCGCATCAAAACCAGCTAGCAGCAATGCCAGAGCGTTTAGCAGCAAAGAACTGGAAAACACCCAAATGCCTAATACCTGGGAAGGATCCAGGCAAACAAGACAGGAGGAGAAGCTGCTTTCTTACAGCGGACTGTGGCTACCTGCAGATGTGGGTGGGAAATATGGTCCTCTCCCAAAGAAAGTACCCACTCGCTTAGGAGCAGGCCAGAAACTTCCACGTGCGCCTGACAGGTTAGGAGCCATGGTGAGAAATGTGAGCGACAGTCTAAGCGTGTGCTTGGTGCCACGTTTCCGTGTGAGGGTTCCAGGACCTCATCAGTAAGGTGGTAAGCTTACTGCGCAGGTGTAGAAACCCTTGTCCAAGGTTTGTGGCAAAGGAGAACTTGGAGGGCAGTTACTCTGGAGCCCTCCCATTCTTCCCTCCCGACATAAATAGCCAGACCACAGACTCCAGTGTTTTTTCTTCTACCGAGTTGTTTAAGTCCTAACATCTAAACACACACTTCGCTTTCCCGAGAGACACAGCAACAAGCAATGGTGGGGAAGGCCAGGATAAACACTGGGAGGCAGAGGTGGATTTGTTGGGGCTGAGGTTGGTTCCCAGCCTACCAGGGGTGTGTGATTCAGCAATGGCTATTTTTTCTTTGTGTGTGTGTGGGGGGGGAGGGTACAGAGGCTCCTGTCCCTACGTGTGTGTGGGGGGCGCTTCCACTGAGGGAAGGACAGATCTGTTGTTTGGCCTTTTCTGCAGGCTGCCAACTGAGCAAGAGACACATCTCTCCACGGAGAGGGAAATGTCACCAACTTGGCTTCTCTAAGCATGTGTCACCAGCCTGACTGGGTGGCTGAGCCTGAGCTCAGCAGGAGTGGCAGGAGCCAGCATACTCCGGAGGGAAGCTATGACACATTCGTGGGGGCCTGGATTGGCCACCATCCAATGTCACTTCTCTGGTTTTCTAAACAAAATGGAATCTGCTCTCAGGTCATGTCTCTCCGAGTTAACGGGAAGGTCCCCTCTCAGGTCCCAGGCAGCACAGGGCTTCCTTCTTGGCTCTCAGGAAGGTACTGAGTTTGCAGCATTTATGGTCAAGCACACCAAGGCAGGGTCTCCTCAGACTGCGCTCCCAGGGGTACCCTCAGCTCTCAGGGTCTTTTAAAGGGAGAGGCAGCTGCCTAAGTGCCTGCCCTGGCTTTAGGATCTTTGCAGGCTGGGGACAGTAAGCCTCTCCTGGGATTGGCAGCTCATCTCCTAGACCAGTGGTTCTTGAACTTCCTAATACTGTGACCCTTTAATACAGTTCCTCGTGTTATGGTGACCCCGGGCCATAAAATTATTTTCATTGCTAGTTTATAACTGTAATTTTGCTACTGTTATGAATTGTTATATAAACTGTGTTTTCTGCTGGTCTTAGGTGATCCTATGAAAGGGTCATTCAACCTTCAGAGGGGTCATGACCCACAGGTTGAGAACCACTGTGCTAAACCACCATCTCTGGGATAGGTCAGAGGGGCCAGAGGTTGCTGCGGCTTTCCTTGTAGTTCACCCTGTAATACAGAGCGCTCTGTCCTCCCACGGCTGTTGAATGAGACCATGCTCTTGAAAATCAGGCCTGATTAAAATACCAATGACTACCATTTATGGAGCAATTATGTGTGTCAGGTACAGAGACCCCAAAGTGTGGAGGAGATATGTGATGGGGTCCCTGGGAAGATAGAGAAACGGAGGCTGAGATCCTGCAGACTGTTCGTCTCGTGAGCCACGGAGCAATCAAGCCCTTCCCCCCAGGGGCTGCCTGCTCCCCACAACCGTTCAGGGCTGGCTCTGTTCCAGCAAGGACCTGGGGTATGGTTGGAGGTCCTAACTAGCTGTCCCGAGACACAGCACAGACCGATTCTGAGACCTGGGGTTCACAGGGGATGGGGGTGTGGCCGGGACACACTCACACATGCCCCCAGGCTGGTTCTGATCTTTGTTCTCTCTCAGCCTAGCAAACCTCCACTGGTTCCCTGCAAGCCCCATTTCCTAGGAGAGAACAGTGCAGCTTCAGGCCCTGTCTACAGCAGCTCAGTTTGATATGATGAATGTACCATGACTCCCGGTTCAAGTCACAGATGCTTCTTCCATAGTAGTGGAAAGGGTAGCAGCCTTCTAGAGTATTCCCAAGTGATAGACGACAGAGTGCTGGCCTCTTTCTCCTCTTATGAAGTCCCCAGCCCCATCACATGGACTCACCCCTGTGACTGCCTGTAACTCTAGCACTTCCCAAAGACTTCACCTCCAAGTGTCCCATGGGTGAGAGCATCAGAATACAGGTTGAGGGGACACAAATATTCAGTCCATAGTGACCTCCAGCCCAGACTGGGTCTTTCTCTGCTATTTCATGTTGGAAATCCTTGGTCACTGTGTTCCATCCTACATCACCCAGCACTCAGTCACCAATTCGATGTTCCTGTAAGCCTGCTCTTGGTCCCTGCAGAGTCAGTGGCTCATGATGCTGGGACAAAGGTTTTGATTGGGGCAAGATGGGGTGAGCCCTTGGGTGGACTCTTGAGTAGGCTGCCTGATGCAGGAGAGTCTTTTCTTCTTCTTCTTCTTCTTCTTCTTCTTCTTCTTCTTCTTCTTCTTCTTCTTCTTCTTCTTCTTCTTCTTCTTCTTCTTCTTCTTCTTCTTAAGATTTATTTATTATGTATACAACATTCCTTCCATGTGTGTCTGCAGGCCAGAAGAGGGTACCAGATCTCATACAGATGGCTGTGAGCCACCATGTGGTTGCTGGGACTTGTACTCAGAACCTCTGGAAGAGCAGCCCGTGCTCTTAACCTCTGAGCCATCTCTCCAGCCCCCTGTAGGAGGGTCTTCTATCTATCTGTTGCTTTCATTGGTTAATTAATAAAGAAAACTGCCTGGCCTGATAGGTCAGAACATAGGTAGGCGGGGAAGACAGAACTGAATTCTGGGAGGAAGAAAGCAGGGTCAAGAGAGCTGCCTGCCATGAAGCTGCCAAGTCAGACATGCTGAATCTTTCCCGGTAAGCCACGACCTCGTGGTGAGATACAGATTATTAGAATTGGGTTGAATCAATATGTGAGAGTTAGCCAATAAGAGGCTGGAGGTAATGGGCCAGGCAGTGTTTAAAATACAGTTTCCGTGTAATTATTTCAGGGGTAAGCTAGCCGGAATCCAGGCAGGAGTGCAGTCGGCCGTTCCTTTTACTACAGCTGCCCAAGCCAGTCCAAGTCTCAGATGTTCTCATGTCTACGACGAGCTCACCATTCATCACTTGGAGAATTAGCGGAGATTCATGTGAAACGCAGCTGCTATAGAAGCAGCGCTCAGTGCCCAGCCCCGTCTTTACTAGTGGCACCTGTTGCGCCCTGGTCTAAAAGCCCGCGTGATTCTCCTAAAGCTCTGCCTCGTTTGGTATAGTGTCTAGCAGCCATGGATGATCACTTAAAGTGAAACTAGGGACCAGGGAAATTGGCTCAGTGATAGACTATTTGCTTAGCAAAATCTGCCCATCCATATGCCCAGTGTGTATGGGATGCCAGCGTAGGTTGGATAACACACGTGGACAGGCAGGGCCAGGTAGTACTGTGTACCTGTCAAAGTACTGGGGCTTTCTCAGGAGTCACCCTGCCAAGGTAGAGGGTGGCTCAGCTGCACCCAGTGGGAGGCGGGAGGGGGGTCAGTTAAGTGGGATATTTGTTTTTAAATTTTAACACTTACTTATTGTGTGTGTGTGGGGGGGGGTTCAGAGGACAACTTGGAGGGGCAATGAGTTCTCTCCTTCTACCATGTGAGCTCCAGGGATCAAACTCAAAGGTAGCAGGCTTGACCCCTAAGCAGGGTTTTGAAAGACAGGGTGCACATGTCTTGTGAAACCATCTGAGAGACATCCATGCTGTAGGTCCAGGGAAGAAAATAAGGAGAAAAGCTCACTAAAACAGTCCCATCCTCCATCCACAGACCTGGGACACAGAGTCTGCAGACAGAAGTGGCATGCGGTCACCCCCATGGACTTAAGACAGTAGGGTGCGCTCTGGTCAGGTGTAGGAGGAGGAGAAGAGGGGCAGGTAGCCCATCCATACTGGGGTATGCACTCCCCACTTTCTCCAGCAGAGAACTCAATGCGGCCTGCTCCCTAGGTCCCAAGTAGGACTGAGGGTAGCCAGGTGGAGAGAAAGTTGCTCCCACCCTACTTCAGGCAGAAAGGTGGAGGTGAGGGTTTTCTTGGACTTTGTCTCCTCTACCTTTTGCCTTTTAGAGTTTTCTCTAGGGAATCAGAGAGGTGGCAGGATGGAACACACCCACCCATGTGTGCACACCCTATTGCCAAGTTATAGCGCCACTGATGGAAGCCACAATGAGTCCCAGGCAAATTCACATGTCTGAAGCGTGCCTGACTGGCAGGGGGTGTAGGGTATTCCTTAGAGACTAGCGCTACCAAAAGATAACACGCTTCACGTCAGATAGAATTGCTGCTCTATTAAATCTCAGATCAAGTGGGAAATAACGAACCATTTCCATTTCCCTTTATGAGTTTGGTCTTTGTTTTCAGATCCCAATACAGAAAATTAAGCAGTCAGTATTCAAAAAGAATGAACGAAAAAAAAAAGTTGTGCAAGAAAGAGTAAGGCAGCCTCTCCAACTGGCAAGGGGAGCCTGGGCCTGGGGGAAGCCATTGGCTTTCTGCCCAGATGGGCTTCCCAGGAGTAGAATTGCCATCTACAGTGGAGCACTGGCTTCTGGGGGCCTGGCTGCCTCACGCATTCTGCAGCCTGCAATCCATCTGGGCTAAGGAAATCACACCTGACTCAGATCAGAGACGACAACACTCTAAGCCTTCAGACTACGTGCCCTGTGTGGCACTCTTCTCAATCCGTTTGTGTTTCTCTTCACAGATGTGTGTTCCAGCCCCTGGAACCCGGGGAAGGGGCCAGCTTGGGGACAGTCAATAGGACACAGGCTTTGGGCATGCCAGAAACAGACGGTGCCCTTTGGAGGCAGCCTTGGACTTTGCACTTCTAACCTCTATTTTTCCTCCCCCTATGTCAGTGGTAAGAGACAACCCGTGCCCCATTGTGAAGACCAAAGAAGGGTCTTAGCACCGTGCATGATGACGTCCAGCACACCCTTCTCAATGAATGATACATTTAGTACAGCCCCAACCCAGCAGGCACCCTTCTCCTATCTCCTGCCCCCAATCAATGATCCCTCCCCAGGATTATTATCCAAACGGTGTTTGAGCCTATAAACTTGCCTTCTATCACCTCTGCGTGATCCACACTGTCACTACCATGCGTAGCCTATACCATGGGCCCCACAGCAGTGTCCCGCTTTACAAGCTAGGCCCCCAATTAGTTCATGGCATGCAGCTGACGGATCTCTGCAAGATGTCATCCTGCCTCCTGTCCCTCTCCCTCGCTGGCCTCTCTTCTTACCTGCCTCCTGTTCACAGCCTTGTTCTCTCCACTCTGCACTTGGGCCACATTGGCTTTCCTTCAGTGCCTAGTCCTTGCTCTGTCTCTGCCCCAGGCTCTTCCTAGGTGCTGTGGCCTTGGCTGGGATGCATGTGACCACATGGTTTTCCTCACTGACTGGCATGTCCGTTAGCCTTGAGCAGAAGCAGCACTTCTTCAAGGCAGGCTGCTCTGTTTCTACCCAGTAGAAACCCCATGTAGGCCCTTGCCTCTTCCTCCCCTCTGTCAGGGTTGTTTGTCCTCTGCTGCCTGCTTTATGGTTCCCAATGCCACCACAACTATCTACAGAATCCTCAAGGGAACACACGGGAGCTCCCTTTAGTACTGCAACCGACAAGGTGAGGTGTGGTCTCCCTTGGAGTATGCCGAAGCTCTGGGAGACAAGACACAGAAACACACATTTGGCACCATGAGCCAGGTCCACACACGAGGTTCCTGCCAAATGGTGCTGATGAGTGGGACCCTGGGAAAGGCACAGATAGTGTGGGGTCCCCAGAGGAGGTGGCACCGTGGGCTCTGAGGAGGGGTTTGTTCTTAAGGGAGAAACATGAATCCGGCAGGGCAGGCCTCAGAAGAAGTGTCATAGAGCATTCTGTAGGCTGCCTATGTGCATAATAATCTGTTCTGAGGCTGGATCCAGCGTCCCGCCAAAACGTTCTCTCTCTCTCTCTCTCTCTCTCTCTCTCTCTTTCTCTCTCTCTCTAGATTTATTTATTTATTATGTGTACAGTGTTCTGGCATGTATGCCTGCAGGCCAGAAGATGGCACCAGATCTCATTATGAATGATTGTGAGCCACCATGTGGTTGCTGGGAATTGAACTGAGGTCCTCTGGAAGAGCAGCCAGTGCTCTTAACCTCTGAGCTGTCTCTCCCAGCCCCAAAACGTTCTCTTAATGCTTCCTTCAGTTATGTCCAGGAAACCAGTGCCACATGTCCCCTTCCCAGACCACATTCCAGAGCCAGAGAGCCTGACAAAAGGCCTTCAAGGGACAGATATGGAGCCCAATTGGCAGGGTGCTTGTCCATTCCCCAGGAGCCTTGAATTCCATCCCCAGCACTGCACAAACCAGGGGTGGTGGAACATTCCTGTAGCTCCAGCCCTTGGGAGGTAGAGGCAGGAGGACTGGGAGTCCAGGGCCATCCTCAACTACATGCTAAGACAACGCAGGCTACATGAGACCCTTTCTCAAAAAAACAAAATTTAAAAGGCTCTCAAAGACGGGAAGACCAAAGTCCAGGGGCCTTTGCCTAGGTCCCTGTGGGTTCTCGCTGGCGTCCTGACACGCCAACCCCACTATACTACGCAGGGTGCTCCGCCAGCTGCCTGGAGTGAGGAGCTAGAGCGGACTGGAAGGAAAGAAACTGCCCCAAGGGCAGGCCCTCCTTCTTCGGGACAGCTGTCTGGAGCCATTTAGAATGGGGCAAATGGCCACATGCACCGGGAAGGGCCTGGGTGTTCTAAGGACTGTCACTACAGACACTCATGCTCATCGCACTTCATCAGCTCAAGACCTGAGGTCACCCACGAGACTACACACACCAGGAGGTCTGAGCAACCTAAACCCTGCTGCCGAAATGATGGTAATGGCAGCTAGCAAGTGCGTATTTGTCTTATTTTTTAGACATGAGGTCTTGCTTGGTTGCCACAGGTATATCCAAATCCCTCCTATGTTGGCCTCACGAGCAGCTGGGACTACAGGGACAGCCATTTAGAACAGTTCATTGAAAAGTACTTGATGCCTCAGTATACGATATATATTGCATATAAAGGTGCTGTTTTAGACACTCTGAGAACAAAACGACACGGCGGTACCCTTTCAAATGGAGGGGTCTATAAATAAGGAAAATCTCCTTGGATCCTGGTGCTACAGTGGCTGGGTAGGTAAAGACACTTGCTACTAAACCTGATGACCTGATTCTGTACTCCCAGAACCCACACAGTGGAAAGGGAGAATCTGATCTCCACACACATGCTGTGGTACAAGCACACCCCCACATATATGAGCACCCCCCCCCCCGATACACATAGTGCTACAAAAGTAGGTCAATTGTTTCTCAAAAGATCCAGTGCACTGAAGCTGATGAATGAGACTGTTTCTACGTAGGCGCTACGCAGCTGGTGACACGCTGCGGGGGCGACACACTGCAGGTGACGCTGTCCATACAGTCCAAGGAAGCAGGGAGAAGCAGTGGCCGCACCATGCGGTCTCAGCAGGTGGGCAGGTCACATGAAGTACGGGCCTCCGAGTGTGCCACTTACCCCGCACGCTGTGCCTGACGCTTGAAAGCAAGGCCACAAGAGACGAGCTAAATCACATTGTGCTTGGGGAAGCCGTGCCTGGCAACGAAACGATGACGATGTAAACAGAACACGGTGACAAAAATACCGACAACGCTGCATAGGTAATGAAACGGGGGATTCGCACAATAAGTTAAAAATAGCTCGTAAGCATACGGCATCGTCTGGTGTAGGCACGCTGCCGTATGACTATGTATGTGTGTGTAATGCATCCAGAAGTCTATCTACACACAGGAGACTGCTGGGAAGGTATCAGTCAAAACGTAAACCGCCCGCGTGAGTGCGCATGCATGTGAGCCACGCAGCACACGTGAGAAGGCCAGAAGTCAACGTGTGGGAGTCACTACTTTCCTCCTACCATTTTGGGGGCTATGACTCAAACTTGGGTCATCAGGCATGGTGGCAAGTGCCTTTATTTACTGAGCCATTTACTGGCCCTCAGAATCTATTTTTAAATACATAAACAATAGGGCTTGGGCTACAGCTAAGTGGCAGAACACCTGCCTAGAATGTGTGATGCCTCGAGTTCAATCCCCAGCACCAAGATAGAATTCCTTTCTGTTCTTCCCTCCTTCCTCTCTCCCTTCCTTCTGGGCTGTGGATGGAGCCCAGGACCTCATGAATGCCATAGCAGTAAGTACTCTGTCACCGAGTGCCATCACTAACCCCAGAGTTCCTTAAAAGTCTATGCTAGTCCAGCAGGGGTGGCGCACACCTTTAATCTCAGCACCTGAGAGATAGAAGCAGGTGGATCTCCGAATTCAAGGCTAGCCTGGTCTACAGAGTGAGTTCCAGGACAGCCAGGGCTACACAGAGAAGTCTCAAAAAAACAAAGTCTATGTTGAACACTTTGGGAAAAACTTGCCCTTTATGTCATCAGATCTGGATTTCTGCAGGCCAGGGTGAAGCTGACGGCACACAGCAGCAGGAGACTGGCTTACTGGTCAACTGGGTCAAATGAAAAACCAGGCCAGGTGGTATCACTGGGTCCCCAACCCCACTGATTGCAGGCCTAGCCTTGCTCGACCCTCATGTTGTTACCAGCGGGGCCTGCCCTGCACCACCAATCTTGTTAGGCAGAGGAGCCGAGAACTGCCTTGTTGCCATAGATTCAGTGCTAAGACCCCAGGTTCCACTGCCAAAGCAGCTTAACACATGCAGTTCAGATATTGATGTACGTGTTATAAATATTTAAACACTTCATGTGGCGCTTATACTGCACCAGGCACTGAGGGCGCTGCTTTATGTAGACTCATTTAACTTTCATAGCGTCTCTGTGAAGCAGGGATTTGGGGTCCTGTCTTATGCACAAAGGATAATCTCAATAACTGAGCCGTGGGGAGCGAGAATGTGAACCTTGTTCTGTCTGAGACACAAGTTAGTTGCGGCTGACAGGCCTTTTTGGACAGGGCACTTTTCCTACTACAGGACCCAGCTTTGCCTTCTCCACCTAGTATTAAGGCAGGGCTGGCTCCCCGAACCCCACACCTCTTCCAGAGACACAAACAAGGTCGAGCCTCACCTGGCAGAGGGCCCAGCCTTGCCCTTCTCCACTCACCAAGACACAGCTCAGGCTGTGGACAGGGCTAAAGATTCCAGACTTTATCCTGACCATCTTCAAATACTATCACAAACAAGACCCAAAGGGACACAGCCATCACTGCCTGGACGAAGACAGAAGCCAGGGGGCAGTTGAAGCAGCCCTGCAGTAGGGCTTCCTACCCTGATGCCCCACTGGGGACCCTGTGGTTGCAAACCCTCTCAGCCAGGAGAACCAGCCAGACAGGCTCCCCTCCATCTGTAGGGACCATGTGCAACCCCCAGCTCCCCGTCCCCACCTCTCCTGATGAACAGACACCGTCCTGCTGACTTTAGGGCTAGGCTTCCAAAGCCGGCCTCCCTCTACCTGCCACTCACAGTCACCACGGTGTCCACAGCAGAGGGGAGGGTTAAAAAAGGCAACAGTACCAGCTCTCGGTTATCATTCACACAGTCATAAAAAGAAACCGTGGCTAGATTTAGCTTTGGTTGTTTCTGTGCCTTTGTGGCTCTGTGTTGAGCATCTGACCACGACATTGAGATTCTTTAACAACCTGAGGCCCTGACTGATGTGGGCAGAGTGGGTACTGGACAGTGCTCAGCACCCCCACCCCCTTTTTAACTCTTTCTGGATCCAGTAAACCTCTTCATCCCATTTCAGACTGAAAGATTGAATTTGGGGTTTCTGTCTTCTTCCTGGTGAGTCAGAGAGAATCAGGGGGTGTGCGGTGTGGGGGCAGGGAAGAGGTGTGCAGTGTGGGGGCAGGGAACGGGTGTGCAGTGTGGGGGCAGGGGAAGAGGTGTGCAGTGTGGGGGCAGGGAACGGGTGTGCAGTGTGGGGGCAGGGAATGGGTGTGCAGTGTGGGGGCAGGGAACGGGTGTGCAGTGTGGGGGCAGGAAAGAGGGTGTGCAGTGAGGGGGCAGGGAACGGGTGTGCAGTGTGGGGGCAGGAAAGAGGGTGTGCAGTGTGGGGGCAGGGAACGGGTGTGCAGTGAGGGGGCAGGGAAGAGGGGTGTGCAGTGAGGGGGCAGGGAACAGGTGTGCAGTGAGGGGACAGGGAACAGGTGTGCAGTGAGGAGGCAGGGAAGATGGTGCAGTGAGGAGGCAGGGAACAGGGGTGTGCGGTGAGGGGGCAGGGAAGAGGGGTGTGCAGTGAGGGGGTAGGGAACAGGTGTGCAGTGAGGGAGCAGGGAACAGGTGTGCAGTGAGGAGGCAGGAAAGATGGTGCAGTGAGGAGGCAGGGAACAGGTGTGCAGTGTGGGGGCAGGGAATAGGTGTGTGCAGTGAGGGAGCAGGGAACAGGTGTGCAGTGAGGGGGCAGGGAACAGGTGTGCAGTGAGGAGGCAGGGAACAGGTGTGCAGTGAGGAGGCAGGGAACAAGGATGTGCAGTGAGGGGGCAGGGAACAGGTGTGCAGTGTGGGGGCAGGGAATAGGTGTGTGCTGTGTGGAGCAGGTTTGATACCATTTTAATAGCATAGAGAAAGAATAAGGAAGGGTCCTATATTTACTGACAAGGACCCTACTTGGGGTTTGAACAGTTAAACAGTACTGCTCCAGAGCCTCCCAGAAACAATAAGAACTCAGTTCCTGTGAGGAATTGGTAGTGATGGGGGAACTCTGTGCTTCAAACATCAAAGGGAGATGCCTGAGTCTCACCATGTGCATAAAGCGTGGGGGGGGGGGGAGGCATGTGATAACACTGACTCTCCCCAGGGGTGAGCAAGCACTGGAAACCACACATGTGCACAGGACCATGCCATCCTGGGTTCCTGAAAACAAGCTTCCCAGACTCCCTTGGGCCTGATGTATAGCGCAGGACTCCTCCCTGTGCCAAAACCAACCAGCCTGGCTAAGGTAAAGCCTTCCTGGAAGCCACTTCTTACTTCTACACCCGACTTGCCAGCCTAGGCACTTAGACTACGTCACAGATAACCTGACTGAATCCCCAAAGACTAAGGCTTAGGCCCGTCACCTTGGGGACCAGCAGTGGCAAGTCACTCTCCAGCCCCATTTCACCTATGTAATTCAAATCACTTTCTGGCCTGGAGGCAATGAGGGTCGGGAAGGCCCAGGTGATAGAGGGAATGGGCTCACATCCTGCCGTGTGGTTACTTAGAGTTACAACTCCTAACAATGATAATAGCCACCACTGATTGAGCACGTATTCCATGCCTGGTGCCACGTGCTGTACTCAGCATACATCATCATTATCAAATTTAATCTTAGTGACTTTCACAACAACCCTGCCAGGGAGGCTTTCATGATCTGAATATCACGGATGAGGAGCTGAAGTCCCCAGATGCTGGGCTGCTCAGCCAAGTTCACACATGGAGGAGAGGGCAGAACTAAATTGGGGACCCTGAGACCTTGGTGGGTAATACCAAAGTAAGAGCTTGGGTTGGGGGTGCCACTCAGTGACAGAGTAACATGTGCAAAGCCCTGATTCGATCCAGCGCTGGGAGAAGTGTGTGCAGAGGGGGGTGGGGTGAGGGTGGGGTGAGCACTTCCAAAAACTGTGCTTTGTGTTACACCCAGCTCAACGTTGATGTCCAGGTGCTGGGATATTTGTCAGGGTCACGCGGGTTAGGAAGGGAAGGGTAATCAATCTTGCCTCTCACCTGCGCTCTACTGCATTAAACAAGATGCTTCTGGGCGCAGAGCTGGGTGTCACTGGTTCTTAGAGGGCCAGGGAACACAGTGGATAAGTTGAACACAAGCTGAAGATAAACTTCCCAGGTAGACATTGCCCACAAAAGGAAAGTGATCCCTACCCAAGGCTAATCCGGCCTCAGGTCCTGGTGACTCAGGCCTCCCTCTGGCAATCTCTTGCCAAGAGGCACCTCCTAACTCACGGTAGGTGCCTGGGATTACTGTTTCTGGTTTTCAGCGTGGGTTCTGGGGAGCTAAACTCAGGTTTTCAGGCATGTACGGCAAAGGCTTTTACCCACTGTGCCACCACAGTAGCCCAAGAGCAGCTTTTGAAATTGGGCCTGGTGGCACGCCAACGCATAATCCCAGCACTGGGGAGGTTGGAAGCCAGAGCACAGTCTGGGCTATGTACTAAGAAAAAAGGAAATGAAAGGAAAAACAATCTTTTCATATGCTAAAGAGGCGGCTGGCGACTTCTAAGATAGCTCAGAAATGGGCTGGTCACCAAAAAGACAGGGAATGGTTAGAGGGTTGGGACTGTGTTCCCCAACCCTCACTCAGCCTCAGAGGAAAGAGTGAAAATCGAATCAGGTGTCAAGACCAACAATGTATTCAGTCAATGTCAGCCTCCATAGAAACCAGAAGGGTGGGGTTCTAGGTTTCTGGACAGTGGAACATCTGAAGTTCCTACAAAGAGGCTTTGTACCCTTCCCCGAAACCTTTTCATCTGAATGCTTTGTAATGTCCTTCCTAACAAACCAGGGAGTACATCTCCCTGAACTCTGAGCTGTCTCAGCATCAGTCCAAGAGACGAATGCGGTTGCTGGCCTAGCGCTCCAGAGGCGAGACTTCTGACCAGCAGCTATCTGAGGTGGGGTGTAGCCTTGTAGAACCCAGCCCTGAACTGCGGGACCTGACCGGAGACCTTCCAACTAGAAAATCTGCTGTCCAGTTGATCCCCACACATCTGGGGAATCTCCTTTTTCCCCAACAGAGACGTCCAGCCTTGCTCATGGAAGAATCACGGTCTTCATGGGAGGGTGGAGAAGGAACCTCCGCTGGTTCTCACCACCTCATGCCCAGAACTTGATGACAATGTCAGCCAAGATCAGGGACAATGACACTGAGGCTGTGGATGAAGC
This sequence comes from Myodes glareolus, assembly GCF_982192425.1. Lineage (NCBI taxonomy): Eukaryota > Metazoa > Chordata > Mammalia > Rodentia > Cricetidae > Myodes > Myodes glareolus. The sequence continues at coordinate 47,444,265 of NC_142034.1, read as the reverse complement.
AGGAAAGACACACAGCGACAGCAGACTTAAGGACATGAAGAGGTCTACGCAGCTGGGGCATGGGTGAGGGAAGGACAGACAGAGTCTCCCTGTTTGGTTCTTCTCTCAGCTCACCAAGTTCCTCACACCAGCCTCATGTTTTGCGGTCTACCCGTGGCTACTCTACTGTTTCCAAGGTTTATGTTCAGGCTGAGCCTCATACCTCGCAAATATCTTCGTATCCTTAAAACACACCCACAAGTCTCCTCCTTGGTGGCCCCTTCCTTGGTTTTCCCCAAGGGGCACTAGTGTCTTCCCTGGTCCATTTTCAGGTGTGAGGCCACCTCCAGGGCAGTATTGACCATGTCACACTGGTGTCTCTTCTGTGATCAGCTCCCCCTGTGAGTTCTAGGGAATCGAATCAAGGCCTTGCACCCGCTAGGCAAGGACTCTAGCCCTGAGCCATGTTTCTAGCCCATAGTTTTCATATTTAATTTCCAGTGTTCAGCAGGAGCATGGAATAGGGTTGTCTGGCAGGGGAGGGGAGGTTCTACAGGGTGGAATTCCCTCTATGCCTGGGCCTGCGGTGGGCTGTGGAACATTTAAGGAGAGATGAGATTTCAGAGACTCACTCATTCGTCCAGCTAATCTGCCCTCTGTATCCTTAGTAGAAGTTCTTTCTTCAGAACATTTCCAGGGTATGTTGATGGTATAGTGATGAATGTAGTTCTTCCAGAACATTCCCAGATACTTGTATAACTCCTGGACTTCCATAGGTTTGGAAGGCAGGAAGACAAACAAGGCTTATTCAGAGACCTGGCCAACAGGATGGGGCGGGTGGAGGGAGAAGGAGCTAGAGGACAGTTTTGGCATTTCGGTTTTTGTCCCTAGAACTCCTTGGAAGGGAACTATATAGAAAAGGTCTGGGAGGGGAGTCAGGGCTGCAGACACTGGAGCAAGGGATGACGCTTGGCACTACAGAGTATCAGAACTCTGGCAGGTGGGGAAACCTTGGACTCGGCATCCTTCTAATACCGGGGCATGCATTGCATGGTTGATACAATGTCCCCAGAACAGACTGTGTTGAGGGGCCAAGCATTCCCTGCCTTATTTCCAGGGCCCAGCCTGGACATTAGGTGCTCAGCAAATGCTTCTGTGAGGGAAAGGAAACTGTAAGAGGCAGCTGCAGGCAGACTGTAGGGAAACGTCACTCTGGGGACCAGGAAGAGGTGGCAGAAAGGTTGATGGCAGGTGGGATGGGAGAAGGCACAGCTTAGCCTCGCTTCCAGAGGCCCACTAGGCACCAGCAACAGCTGGTCAGGAAGGGGACTTGAGCCGGCAGGTGTGTAGGTGTGTGTGTGTGTGTGTGTGTGTGTGTGTGTGTGTGCGTGTGTGTGTGCCCCAGACTCGAGGAAACAAGGATGCAGCTGATAGGATGGACAATGTAAAAAGGGAAGGGCCACTACTGCTGGGTCCAGGGCCTGGGGAGGCAGGTGGAAGCCAGAGCACAATCAGGCAGCCCTAGGCCTGCTGGACCCAAGAGGCTGGACCACAGAGGGCAGAGTGAGGAGCGTGGTTGTGGGCCAAAATGACCAATTCATAGCACCCCCCAAAACAAAGACAGCATAGACCCCTGGCCAAAGTCAGTCGGTTGTCTGCGGTCCCCAGTCCCCAGGCCCCCAGCATGGCAGCTCTTCTTTGTCAGCTCCACCTTGCCCTAGAGGAACAGCAAGGGCCCCTCTGGTCTCCAGAGATTACACTAATCCTCCCCCTCTAGCTCTTTCCAGCTCTGCAGATGCGACCAGTGGGTACCTTTTTGGGAACTGTTTGTTTTCCTGTGAAAAATTCAGCAGACTAGAAAAACACCCAGAGCTTCTAACAATCTTGGGGCAACGGCACTAATGGCTAATTAGGGGCCCCGGAGGTGGCAGGCCTGGAGTTCCACAGAAAGCAATGACAATCAGGGTCAGGTGGAGACAGGCCCCCTGGGTGGAATTAGTGCCAATTACCAACATGCCGCCGCCAGGGAAGGAACTGGAGGCCATGACACCATGTGGAGGCATTTGGACTTTATCCCATAAACTGTAGGGAGCCACCGAACACTTCAGGGAGGTGGGGAGAGGAAGATGTAAGAGGGCAGGAGGAGAGAGCCAGCGGGGAGGTTAAGTAGAACCGGTGATTGCAGCCTGAAAGGGCACCCTACCACAGCAGCACAGCCCCTTCCCGTGATGGCAGCCTGGAAGGGCACCCTACCGCAGCAGCACGGCCCTTCCCTGGACCCAGGTGCTTGGGTCCGGGCTCTATAGGACCAACTATACTCCTATTCGCATTTGAATGTGGTTTCTCAGAAGGGAAAGTCCAGCTTCTCACTCCACTCAGCCTCAGATTCTCCACCTACATCCCTGGGAAGAAATGCCCCTCTCATCAGAGGTGGATAAAAGGGAGGAAAAAGTTTTGAAGGAAAGGGGCTAGAGAACCCCCAAAATGTCTTATAAAGCCCTCATTCTTTGTCTTATTTTTAGGTGGGGCCAGAGATGGAACCGAGGGCCTCTCTCATGCGAGGAAAGCCATCTACCGTTGAGCTGTGTTCCCAGACCTTGATTTTTTAATTTTGAGGCTGGGGTCTCCAGCTATACTATTCTGAATGTACCCGATCTTGTCTGATTTTGAGGACGGGGGTACAGGGAGCCTAGAGGATGAGAACCAGTTCTTTCCCCACTCTCGGCTCCCCATCCTCAGAGCTACTCTGGTACCCCCGGGGTGCAGAAGGAGTGGCTAAACATCCCTGAGCCATGGTCAGTGAGAAGCTGACAGCCGTAGGGAGAAGTCTCCAGAATTAAGGGGCGATGGGAGAGCAAGGAAGAACTGCAGGCTGCTGAAGGGTGGCAGCTGGCAAGGCAATTGGAGAGGGGCAGTGTCTGGCACTGAACCACATTGTGGACTGGGAACGTCATTATCTGCTATTTACCACAACAGAGGACAAGCGAATGCACAGAGTTACCTCGCTAAGAGCTGCTAAATAGATGGGCCAGTGGCTCTTCCTGCTGCTGAAGCCCTTATGTGACTCTATCCACCAGACCTGGAGCAAGGGGCTGCGTCTGCGGCAGCAGAGGCCACTGGGTGGTGGGCGCGGCGGGGTGTTACTGTGACCCAGCAGAGAGACCCACAGAGCCAGGCAGGTTCTGCTTCCCACCTTGGGCTATAGGATCTCTTATCCACTTGGTGAGGGCCTAAGTCTCAGAATGACTCAACCCAGACCTCTGCAAGGTCTATCTGTTGTCCAGACATCTCCAGATCACCGTGACAAGCCAGGGCAAGGCCTCAGGTCTGCTTTGGGAGAGACACTGCCTCAGGGAGTCAATGTTGGGTGCCACTCCCTCTGTAATCCGCCAGGGGTGTTGTGGTTGCCTCTGGCATTGGGGAACCCCATTTACAGGGTGGCACACGTGTCTCCCTCTTTCAGAGGTCTCCTGCATGCCTTCTACTCTCTTCCTTTATCGCAAGCTAAGCTAAGTATCTCCATTCTAAACACTGCCTTTTGCCCGTTGCATGACAGTTGTGGATTGTGGGGGACTCAGGACTTCAGCCCAGACCGACCTATATGGACTTCCTCCTGACCCAAGGACATGAGTCAAAACCCCAGCCCAAAGGCTAGGAAATGAACTCGAGTGGCTTTAATGCCCCTGAAGAACACTCAGGTGACCGCAGAGGTGTGGGGAGTGTGCCTCAGCTCCCAGGTGCACCTGTCACACACGGGTCCCCATCTGCGGATGGTAAGTGGGTGGGCCTGAGCTCACAGGATGGATCTGCTAAGGAGTCCAGGATACTGTCTGGTCTGGTCCTTTCCTGTCACAGAGGTCCTAGAGTGGAATGGAGGGATGATGTGTGTGTGTGTGGGGGGGGGGTGGCTTTTCATCAAAGGTCACATAGAAAGGACAGAGCTGTGAATAGATATAGCCTAGTAGTTGTGGGTGCAAGAGGGTAGATGCAGATAGACTTAGACAACGGGATTCCCACCCACCCCACAGAAGGACCAAGGAGCCTTCTGGAAATAAACTTGAATTGTGTCACCTGGATTTCAGACACAGATGGGTTGGCAGAAGGCAGGAGGCAAGCTGCGGCCCTGTGGGTCCCAGGAGAGAGACACACTAAGGGAAGAGGATGGGAAATGTCTGCCATCTAAGAAGGAGGGCATCAAGCTGGGCAGTGGTGGCGCACACGTTTAATCCCTGCACTTGGGAGCAGAGGCAGGCAGATCTCTGTGAATTTGAGGCCAGCCTGGTCTACAAGAGCTAGTTTCAGGACAGGCTCCAAAGCAACACAGAGAAACCCTGTCTCGAAGAAGGAGAAGAGGGGGGGAGGAGGAGGAGGAGGAGGAGGAGGAGGAGAAGAAGAAGAAGAAGAAGAAGAAGAAGAAGAAGAAGAAGAAGAAGAAGAAGAAGAAGAAAAGAAGAAAAGAAGAAGAAGAAAAGAAGAAGAAGAATCAGCAAAGAAGGTGGGTATTTATTCATTAACTCATTTCACTCCAGTCCCAGCAGACTGTGAGCAGCCTGGGAAGGAGTGGCTACAGAGAAGGGTGTAAAATTCCCTTATAATTATTACATAGTTCCTAAAAACAGAATTAGATTATTTTTTGCCTGTGTGTGTGTGTCGGGTGGGGGGTTGATTCTGATGTGGTACAAAGTAAAAATATAAACAAAGGGAATCACAGAATAAGGAATCTATTTAGTCCCATCAAGAAAACAGGCACAGGAGTAGAGGTGGGCGGAGGCCTGTAATTCCGTGGCACAGGAGGTGGAGGTGGGAAGATTAAAAACTCAAAGCTATCCTCAGCCACACTGTAAGTTCCAGTCCTCAGCCACGCCGTAAGTTCCAGTCCTCAGCCACGCCGTAAGTTCCAGTCCTCAGCCACGCCGTAAGTTCCAGTCCTCAGCCACGCCGTAAGTTCCAGTCCTCAGCCACACCGTAAGTTCCAGTCCTCAGCCACGCCGTAAGTTCCAGTCCTCAGCCACGCTGTAAGTTCCAGTCCTCAGTCACACTGTAAGTTCCAGTCCTCAGCCACGCCGTAAGTTCCAGTCCTCAGCCACGCTGTAAGTTCCAGTCCTCAGTCACACTGTAAGTTCCAGTCCTCAGCCACGCCGTAAGTTCCAGTCCTCAGCCACACTGTAAGTTCCAGTCCTCAGCCACACTGTAAGTTCCAGGCCAACCATTTGGAAGAGAAAACCCCCAGGGTCTCAGTTGGGTTAATATTTTACCTATGTCTATACAAATGCTTCACCATTCTCCAGCCATGGCTGCTGTGCATGAGACACCGTCTCTAAGAGCAGATCACATGCCTAGCTCATTTCAGCCCCCACAACCCCAGCCCAGGGCAGGAACTTCAATTATCCCCAATTTCCAGGTGAGAAAATGGAGACAGGAGAACATGGGCAACTGAACCCAGTGCTCTAACTAGTAGGCAGTAGGACTGGCTATCTTGTAAGATCCAGGAAGAGGGGGCTCAGTGACAGCGGGTTTGTCTAGCAAGCTTGAGGTCCTGCGTCCCATACCCTGCGTAATATGGAAATCCGGGAAAACCCAAGTCTCGAGCACTACCTCGCTGAGTCTTTAAGCTGCACCGCTTGCCGAGGCCCCACCAATGACATAACCAGGGGAGAAGTCTCCTCCCTCTCCACATCTCTTTTGTTTTCTGCAGTACTGATGGTGAAGTCAGGGTCTCATGCTGGGCTAGCCCTCCCACTGAGCCACATCTCCAAGCCCCCTTCTTGCCCTCTGGAGCCATCGGGCGCTCTAGGCTAGGTAAGGGAGGGCCAGGAAGCAGGTTGTGTCACTGCTCAGTTCTGCCACTGCGGTCAAGGACAATATGCAATGTAGGCCTGGCTGTGCTCTGATAAACCCACACAGGTAAGGTTCTCCCCACTCAGGCTTCTCTCTGTATTTGTTCACTTCTTGTCAAATCCACTCTAGCTCACGACTCGTCCAAAGCAAGAGGGACCCCTGATGTAGCATTACCCGTTCTTGGTCCCTGGCGTAGGGGAGGACCAGGTCCAGCAGTGTTCACAGCGGACTCCAGACTAACTGGCATATGGCCAGGGAGGTGGCAGGGGTCACAGGTTTTGGAAACAGAGTTGAAGCCCGAGTACAGGCATTGGTGGGGTAACTCAGGCTAGGGTAAGAGTCTGCCCTTAGGTCTTGGTGGCCAAGCCATGGGCAGCCTGCTTGTTGCTGAGGACAGCTCCCAGGTGCTGAGAAGGCGCTAGGCAGGGAAGAAGGCTCAGTGCATGGTCTCTGTTTATGTTCCTCTATTCCTCATGCCCCACTGGACAGTTTTGTGGGGTCACAGGGTGGTCCCTTCCCAATTTTGCCCCATTCCAACCTGGGTGACACAGCCTCACATGACAGGTGCCCAGTGACTGGTCCTAGCTCATTTACTGTGTAGAGAAGCTGACACTGCGACACTGGATCCCTTGAGATATCAGGTCACGGAAATGTCAACTGGCAGGCCACGTGCCCTCACTTACTTCTCTTGCCTTGACCTTTTCACGGAAGACACCTGTGCTCAGTCACACTCTGCTAGGTGAGGCCATAAAGACCCTACCTGCGCTCAGACACTGTTCGCTAGGTGAGGCTGTTAACACCCTACCTGTGCTCAGACACAGTCTGCTAGGTGAGGCCATTAACACCCTACCTGTGCTCAGACACAGTCTGCTAGGTGAAGCTGTTAACAACCTACCTGTGCTCAGACACAGTCCGCTAGCTGAGACTGTTAACACCCTACCTGGAGAAGAACTTCACCCTCCACTCGGGATCCCTTTCTTCACCTGCCTCCCAAGCTGGCTCTGGTGATAGAGTGGGTAAGGGGCCTGGCATGGAGGCAGCTGTCAATAACCGGAAGCTTTTAAATAAAGACAGGGTCTTATGTAGCCCAGACTGGCCTTGAACTTGCAGTATGGTTGAAGATGACCTTGGGGGGGGGTATGCCACCATGCCAACTTTTATGTACTGCTGGGCATACTAGTTAAGAACTCTGGCAACTGAGCCACATCCCCAACCCCCAATAACTTGAACTTGTTTTATAATTGTTCTTCCTTATTTCTGAGTGTCTATATGGTGTTTCTGCCAGTGCACCACAATCCCCCCCAAATCCCAGAGAGGTTTGTGTGGACTTCGCCTCTCTCAAAAACCTCAAAACTGCTGGGCTTCCCTGGGTGGCCCTATCGAGGCAGATGCCTCAGTCTGCCCCTCCCCCTGCCGTCATCCTCTCTCCTTCAACCTCAGTCTGCCTTTCTCCCTTCTCAGCTCAGTCTTCCAGTTACCCAAACCACCAACTAGATCAAGTACCCACCATCCCTGCACCTCTCCAGAGCCATGGCTGCTCTAGCCAGGCCCTGCTGGGCACCTTTCTCATCCCGCCTAGCATTGTTCCCCATCAGTGGAGGCTGCTTAGCTTCTCCCCATTATCTATTCTGGGGCCTCCTTTTGCTTCCTCTTCTACAGCTCTCCCTCACCCATATGAGATCTGGGGGTCGGGCAGGCCTGGCATCCCCACTTCTCCCCTGGAAGTCAGATGGGCACAGTGCAGAACTGACACACAGGCGTTCATGGAGCTATGGGCATTAACTGGCCCAGTGGGCCACAGCCCACCTGCTTCTATCTAGATGACCCTGAGTAGAAGGTCAGCGGTGTGCTGGCGGCAGGACAGGGTGGACAGAATGAGCTCTGAACCGTACTGAGTGGCAGTTCCTATATTTAGGGGAAGAAAAGCCTAGCTGCAGGCACCGGGCAAGACAAGTGCCCCTTAATGGAGATGTTCTGCTTGCCAACCCCAGGCGAGGTGGATGTTCCAAGATGCAGCTTGGTGTCTGGTCCAATCCTTGGATCCTGACAACAGGAGCCAAGTCAACTCCTGCCAAACAGCCTTGGCGACAGGCAAGCAGCCAGAGCATCCCCTCAGGGCGGAGGAATTAAGTGACTTTTTCCGGGAATTTAGGAAACATCAGCGGCTGAATGAAAGAATCCATCTTTGTAATAAGGCACAAACACACGTCTTCCGCATTGAATTAGGCCGAGGAGGAGAAAGGATACAGCGAGGCCAATCTAGTGGCAACTGGGATGAATATGCCATCACTCAGGGTGGCTGGCTGCCACCGCCATGTTTCTCTCCTTCCTCACCAGGGGCCGAGGTGTTTAACGCCAGGCTTGGAAAGGTAGTTCAGGATGGGAGCCACTAGGAACTTTCAGCACACTCCCAATTCCCTGCTTAAAACAAAACAAAACAAACAAAAAACCCCGGCCACCTCCTAACTCTCTGGCCACCTCCTAACTCTTGCACATGGGTGCTGGGAGGTCAAATCATTCAGTCCGCCACTGTGCAGAGCAGTACGGTGACTTCTCAGAAAACCCTGTGAAGTACTGTAGGATGTAGCGAGGCCTCTGTGGGGTATGAACTCCCAGGGGCTTGGGAGTGGAATCTCAGAGAGACCTGTACAGTTGCATACACAACCACATTGTTCACAATGTGGGACCCCCCCCACCCTGAGTGTCCATCACAGGTGAATCTATCAACCACGTATGGTCAGATAGACACCTCGGAAGGTCGGTCCCTTCCTAAGGGAGAGGAATTCCAACAGGCACACGCGGTGGTATGGATGACAATCGAAAAGATGCCTAACAAATCTGGTGAAATGTGGATTCTGGTTCAGGGGACGCAGCGGGGCTGAGAGTTTGCACTCTCGGGGGGGGGGGGGTACGCAGGGGGGATGTCTGTGCCTCTGGTCCTCAGTCTGCACTTTGAGCAGCCAGCACCTGAATTCTTTGACTCCTTTAGGAGGTGCTCTCTAAGGACTAACTAGGGAGGACTCCTAAATCTTGACAGGAGCCCACGAGTCCCTGCTCAGAGTCAGCAGACTTTACAGGAAGCACTACCACCTGGGCATCTAAGAGAGGAAAGCTGGGGACAGATACGAAAAGGTGATGGGGAGGGCAGGAAGGGACTCTGCTTCCTTAGACTGCCCAGGCTACTGGCAGGCAGGAGGTGACCAGGAAGTGCCATCTGTTCCTCCCTTGCTCAGCAGCCACAAGTCCCTCATCCTGAGCAGAAGGGAGTCTACAGCTCAGGGGAAGTGGCACAGCCTCTACCCAGCCTGGGTGGTTACTGCCAGTCTCTGCAGCAAGACGCAGAGCCTCCTTAGAGCAAAATAGTCTGGAGCCTGTGGCAGGAGGGATTGGGTGTGGCCCATGCCCTGCCCTACAGTGTTCCCCTATGCTGGGCTGGAGCCACGATGCCCCCACGGGAACTTTTGCCCAGGGACTGGAGAAAAATGCAGGCTAACCTCAGACTGCTGCCCCGACCCAGCACACAGCATCTAGGTTGTGTCAGGCTGATTCTCCTGGACCCACACTGTGAGATCCATTTGGCTGAGACCAGGAAAAGCTCCGACTGCTTCCTTAGACTGGTGACAGAACTGTCCTGGCCTCAGATGGTCATCCTGCAGACAAGTGCAGCCTCCTATGGCTAGAAAGTCAGTCTCTCAATTAGGCTGAAGGCTGGCTGACTCAGATCAGAGGCAATTAGGAGTACCAGGCCTCTTTAATTAACCAGTCAACCCCTCTCCCTTCCTACAACAGTGGGGGAAATGAGGGCAGGCAGCCAGCATCCCCCCCTCGGTGTGTGTGTGTGTGTGTGTGTGTGTGTGTGTGTGTGTGTGACAGAGAGAGAGAGAGAGAGAGAGAGAGAGAGAGAGAGAGAGAGAGAGAGAGGCCAATTACAGAGGACTACAGCCTAGGGCTGCTGTGCCTCCCACCTGTGTGTGCATTAGCTTGTGACTGCTGAACACTGTCAAGAGATTTTGCTGGAGAGGCATCCGTGTCCCCAGGAGCACCTGAGGATCTGTCCTCCTCCAAGAAGTCTGGCTTGGACACTTCCAATGCCAGGGATCTCCCCAGCATCCTTTCTCTTCAGCCTGCCCAAGCACACACACCTTTTGGTCTTAGGAGACAATCTCCTCCAGACAACAATCCCGGCTGCTAAGTCCTGGGAACTCTAGGTCACAATAGCAGTGGGGTGTTGGTGACATGTCTGTCACTCTAGAGAATACTGCCCCTCCGCCTTGGCAGTCAGGACCTGAGAGAAGAATTCCCCTTCTAGAGTCCCCTCACCCCGAGTACCACGCAGACTGTTCCTGGGTGCTGTATGGCTCACAGGCATCAGCATCCTAACAGGGTCCCTGCCAGCCCAACACCAATCCTGAGAATTGCAAAGGTACCAAGTTCTCAATTCAGTTACCTAAACTTTGGAAAGCAACTGACTAACGATGACAGCTTCAATACAAAGTTCAAGAAAGAACAGATTCTTCTAGGTATGGCGGTACTGCCTAGAACCCCAGCATTCCAAAGGCAGAGGCAGAAGGGTTGAGTTTGAGGCCACCATGGGCTACGTATTGAAACTCCATCTTAAAAAAAAAATTGGCATGAATTCTAATAAGGAAAACATAGGGCACAATGACTGAACTGGATTCCTCAAAATTCCAACGTTAAACCCCCAACTCCCATTGTGACTATACTGGGAAAAGGGGTACTCTGAAAGTAAAGAATTAAGGGTTAAGTAAGGCCCCAAGTATGAGGCCATATCTGATATGCTTAATGTCTGTAGAGGAAGAGACATCAGGCTCCTGCCTGGCGCCATATGAGGACATGGGAGAAGCCACCAACTGGCAGGCCAAGAAGATGCTGAATTGCCTTAGATTTCCCAGTTCTCCAAGCAATAGGGAAGTAAAGATCTTTTGTTAAGGGACATAGCCCTGGCTGACTGTGGTGTCACTGTGTCTCTCTTGTGGTCCAGGAAGGTCAGGTCTATGCTCTGTGGCCAGTGTCCAGTCTGAGCAGGGAGCACCTGGGGCGGCCCAGTCACAAGAACAGTGACAGGTCCCCATGTCTTTGCTAGGTGCTAGTGACAGGCCAGCCTGTGAAGGGCTTCCTGTACCAGCCAATCACACTTCACATCCATTTGGTGCCAGTGGCTGCTCTGTGACCTTGATCTACAGATAAAGAAATGAAGTCCCAGAGCGGTGAAGTGATTTTTACTAGACCACTCCATGGCAGACAAGCTGGGAACACAACCCAAGCTGGCCCTACAGCTCTGGGCACCTCTGTTGCTGCTGTGAGGGAGAGAAACACCCCTCCCCCGGTGGCCACACCCAGTCAGGAGTTCTAAGCACTGTCCAGGGCTGGTGCAGAAGCAGCACACTAGCAATTCTGAGACATAGGGTGGCCCAAGTGGCCTTTCGCTCTGGCCTTCTGCAGGCTAGGACTCTTCTCTCCATCAGGGAACCCTCATTTAGAACCTCTAATCTTTCCTCATCCATTTAGAACACACCAAAGACACTGATGCTCTGTCAATATAGGCCTCCATCCTATGATGCCTACTCCCCTAAGTCCATCATTCTTCCAATGGCAGCCATCACCACCAAGCTTGCCCCCCAGCTTGCTCTCTGTGTCTCTCTGCAGTCTATTCGACCTTCAGCAACTAGAACCATCCCTTAAAAATACACAGCAGGGGCTAGAGAGGTGGCTCAGTGGTTAAGAGCACTTCCACAAGACCAGGGTTCAAGTCCCAGTGACTGTATGGCATCTCACAACTGTAACGCCAGCTCCAGAGGATCTTCTGCCCTCTGCTGGCTGGTGCGGCATTTGCACTCACAGGGCACACAGACACACATATGGGCAAAACACGAAGACACTTAAAACAGACTGTATCCCACTCCTTCAAAGTGCTGTATGCCATGCTCAATACTCAGTTTCACAAGAGAATTCTAGCTCCTGGCCTTGAGGTTCTGTGGGACCTGGCCCAAGTGCATCCCTCACCCCCTCTGTTCCAGATACTTTAATTAGCTCCCTAAGCTACTTCTGCCCCAGAATCTTTGTGTCTGCAGTTCCCTCTGCCCAGAACCGATGTCCACGCAGATCCTCCCAGGACTGACTCTTGCTTGTATCCAGGCTCAGTTCAGAGAAGTGCCCCCTTCACAGCCAAAGTCTCATTGTTGTCCCCACCCGGTACACAGTCCTTGGTCTTCCTGCATTATTTTGTGTTTATTCATTTAAAATTTGCTTGTTGTCCCTTTTCTGCTATGCTGGGAAAACAATTTCAGTGACAGCAGGGTCTGTCTATCCCTGGAACCAGCCTGTGCATGGTGGACCCTCTACTATTAAAGAATGGTCAGCCGGGTGCGGCAGCACATCCCTTTAATCCCAGCACTCGGAGGCAGAGGCAGGCGGATCTCTGTGAGTTCGAGGCCAGCCTGGTCTACAGAGAGAGTTCTAGGACAGTCAGAGCTACACAATGAGACCCTGTCTCAAAAACTCAAAACATAAATAAGTGTACCTATGAATAGATAACCCAGTCTTCTCGAGGACATAAGAAGAAAGCTCGCCCGAACCTCCCAATGCCCTCAATCTACTATTCCTCCCTCACCTTTACCCTGAACAAATTTCTGTCAGACCAGCATTCAGTATCCTTCCTGCTGGCAGAGTAAGAACACAGCATGGATAAATGCCCTCTAGCCAGCAACCAGTCTGGCCCCAGGGCACTGGGCAGAGGGGGAGGGGAGTCGGGCGAACATCTCTCCCACAGTCCTCATCCAGCTGAGGCCCTCCCCTGGGACAGTCTGTTGCCTAGGCAATGGCTCTCTGAGGAGCAGCTGGCATTAACTCTTTAATAACTAGGGTAGGGATTGCAGCTCGCTCTGTGGAAGAGGCCAGGACATTCCCGGGAGAGGAGATATGGCACGGCCTGTCATGGTCCCTCAAACCTGGATCTTTGGAGTTGTTGTGAGGTGGAGAGAGAGGAGGAAGAAACCTGCTGCTGCGGCTGCAGAGGCAGGGAGGAGAAGTCACAAAACATCCCCCACCTGGTCCCAGTCTGGGAGCAAAGCATTCCCGGGTTCCCATGCCACCACGTGTGGTCTCCATCACCCTCTGCTGTGCACAGATGATCAATCAATGCCCATTAGACTAGGATTACCACAGGCAATAGAGAGTGGGGAAGGCCTGTGCCTCCGATCCCAGCTTTCCCATGTAGTCACTGGTACATTAATCTCTTTCACAGTTAGCTTTGGGATGCCACTGAAGATGTCCTTGCCAAGGCTGCAAAAGAATTAATGTTTCCAGTCCATGTTTCCTGCTCCGGCCTGTCCACCTCTACTGTCTTCTCGGGGTTCACCACCCACCTCACCCCTTAGTTTTTATCCTGTTTTTCCTTCCCAGGACTGATTAATCCCCAAACCATCTTAGTTGACAGTGGCTTGTCATCTTAAGAGAAAAGATTCTTTTTTCTCCGTCTTGTTTACTTTAAGAACTCCAAGCTCGGGGCTGGAGAGATGGCTCAGTGCTTAAGAGCACTGTCTGCTCTTCCAGAGGACCCAAGTTCAATTCCCAGCACCCTCACGGCAGCTCATAACCATCTGTAAGTTCCAGGGGATCCAACACCCTCACACAGACATAGATGTAGAGAAAGCACCAATGCACATAATATATAAATAAATAAAATTAATAATAATAACAATAAGGAACTTCAAGCTCCAAACAATGACTGATGTAAGTGGGAACTGCTTGAGAATGGGGCCGGCAAAACGAGGGTGAAACCGGAAAAGGTGCGGGGGGGGGGGGGACACAACAGCAGCTCTGAGCTAGGGAGGCAGCAAAGGGGATCCACGTGCTCATCACTGCACAGCACACAGTTACAGCTGGAAGAGGAACAATCTAGAAGAGTTTCTGCCAGGGAGAAAAAAATAACAGGCCCCAAAGGACAGCAAGTAAAACAGATCCGAAATAAATGTGAACATTGGAAGGTACATTATTCTCAATAATAAACTAAAGTCAGACCAGTAAAAAGTCTTGGGCTCGGGGACAGGAAAGATGGCTCAGCAGTTAAGAGCACTGACTGCTCTTCCACAGGACCTGGGTTCAATTTCCAGCACCCACACGGCAGCTTGCAACTGTCTGTAACTTTAGGGGACCTGAAACCCATGGCAAAACACTAATGCACGTAATATAAAATTGAAAAAAGAGTCTTGCTCTCATTATGAAGTGATTTAATATGTGGCACAGTTTAATGTAAGAAATGGAGAAAACCTATTTGATCTTGCGAAGGCCTTTCTCCCTGGCATCAAGAGAACAGCCAGCCGAAACAGAAGCACAGGCATAGTGCTACTAACATTTCCTGGCTGTCTAGGCTAGGTAAGGGATTTTGTCTTTGTTTTTTGAGACAGGGTTTCTCTGTGTAGTCCTGGTTATCCTGGAACTCCCTCTGCAGACCAGGCTGGGCTCGAACTCACAGAGATCTGTCTGCCTTTGCCTCCTGAATGTTGGGACTAAAGGCATGCACACCACAGCAAGACACTAGGTAAGGCTTTATGAGTTTTGTACTTAATGTATCTGACCCTCAGTTCACTGGAGTACATGTGATAATTGCCCTGCCCCTATTTTCCAGATTGAGAAAACAAGGCATGAGATACCAGACCAATCCTCTGAGGTCTGATGGTTGGTATAGGAGCAGGATTCATACCCAGCTCTCACGCTCCTTCTCGACTCTCTCTAGAAGCCATACCATCCACTCTTCTTTCCAAAAAGCAAATGATATCACCACATGCATAAACATACACACGCACAGGTATGAAACGGGGGAGCAAAGTCATGGGGTAGCAAAGCTGACCTGTGCTGGGGAGCTGATCAGCAAGGCTAGAGCGGGACTTACCTTCCTGCAGTCTTTGCAGAACACAGAGGCGCTGCCCAGGAAGCCCAAGACCTCCCCGCAGAGCAGACACTGGGAGAGGCCATTGCCCATCACGTTCCGCTGCATCGTCTCCAGCCGCTCCACCAGACGCCTGCAACACAGGTACAGAGTCAGAACGAGTGTCCTTGCTGTCCCTAACCCGGAGACTACATAGGCACAGCTGCTGTTGGCGTCTAAGCATATGTGCCGTTCCCTCACCTCTTCCCCTTGCTAACTCCCAGTCGCTTGTTAACTTGCCATTAACTGAACACCTAGGATGCGCAGGACACTGGGAAGATTGTAGCAAACAGGCCAGATACCGCACACAGTCCTGACTCTCCTGGAACATAGGTTCGACAAAGGGAGAAATTCACGAGCAAGAGAGCAAGCCAAGAGTGAGGGGACAAGAAGACAGATGAGGGGCCAGAGGCATAGTAGGTGGAGACCAGGGAAGGGCACTCTGAAAACACAGAGGGCTGAGAAATGTCCCAACAGCCTGAGAAGGGCAGGGGGTTAAGGCAGATCCTGGAGATTTTCAGGTCACAGGCTGGAGTTTGGTTTCAATCTGAAGCCACTGAAGAGTCTAAAGGTGGTTTGACCCAAGTGACATTTTTCTAAGCTCCTGTGGAAATCTGGGATGATGATGAGGAGAGTGGAAAGGAGGAAGACAGGAGGAGAACCTCTCTCCAAAGGCTGGCGGCCTGGAGCTGCATCCCAGAGGGCAGTATTGAAGGCCTGGTAGGGGAGGGACTTCGGCTTTGGGTCAGAGCATAGGGGTGAATCAGAAGCTACAGCAGGAGAGAAAAACAAAAACAAAAAACAAAACAACAAAACTCTTCTTTGAAACTGTCCAATGCTGACACCCACTCAGGAGCCCAGCTGAGCCTGGACGGGTACCCCTTCCACCGAGGTCCCCTCCCCTCCCCTCCCCACCTCCTGCTATGTAACTACAGCCTCCATGGAACTGTTCGGTTTGCCAAACACTCTATTTCTGGTACCCAGGGGATGCTCAGTGGAAACTCCTGAATGGATGAAGAGTAGTATATGGCCACATCAGCCTTCTGATGGCCACCCGTACCCCAGGAGGAGGAAGCCACACACACTTCCTGCTTCAGACAAGACTGGAGTCAAGGAAGTGGCTTGCTGAGTCATGAAGCTCCCAAAAAGAGGAGTCTAGGTCCACCTCCAAACCTGCCTGGTAAGGGCCCCCGTTACCACAGGCCTGTACTTTCTTGAGGTGACAGGATGTTGCTAAGGGGGACACAGGATATCTAGCTCATCAGTGCAGCCACTCCCATCAGCATGTCCCATGGTGAGGCCACTCCCATCTGTGTGACCCACAGTGACCACCTCTGGTTTCCATATATTGGCATTGTTGTCCATCTGGGGACCTGTAGGGCCTGGGGGCAAACCCAGTTCTAGCCTGTCATGACCCGCTTGCTCTCAGGAACCCTCTTGTCAGTCCATGGCGTGTATCCACGCTTCATGTATAGGACCCAATTCCTCCACGTTTCTCGGCATGCAATATTGCTTCTGGGTCTAATGCTCTGCAGCTCAGCACTTAGGGTGACACCAGACCACGGAAGGGACTTCCTGAGACAGTGGCCTGCTGGCTGAGGGCATCTAAAAGTGCTTCCACAACAAGGGGGAGCTGGTAGGAGCCTCCCCCGCTCGCCATCCTGGGGGGAGCAAGGAGCCCTGGAAATGGGGTACGAGTCGATCACCAGCATTTATTGCTAGCCCAGAGCCTGGCAGGACCCTTGGAGAAGCGATCTGTGAGAAGTCAGGTTAGATGAAAACAGAAAGGCCCAGCCGCTCTGATGTAATCCCTATTTGCACTGACACGATAATGGCCTGTCTGTGTGATTGAGGCTCATACAAGAGGCCGCTGGCGCGCAGTCATCTTCCTAGTGGGCCCATCGCCTTCTAAAGTGGCCTTTCTACTGTGTCTGATTTTTAAAAAATGATCAGGGAACTAATGGAAAAAGATGAACAGAAAAAATAACAAGATCAGGACAAACCGAGCTCCTGCCCAAAGCAGCAGAGTGCGATTGCACTTTCCTACCTGAGGTCTTCCAAATCAAACAGCAATAAAAAGGCACACACAAAAAACGGTGGATGGCTGGGTCCTGGGTGTTAGCAACCAGGAGAGAAGCTGAGGACATGCTGGAGGGCGCCTCTAGCTGGGGCCACAGAAGGGCGAGGCGGTGATCAGCCTCCACTTGAGTGCATCCCTTGACTGAGCTGC
This sequence comes from Myodes glareolus, assembly GCF_982192425.1. Taxonomy (NCBI): domain Eukaryota; kingdom Metazoa; phylum Chordata; class Mammalia; order Rodentia; family Cricetidae; genus Myodes; species Myodes glareolus. Next base: position 47,427,271 of record NC_142034.1, on the reverse strand, counting down.
AGCTGGCAGGGGGTACGCAGAGACCAAATGCAAACCGCTCCCTGGGCTCATTCCCACAGTCCTGGGGTCCTGGATCAGTATAATACCCAGTTCCCAGCTGTCTACATTTCAGGGGGCCGGTTGAGAAGCTGACTGTGGCTGACTGGGACCCCGCAGACCCCCTGCAGCCTCCCTGCTCGGCGCCCTGGCTTTCCTGCTGGGGCTGCTGACCGGCTCACCCAATCCTCTGCTGCTCCAGGATGTCCAGACGCTCTGCTCTCTGAATGACCTGCAGGATGACCTCCAGCTCTGCGGGGCTCAGACACTGGCTCCTCCGTTGCTTCTCCGTCTGGTAGGTGTGTACAGACCAGCCCGTCTGCAGCCTTAGGAAGAAAAGTACTGCTGGAGATGAGGCTGCCCACTGCGGCAGGACCCCGGGGTACCCACAAAGCCCCTACGAGAATGGTGCAGACACAGCCTGGACACTGTGGTCCAGAGTCCATAATGAGAATTCCAGTAAGGTGTGGATCTGTGCCCATCACCGGTGTCGGCATTGTTAGGAGGCAATGTGGAATCCACCATTTCCCGGTCTTGGAGGAGTGTTGGAGGGCCAGGCCCTATCCTGTCTGATCCCAGCCACCTCCTTGCCTTTTTCACTGTGTACCCCCACACTCTGCACTCATCCACACCTGTCTCCTGTCAGGGTTTCTCTGTATGCCGTGGTTCTTCCACCTCAGGACCTTGGCACGTGTTGTTTCCTAGGCCTGGAACTTTCCCTGTTTCCTCACAACGTTTTCTTCTCTGAGTCAACAGAAGCATCATACTCAAAGGGAAGCCTCTTTTTGTTCTGGACCCAGTTTGTATCCTGCCCCCAACCCACTGTCAATCATCGCAATGAAAAGAACTGCACATCCCTAGGGAACTACAGCAAACCTCACCCCTCCCCATCTCTGCTTTACTTCGAAGGGTCAATGAGTTCAGGGATGTCCAGGGACTCCGAGGTGCCTGGTAGGAAGAGCGTGAGTTGGAAAACTCTTCAGGTTTCCTGAGGGGTCCCCTGGACTGGGCTCCCAGCTACGCAGTGGGGTGTCGTTACAGCTGTCCCTCAGACACAGACCCAGGAGGAGACCCTCACACTGGCTTTTCTGAAAGGCCATGACAGCTCTCAGCAGCTGCTGAACAAGAGTTGAAGTTGGAAATGAAGGGGACACTGGAGGATCAGAGGACACCGCAACAGCCTGGCATCAGAGATTAGGTAAGAGGGACCATCCACATCTCTAGTCTCTCTCCCTTGTGGGGGATGCTGAGGCACCCAGATGAGAGGAACAAGTCAGCTGCGGAGCAAGGATGCTCACATGTGACACGTGACGCCACTCTTCCTGAGTGGTTCAGATTAGCTTTTCTGTCTGCCTTTGATGTCTCAGCCCTGTCCCCCGCAGGCTCATAATGTCTAATTGCAAATTTCTTAAACTTGGTCCCAGTTGGGAGATGCTGGCTCCTGGTACTGGCACAGTCTAACAGCTGCAGGGTGCTCCTTGCCTATCAGAGCCAGGGACAACACCCACCAGAGAGCTGAAAGAGATTAGGAAGCAAGAGGATATCTGGAAGGCTCAGCGACAGGTGCACAGTGTGTGGGGGGGTGTGGTGGGGAGCAGACCTAACTGGAACCGAATGGTCACTAGGCTGAGGGTTAACAGGAAAATCAAGACATCCCCCACCCCAAAGGGACACAGGGAACCACAGAGGGACAGAAAACCTGCTAAGAGTGAGGGGAGATGCTGTGGACTAGCTATGGTCTCTGCCAAAGAGATCCATTCATTCAGGGAACAAGCCTGTGCTCCGTGTTGTCCCACTATGACATCAGGACAGGAGCAGAACCAATGGGGAGGCCTTGTTCCCTGTGGACTTCTGTGCTAGAGCACAGGTTTGGGAGTCAGCTGAACTCAGATGTGGGTCCCAACCCAGCCATTCATAAGTGACATGGGCAAGAAGTTCAGGCCTCACTTTCCTTACCTGAGAATTGGGGACAAGTTATTTCTACACAGTGGGTAATAGATGAACATGGGCCAAGAGTGGTATGCACTTGCCAGTCCTCTCTCTCCAAACGTCCTCCTGGGAATAAGCCTTGCAAAGGCCTGGGAGGACGGCAGCAGGTGGAGAAGGAAGGGCCAGCCCGGCAGGCCACAAACTACTTACTTGGCTCGCAGAGCAAGCTGCCGATCATTGGGGCAAACCCACTGGTCATTTCCACTGCTGAAGATGGTGTCAGCCATGGCAGGGAGCACAGCCCAAGGCGGAGTCACATCTGAGACAAGGAGGACAGGGAAGAGGACGTCAGTGGCCAGGAGCTGATGGCAGGCGGGGTCCCACTGACCACTGCACTCACTGCTCCAGCAAGGGCCTCCGGCAAAGCTCCTGGATTGGGTGGCCAGGTGCATCACGTGGCAGAGAGACCAGAGCAGAGGGGCATCAGAGGGCGAGAGTCAGAAAGCCAAGAAGGAGGTATGCACTCAGCAACTTTTTGTATTTACTTTTTAAAAACATCTTTTCTCATTTTACATACCAATCTCAGTTTCCTCGCCCTTCCCCTTTCTGCTCCCCCCACCTTCCACACACCCCACCCTGCATCCACTTTTCAGAGAAGGTAAGGTTTCCATGTCGAGTCAACAAAGTCTGGCATTTTACTTTGAGGTAGGACCAAGTCCCTCTCCCCTTATATCTTATATATATTCCTCCAAAGAGAATGGGCTCCAAAAAGCCAGTTCAAGCTGGCCCCACTGCCAGCAGCCCTATAGACTGCCTGAGGCACACAACTTGTCACCCACATTCCAAGGGCTCCCTATCTGCCAGTCTGGAGTCAGTGAGCTCCCACTAGCTCAGGGTAGCTGTTTCTGTGGGTATCTCCATCATGGTTTTGACCCCTTTATCGCTCCTCCCTCCCTTTAACTGGACTCTGGGAGCTAGCTGTGGATCTCTGCATCTGCTTCCATCAGTTGCTGGATATTAGACATAAAGCAAAGAATAACCAGAATATAGTCCAAAATCCCCAGAAAATCTAGGTAATAAGGAGAACCCTAAGAGACATACATGGATTCCCCTGGGAAGGAGAAATAGACAAGAACTCCTGAGAAAATTGGGAGCATGGGGCAGGGGAGAAGCAAGGGTGGAAGGGGAGGGGGAGAGGAGAAGGGAAGTGGGGAGGAGAACATGAGGGAACAGGATGGCTGAGATGTGGGAAGGGCAGAGAGGGAGAGCAAGGAATGAGATACCTTGATTGAGGGAGTCATTATGGGGCTAGCAAGAAATCTAGCACTAGGGAAATTCCCAGGAATCCACAAGGATGACACCAGCTAAGACCCTAAGCAATAGTGGAGAGGGTACCTGAACTGTCCTTGCCCTGTAGCCAGATGGATGACTATCTTAATTGTCATCTCAGCAACTTTCGACACAGCTGGACAACTCCGCAGGGCATCCAACCCCTGCCCTTTCTCACACAGCACACCCCTAAACGCCAGCCCATGAGGAAATGGCAAGACACCGAGGCAAGCCTATGATTCTCCCCTTCCCCCATGGGACCTGAAAGGCAGCTCACAGTCCTATGCTCTGCTCCCCAAGTGGCCCCCACCCAAGCCACAGTGTTCTTCAGAGGCCAAGGCATAAGGAGGCGCCAGCACCTCCACTAGGCACAGTTTAAAAAGTCATTGTCCACAAGGGCTATCCTTGAAAATTCTGCAGGGAAGGGACCCTTTAGCTGGCTTTCTATGCGTTACTGAACAGAGGACTAACTCAGACTGTTTATTATGATGTTGTTTGTGCCTTCTAAAGGGAGCAAGTGCGAGAGAGAGTATGTGTGCATGTGCACTTGTGTGTGTACACATGTTGGGGAGGAAAAGAGATGAACTTGGGTCAGTGTGCGCAAGGATGAGCTTTAAGTGAATCCAGTCCAGTGGATTGCAAATTCAGAATCCCTTTATATTCTACAAAAATTATTAAGGGGGGAAAGCTGAAGAAATGGTTCAGTAGTTAAGAGGACTGGCTGTTCTTCCAGAGGACCCAAGTTCAATTCCCAGCACTTACAGGGCAGTTTATAGGAGTCTGCAAGTCCATTCTCAGGGGGGTCTGGTGCCCTCTTCTGGCTGCCATAGGCACTGCATGCATGTAGTACACAGATATACATGCAGGCAAAACATACATATACATGAGAATAATTTTTAAAAACACAGATGTTGGATCGGGGTGGCGGTACTGTCACCAAGGCTTTGCTCTGTTCTCCAAGCTTACCAACTGCCTTTGTGGTGGTTTCTCCTCCCGAGAAGGGAGACACTACTGTACCACACTACAGGAGCTCTGCCTGGAGAAGAGTGTGTGGATATTAACCCGGAATAAAATTCTGCCCTTATTGAATACCTCCTGCCTTGAGATAAAAGTCGTATGGATGATACAATTCTATCTTTATTGGTCAAAACCACACTGACACATATGTGCGCACACAATGGGCTTGGCAGGAGAGAGACTGTTACGAGTTCACAGTTCCTCACTCCTATTCAATACAATTTCCTTACATTACAGCAATGTGTTAAAAATAAATGTTTACAGAGAGCACTCAACAGAAAAATCTTAGTGGCTGAAAGACACTTCAGGAAATGCTCAACATCCTTAGCCATCAGAGAAATACAAATCAAAACAACTCTGAGATTCCATCTTACACCTGTCAGAATGGCCAAGATCAAAAACACTGATGACAGCTTACGTTGGAGAGGATGTGGGGTGAGGGGAACACTTCTGCATTGCTGGTGAGAGTGCAAACTTGCACAGCTGCTTTGGAAATCAGTATGGCAATTTCTCAGAAAAGTAGAAAACAATCTACCTCAAGATCTAGCAATACCACTTTTGGGTATATATCCAAAGGATGCTCAATTATATCACAAGGACATGTGCTCAGTTATGTTCATAGTAGCATTGTTTGTGATGGCCAGAACCTGGAAACAATCTAGATGCCCCTCAAATGAAGAATGGATAAAGAAAATGTGGTACATTTATACAATAAAATACATGAAGTACTACTCAGCAGTAAAAATAATGACATCTTGAAATTTGCAGGCAAATGGATGGATCTAGAAAAAAAACATACTGTATGAGGTAACCCAGACCCAGAAAGACAAATGTAATATGTACTCATTCATAAGAGGATATTAAACATAAAGCAAAGAAAAACAAGCCTACAGTCCACAACCCCAGAGAACCTAGACAACAAAGAAGACCCTGAGAGACATACATGGATCTAAATACAAAGGAGAAAAAGACAAGATCTCCTGAGTAAATTTGGAGCATGGGGGGGGGGGGTCACAGGAAAGAATAGAAGGAGAAAGGGGAGGAAGGGAGGGAAGAGGAGAAAATGTATAGCGCAATAAAAACAATAAAGAAATAAAGAAATGTATGTTTACATGCTACCGATAAAGTTGTGTAATTGAATTGAATTAAGTGGAGGGGAAAAAACAGTGAGGTTGGAAATTTGTTTGCTATTTCCTCAACCTGTTAATCACAGACTTGCCACATGACCCAAGAACTCAGCTGTCCTAGATATCAACTACAATAGGACTGAGAACATATGTCCTCGCAAACACGTGTGTACAAATGTTCTTAGTCCCGTTATTCCTAACAGCCCCTGAAACAGGAGCAGCTAAAATATCCACCAGCTAATAAAGGTATAACGTGTGCTCTGTCCATACATCAGAATGTTAGTTTGCTATAAAAGAGTTCTCCGACCTGCGCTAACATGGTTGAACCCTGAAAACGTGAAGCTAAGTGGAAAAGCCAGGCTTGTACAAGAGATCACATACCGAACGAGGCTGTTTACGGACGTGTCCGGAATGGGCAGATTTATAGAGGTAGACAGTAGATTAGCGGTCATTAGTTGGCACAAGACAGTGACAGCTAACGGCTTTAGGGTTTCTCTGTGGGCTGATGAAACTATTCTGGCATTAGACAGGGTGATAATTACAATATGAGAAGTCCAACTCAATAGATCTCACAAGACAATCTCTGGGGGCCTGACTGACGACCCAAGTTCAAATCCCCAGGATAGATGACGAGAACCAACTCCAGAGAGTTGCCTTCTGGCTCCACATATGTGCCGTGGTACACATCATCTTACACACACAATGAAAAATAAAATTAAACTTTTGAACATTCCAAAACATATGAGTTACATCTATTGATATTTTACTGGAAAACCTAAAAACTTCCATTAAAGATATTATACCTATTAGGTAGTCACATAATTTATGTCTCTTAGGATAAAAACACATATTTTCAAAACAAAGACAATTCCTGAGAAAACTGGGATTGCTTTTATATTTTTACAGTTCACTTTGATTTGGGGTTTAAAGACAGCTGGGCGTTCTTATCGGCCTTTTCTTTCAACCTTTGAGCTGTTGTTCCGGTGAAGCACGTGGAAGACATCCAGGCTCTCACGGCTGTGTAGGATGGCTGGAAGGCGGAGGAGTATTCTAATAGCTTTCCCAGATAATGGTGTGTGCTTTTCCGCACTGAAACTCAACAGATGGCACTCGCTTAAAAACGAGTTCCAGCCTGGCTTCTGAAGCCACATCCGAGGACTTCCTGTTTCTCGGTGTTTGTGAAAGAGGCCAAAGGTCACATGTTGAGGAAAAATAGTGTTGATCTTAGGGGTCTCTGAAAAGTGTTGGGGACCCTCAGGGATCCCTGAACCATGCTTAGAGAATTGCTCTTCCAGACCAACGTGGCCCGTGTCCATGATGACCACCAGGGGGCAGTGTATGGGCTGGAGCTACCTGGCGGTCACACACTGTCATCCCACAGGTCCATGCACCTGAGCTTCAGGTGGACTTGACATCTGACCTTGGTCCACATTTCAGGTGAGAACCCCAATCAGCCAGGCATATGGGCTCCATGGGCAAGCCAGGCACCTCTGGACCTTCTCCCAAACGGAGCTAATCCAGAAAAACAGGGAGGCGCAAAAAAGACTAGTTTAAGGATGGAGAGATGGCTCATCGCATAAAGGTGAGCCCAGGCCCCACGTGGTAGGAGAGAACTCGCTCCTGCAGGCTGCCCTCTGACCTCCACAGGCGTACTGTAGCATGTGCTGTTCCTCCAAATAAATCAAATGCAATAGGATTGTCATGCCCATTAAAAAACTTAAACCTGTCTGTGCCCCATTCCTAGCCCCTAGTGCACTGTGGGGTTGTTATTTTTGTTTCGGTTTCTGTTAGCTTGTGAACGGTGTGGTTACACTGCTATAGAAGTGTGAAATGCATTACACTCTGCTCAAAGTAAATATTTAAAACACGTGACTCATATGTCCTTTTTTTCCCTTTCTAACATTCTTCAAGTGTCAAGAAATGGAAGGGCAATGATCCAGGTAGACAGGTTCTACACAAGCTGCCCGACTCTGCCCCTAACCTGTAGGGGGCGCTATGCCCAGACCAGTGTCCAGGGCAGCAACCCCTGAGTCTGACAGTCCAGTTCTTCTGTGACTGGACACTGAAGGGAGGTGGCCCCCTGTGCTCTGCTGGCCACTGTACAGAGGCAGAGGCATAGTTAGGGTGACCCTGGGAGACAGAAGCAAGCCAGGGAACCTTGGGGCTCTGCACCGGGAAGACCTTACTTTCTGCAGAAGCTTCTGACCTGAAGCCCGTGACAGGATGAGCAGGGAGGACAAGCAGGGAAACCGGAGAAGGACCTGGTATTGACATCCTTACTTCTGTGTCGGCAGAGAATGAAAGGGAGCTCCTCAGAGCTTCAAACCAACCCCTGCCCTCAGAACATCTCTGGGGAATGAACGCACTGCCTTAAGGTCACACCCTTGGGCCACAGCTTTAGGGACCACAAGCCAGGGAACCCTTAGACTGCCACGCAGCTGTTCGCTGACCCGCTGCAAATCTATGTAGTCTGTGGAGCCCATGGGCCATTCTGTTCTACCCTTCCTAACCTAATCATTATTCTTTCTGTTAGATGAGAAGAGAGGGTGGAGAGACCATTAGAGGACCACGCGGTTACCTGTGGAGGGCACTGCTCCCCCGCCTCCTGTCACTTCCATCTAAGCACAGAGGGCGGCTTTTATGGCAGTGAGGAAATTGGAAGAAAAGGTCCACAGAAGAAAATAGAAACAAAAACAAACAAAAAATGGTGCTTATACAAATTTCCTAAAGGTCCAGGACAAGACAGTGGTCTTCCCGGGGCCTGTCTCCTGATGGTACTCGAGGGATGGATGGCCTGCAGGCTGCCCTGTACCCGAGTCTCACTGCTGAGACTCACAGCAGGTGTGACACGGCTACTGGCGGGTCCAGGGATGGAGGACCCTAGATGGAACCCCTGTGCCAGTGCAGTCCACAGGATAGAGCGATGGGAGCTACTGTTGGACAGACAGACTATAAGGAGGTCATGTCTTTGGGGAAGTCAGGAGAGATGGAACGACGTTACTTCCAGAGCGTGGGGTCACGGCACTAGCTGGGCAGGGACGCTTGGACAGCAAGTCCACAGTGCGCATGCTCAGAGGTGGTTCAGAAGGAATATCAGAAACAAGAACACAGGGGCCGCCGTCCCTACGCTAGGCTGCGGCTAACACCTCCGCAAGCACAGCTGTCCGTCCTTCACACAGAGCGGCCTTGGGACAGATGGGGGACAGGAAGTGCAACTTGAGGAGGTCCATTTTAGGAACCTGCCACAGAGCCAGCCTGGGTGTGCCAACCCTCTTCGGGCTGAGCCAGCTGCCAGCTCCCTGACTTGGCAGCCGAGCCTCACCATGCCCCACCATCCCCCTTCTACCTAAGCACTTCTCTGCCAAACTGTATTACACACCACCCGACATGTCTGCCCTGCTCCTCACTGAGGGCCTCAGGGAGGACTACAGCCCACACATCCTTAAGAGTTCAAGGCCAGCCTGGGATAGTTAGAAAGATCCTGTCTCCAAAAAAAGAAAAAAGAAAAAAAAAGGAAGGAAGGAAGAAAAAAGAAAGAAAGAAAAAACAACAAACAAACAAAACAAAACCAAAGGCTAGTAGTGTATCTCAGTGGTAGTGAACCTGCCTAGTGTGCACACTCAAAGCCCATGATCTAGTGCCTAGCCCCTACACACACACACACACACACACACACACACACACACACACACAGAATTGGGGCCTCACAGCTTCCAACAGCACTGTGTGTGTTAAATGTGTGCCCTGCCTATTTGTTAATAACTTATGAGGGAACAAAACAAGGGTTCACAAAACAGGATGAAGCAGGAGGGTGACCCGGCCTGTCTATCCAGGAAGAAGGGCAGAACTAGCCTGGAGCGGAGCTGAGGCAAATGGGAAGAAAGATGGCTGTGTGGGGCTCTGGTCACTTCCTCTATTAATTACAGAGAGAGGGTGCACGCACAGGTTCTCTAAGGTCGTCTTAGCTGTGACAGGCAAGACCCTAGAGGTAAGTGCGTAAGTGTGTAACATGTACAATGGCTGTGCACATCCAACGGAGCCAAGTCAAGACTGCCACTGGGGGAGGGGTCTCAACCCTGGAGACTGGCTCAGGGGTCCTTGTCTGGCCGCAGTGACATCTCTATCCTCTCTCCCCCTACACTGTGGCTCCTGGGGCCCTGGGTCCTCTCCTCTCCATCCCTTGTTGCCCGGCACAGGGTCTGCTGCAGCAACTACCTGCTAAGCTGAGCTGTATTTTATGGAGAGACGGCTCTTCCCAAATAAGACTGAGCCAAAAACCCAGATGTGTAAGAAGTCGACAGGTTCTAGCCAGGCTCTGCGGCTGGTTGGTTCATAGGCGGTTTATTTCTCAAGATTCCTCATGGGTTGGCTGCCACGTGGCAGTGGGTGGCTCTGACAGCTCGGATGATATCCCTGGGGGCGGGGGGGCTGAGGCACCCACGGGTCCTCTGCGGGGAAGCAGCTGCCTCCCTGCATCTCTCATCCCATGCTGGTGAGACAAACTGAGCAGAGACTGCATCCAGTAGACTTACTCAGAGGCCCTTCAGGGAGGCTACAGCACGCTTAGGCAGTTTCAGGAGTGGCTTATGCCAACTTCTTGAGAAAATTCCTAGGGGACAGAAGGTTCATAAGCCCCTGCCAACTCTCTGAGCAAGATCTGTAAAGGCAAACACTGTGTTGCCGAGAGATCAGGATCTCTTCGAATTCAAAAGCTGGTCATTCCGGGGGTTCACTGCCCACATCCCCAGGGCACTTGTCCCCATTGAAAATGTCATGTCCTGGCCTCCATGGGCTGTTGTGTGATAAAGAGAAAGCAAGAGCCAGAGAGTTGTTTTTAGTGGGAAAAGGCATTTGCTTCCAAACCTGACAACCTGTTTGATACCTACGAGCCACAGGATGGAGAGAGCCACCTCCCGCAAGTTGTCCTCCGACCATCACACGTGAATGCCATGCATGACATGCTCCCTCGTCTCAGCATACTCTAAAGAAAAGCACCACACCCTCTCTCCTCCCCCATGACAATGTTCAGCATCTTAACAGAGTAAAGACCTTCCGAGGTGTCCTGGGGGTTTATACACAGATTTTAAGTTATCTTGGGTTCTTATTGCCCACCTTGTTTATTCGGGTTACCACTATATGCTGTGCTTTCCATAGTTCCTCAGTATTATAACTATGACAACTGAGTATTCTATACACGGTCCATCATCCGGGACACACTGGTGACTTCCGAGTATATATTCAACACAAAGTGGGTGTCTGGAGAGATCCATCCTGGTGGCCATCTCTGAAGAGTTCCTCAGGGTAAAAATTCTCAAAAGAGATGTAGAACGGGCATTTTTTGGGAAACACATTTTGAGTCAGCTTTGCTACAGCAGAGTTCACAGTCACTCAAGGCTGTGAACTGCGGGCCTCTTGCCTGCTCTCTCAGAAGTGTGTCTAGAATTGTCTATCAGGAGACATCTGTTGGAAGCAGCATCAGCCTAATGTCAATGTTGCATTTTCTGAAGGGCTTCAATTAGTTGGGTTCAAGAGTATATGACTCCCCAAAGTCCCCTCTTTGCAAAATCTTTGGATCAAAAAAAAAAAAAAAAAAAAAAGGCTTCTGGATCCTTAGCTCGGAGTTGGTAGGACCAGAAAGGACCAATGCTGTTTCGACATCTTGGTTGATGGGCCTTGGCTGGTACTGCACCAGCTAGCCAGGAGGATGCTCTATAAAAAAGGAGTAAGGGCTAGGGGTGTGGCTCAATGGTAAAGTGATTGAATACGGCCCTGGTTTTACCCCCAGTACCATAAAAACAAGTAGGCAAACCAAGAGGATTCATGCAAATCCTCTTGTAGAGGTGTAGAGGTGACCGCCTTCTACAAAGTCCTTCCCACCATGGGCCCCAGGGATCCCTATGACCCCAGAAAACACTGCTGCCTGATCTTCATCCTCCTAACTCACTGTAAGTACACCAGGGTGGAAACCACCCACCCATAGCTGCCCCTGACACATACCACACCTGGAGGGCAAATCAACCTGCCCTTGGAGACACGTTGACATGTGACACGTGACACACTCACAGAGCCTCTGTCCCACCCATGGCTGGGGTGGGGCACAGCCACAAGAGACAGCCTCTTCCTGCTCACTCTCTCCCTGGGGTGTTCAGCTCCTCCATTTCTTCTCAGGAACATTTTTGACATTGGTATCAAACCTACACATTCCAGAACGTGTGGAGAATCCGAGGAGGCGATAGACTCTGAGCCGAAGACCAGACGATCTGCTTGGCCAGGGTCTGCCTCCACACCACCACAAGTGAGAGGCTCCCCTCTGCCCCACAGAGAAACCCATTCCAGGCCAGACCATGCCATCTTCATGTGAGAAGAACGGAAACTGCACAGGAGAATGAGGAGGGGGCAGGCGGGAGGGAACTAACCTGTCTGGTGGGGGCGCCCAAACACAAAAGGAGATTGAAGGCAACCAGCCAGTGCAGGCTGTGTCTCCTCATGGCCACTTAGTCACCGAGTCATGATGCTTAGATGAAACACAAGGCCCAGCGTGGGTGGCAGAACCACCAGGCAGAAAGGTCCAGGAAGGTTGAAAACGGTTGTGTTGAACTGCTGAGTCTAGGATGGTTGTTTTGCACATTAATGTGGCAACACATAACACATACAGATAGTATTTGGCAAATAAAACCTTTGGCCTTGACCTGAACTGCCAATCAAACCCCTTACTAGTTCAGGTTTGATTTTCCACTTGTGGAAAAGTCAAAAGTCTAGGTGGAGGAAGTAAATATGAGATAAAGGTCACATGACAAACAACAAGCCCCAAGAACGACAAGCAGGGGTAAGAGGTAGCTTTTCGGAAACTGGGAAAGAGGCCTCATCCTGAACGCAAAATCTGAGCCAGCATGCAGAGGGCATCCCCATCCAGCCCCCTTAGAATGCTGTGATCCATTAGTCATGTCTGTCCTGGTGAGGGAGGCAGAGTGGGGGCACACTTGCTATTGTCAAGTCTGTGCATAGGCTGAGGGTGACAGAGGAGATGGGGGTAGGGGACCCCTCAGGCAGGGAGGAAAAGCTGGGACAAAGAAAAGAATACTTGTGCCTATATTAGTGCTTGCTGAGGCCTCAGGCACTGCAGGAAAGCCCTTCACTCTACACCCAGGCATTAATACTCCAGGAGTCCTTAGCAATGGGCCCTGACATCTGCTCTGTTACTATGATACAAGAAACAGGATGAGCGCTACAAGATGAGGGGAGCCCAAATATCAACATCCCCACCTGACAGGCTGCGCTGGGAGGAAGGAAGACTCAGGAGGCTTGGAAGCCTCTAAGACCAGCCCTGAACCCAGGGGCAGGCTCACTCAGAAGCATCTTGGAATGGCCTGCAGATTCAAGACGAGAAAAGAGCCCCAGGGAAGCCCAAATTTTGCCCTGTCATTATCTTCCTGCCAGATCTGCCTGCTTGGGGGAAACGTCCCTCTTCCTTGTAGGCTCCAGGTGCTGCCCCCTCTCTTGCCAACACTCTAGCAATGCTTCCCTAACCAGACTTTGGCTCACACTCAAACCCCTTCTGTGGAACCAGAGAGATCTTCCTTAGTAGCATAGGTAAGAGTGTGCTCAAAAACGCCCATGGCTCCACATTACCACAGGGCAAAAAAAGAAAAAACCCACTATGTGCTCAAGAGAGTCCATGTTCTAGGCCCAAATTCTCCTGGAGTTTTATCTATTACCACATTCCTCTAAAAGATCAGATTTGGGGCACTAGAATTCAGACACATCCCAGGTGCTCGGCCTTGTCTCCCACATCCTTTCACCTTGGACATTTTCTGTTGTTTGGAAACCAAGGTCTCACTGTGTAATTCTGGCTGTCCTGGAACTCACTCTGTAGACCTGGCCGGCCTCAAACACAGAGATCTGCCTGCCTCTGCCTCCCAAGTGCACATGCCACCACAAGCCAACTTTTAAGTGTATACTCATTTGTAGTGTATGTGAGCACATGTATGTGTACACATGTACACGAGCACATGTAAGTGAGTACATGTATATAAGCACACATACGTGTGCACATGCATGTGAGCACATGTATGTGAACACATGTATGTGTGCACATGTATGCGAGCATGTGCATGAACATCCTCTGTTGTTCTTCTGCCTTATTCAGTGAGGCTGACCTCTCAAACCCAGAGCTCATGGAATATGCCTGACCTCCCTAGTCAACTTGATCTGGGCCTCACCATCTCCATTAACTCCTCCTGTGATTCTCCTTCCAAGGCCAGAATTATGGGGGCAGGGGAGCTCCATACTCATTTAGTGTTTCTATGGGTCTTGGGGATCTGAATTCAAGTCCACATCCTTGTACAGCAAGGGTTTAACCATTGAGCCATCTCCCCAGGCCCGTGTTTAAAAATTTTAAAGTTATTATTCTCTCTCTCTCTCTCTCTCTCTCTCTCTCTCTCTCTCCTCTCTCTCCCCCCTCTCTCTTCTCTCTCTTTCTCTCTCCTCTCTCTCTTCTCTCTCTTTCTCTCTCCTCTCTCTCTCTCTTTCTCTCTCCTCTCTCTTTCTCTCTCCTCTCTTTCTCTCTTTCTCTCTCCTCTCTCTCTCCCCTCTCTCTCTTCTCTCTCTCTCTCTCCTCTCTCTCCCCTCTCTCTCTTGTCTCTCTTTCTCTCTCCTCTCTCTCTTCTCTCTCTTTCTCTCTCCTCTCTCTCTCCTCCCTCCCTCCCTCTCTCTCTCTCTCCCCCTCTCTCTTCTCTCTCTCTTTCTCTCTCCTCTCTCTCTCCTCTCTCTTTCTCTCTCCTCTCTCTCTCTCCTCCCTCCCTCTCTCTCTCTCTCTCCTCTCTCTCTTCTCTCTCTCTTTCTCTCTCCTCTCTCTCTCCCTCCCTCCTTCCCTCCCTCTCTCTCTCCCCCTCTCTCTCTTCTCTCTCTCTTTCTCTCTCCTCTCTCCCTCTTCTCTCTCTCTCTCCTCTCTCTCTCTTTCTCTCTCCTCTCTCTCTTCTCTCTCTCCTCTCTCTCTTCTCTCTCTCCTCTCTCTCTCCCTCCCTCCTTCCCTCCCTCCTTCCCTCCCTCTCTCTCTCCCCCTCTCTCTCTTCTCTCTCTCTTTCTCTCTCCTCTCTCCCTCTTCTCTCTCTCTCTCTCCTCTCTCTCTCTTTCTCTCTCCTCTCTCTCTCTCCTCCCTCCCTCCCTCCCTCCTTCCCTCCCTCTCTCTCTCTCTCTCTCTCTTCCTCTCTCTCTGTGTGTGTGTGTGTGTGTGTGTGTGTGTGTATGTGTGTATGTTTATGTGTGTTTAAAGGCTACCTGGCTTGTACAGTATTCGGCTTTACCCACTGACCCATCCCACCGCCCTTTACCTGGGACACTTTCTTCCTGTTGTCTTCCTACAGAGAGCCTTCTCTGTAGCTTCTCCCTAGCCAACATTTGGACTGACCCCACCTTGCTTTCTGTATTGTTGTCTCTGCTGTCCCTAGGAAGACAATTCTGAAGATGTCCTCCATGTCCCTGGACTAACACAGCACCAGAACATGCTGATACTTGACACACCTTCAAAGAAGCAATACACCACAGCCCACGAAACAAGGCTGGCTAGTCACCTCACCTCCTATCTGCCCAGTGTCCCCAGCCATGCCTAGACCTGGCTCTGGGTGTCCTGTCTCTGGCCACGTGGCAAGGTAGTTCACATCAACTAGAAACCCAGAAAGGACCCTGATGCTTGAGGAATGACTAATGATACAACCTGGCCCAAGGTCAGTTAATGTCAAAACTGACAGGGGACCCAGAAGAGGCAACACAGCAAGTTAGTTGCAGAAGAGAAACCAAACAGCAGGCAGAGGGATGCGTGATGCGCTCTGGAACTTGCATGTTAACATGGCAGGGTGCCATCTGGAATTATTAACAAACTTCCTTTTTCAATCTAATGAAGAAAAGTTGGAGTTTATAAAGATATTTGTTATTGCTTTATTTTACCCTTCCCCCATTCTTTCTGCGAGACAGGGTCTCTCCCTGTAGCCCAGGCTACAACTACAACACAAGCTGGCCTCAAATTGATTGCAATCCTCCTTGCTCAATCTCCCAAGTACTGGGATTACAGGCATGAGCTACTGCATCTAGCTTTAAAAAGATAAAAATATGTTAACGGGCTGGTAAAATGGCTCAGTAGGGAAAGGAGCTTGACAAGCCTGGGAACCTGATTTTTATTCCCATCCCCACATGGAGGAAGAGAAAACTGGTTCCTTCAAGTTACCCTATGAATCCCACATTAACGTTTTCAACTGTGTGCCCCATCACACACACAGTAAAAAGGAGGGTTTTCTTTGAAAAAAAAAATATGGCCAGATGTGATAATACACACATTTAATGCCAGCACCGGGAGGCAGAGGCAGGTAATTTTCACGGATTCATGGATGGCCTGGCCTACATGTGAGTTTCAGGTCAGTCAATGCTTTAAAGATTTCGATGTATTTAAGCACAGATAAGGAGAGGAGGAGACAGACACGTAAAAGAATGGCATCAGGAGCCCTCCTAGACTTGGCACAGGTTTCGCGGGAGAGTAGGGAACTGAGTTTTCCAGACTCAGTTTGAGGCCGGTAAAAAGATGAGTGTGCCCTAACTGTCCCGGAGGACCCGAGGACCCTGCTCGGTTTCTTCCAGGCTCATTCCCTGCGTCCCACAGCTGTGTAGCGGGGCTCCTATGCCTGTGTCCTGGCACATCCATCCCTATTTAAGTCACAGAGCAAAGGGTTCATCGATGTCCTCGCACCCAAGCAAGACAGAACGGCACACGGTCCCACCTCACGGTCGGCTCAACAGGTGCACTGGGGGCCTGACAGAGGCAGCTCTCCTCCCTAATTCCACAGGCCTCCCACGTGTACTCACAAGACACCGTAACATTAACGGCATCTTCTTTTATTTAATCCTTGGATTCTTTAAGCAGCTGGGATGCCCAGGCCAGTGACCTCTAAGCCCCTGCATGCTGGGATGCCCAGGCCAGTGACTCCTAAGCCCCTGCCTGCTGGGATGCCCAGGCCAGTGACTCCTAAGCCCCTGCCTGCTGGGATGCCCAGGCCAGTGACCTCTAAGCCCCTGCCTGCTGGGATGCCCAGGCCAGTGACCTCTAAGCCCCTGCCTGCTGGAATGCCCAGGCCAGTGACCCCTAAGCCCCTACCTGCCTCTTTGTCTAACTTGAAACAAATGCTTTTCATCTTCCCAAGGTGAAAAGCTTCCACCCGAAATGAGATGCAAAATGTCTTCATTCTTCTCCCACCTTTCAAGCCACAAGCTCTGCCCATGCATCCCCAGAGGCTCAGCTTGATTTTGACATTTCTAAAAGGCCTGACACGGGGCAGGTAGGAACACTCAGACTGTGGCAATCACAGGGTAACTAACTATACTCCTTGGGTAAGAATCCCCCGTGAAGGCGCAGGAGGGAGGCCATGCAGGCCAGTGCAAGCCAGTGCAGGCCAGTGCAGGCCAGCGCAGGCCATCTCCAGCCCCAAAGTAGCACTTGTTCCCGCTGGCACCAGGCCATAGCGGAGTCCTAGGGGTGCTGCCACGAAGTTGCTAGGGCAAGTCTGAATGCAGTGAATGGCAGGACTGAGTGTCGGCTGCAGCCTCAGGGGTAGGTGTCCCTCACTGGTGCCTGCTGGCTCCTCAGCACTCCCAAGCCTAAAGCTGCCACCCTCCGAGTTCTGTCTGCACTGCAAAGGGCTCTTGTCTGTCTGTCTGTCTGCCTTCACTCAGCTGTCCTCCTTCTGTCCCCCACCCCTTCCTTTCTCTCCCTCCCCAGTACTGAGCCGAGAACACAGCGCTGCCACTGGGCTAACATAACCCCAGCCTTAGTCTGACTTTTCCCTTTTCCTTTTGTCCTGGGGACTGAACCTGGGACCCTTTAACTATATTCCCAGCCCATGCTCTCTTTGTTTTGTTTTTGAGGCAGGAGCTTGCTATTATAGAGCTCAGGCTAGCCCAGAACTTCCTACATAGCTCAAACTAGCCAAGAACCTGCATTTCTCCTCCCTCTACTGCTGGGGTCCTGGGATTACAAGCATGCCAGACTCAGACAGCATCTCACTCCAGGTGACTCCCAATCTAATCATTATACCTGGAATGACTCCGTTTCCAAGTAAAAGCCACATTCAAGGCACTGAGAGGTTGGACATCAATATGTCCTTTTGAGGGACACGGTTCAACCCACAACACACTAGGATAACAGACTGTCTTGTCATGGGGGTGGGGCATGAGGCACAATGGGTCCATCCGACTATGTGCACTGATGTGTAAGGCGTTTCACAGCGTCCCATCCGTGGATTTCCTGCAGTACTAAGGACCTAGAAAGGGTTCCAACTTCTGGAACAAAGAAGTCACAGTTGACACACACACACAAAGAGGATTCCATGCTGGGTGTGGTAGTGCACATTTGGGAGAAGGAAACAGATATGACAAGCCAACCTGGCCTCCACAGTGGCACTGTCTCTAAAGAAAAGCCGGGTGTGGGGAGGGGGGGTGAGGGAAGTGGGGGGAAGGGAGGAGCATGAAGCATCCCCTTTCAGTTACTGCATCCCCTGGGGGTTAAAGAAGGAATCTGTGAATTTAAATTAGAAAGAAAAAGTACTTTTTTCATTAACCTACAACTGAATGTTGCATTCCCTTTCATTATGAATATAGATGGCATATCACGGTCACATTGTGGTATCTTTATCATAAGATCAGATATTTTCCCAACACAGTGTAGAACTGCAGATATCTCAAAATACTCCTCTCTACTTTAAATTACAGCAGTGGGGGTTGGGGAAGGCTAACTGTAGAGTGCCTGCTGGATAAACATGAGGGCCTGAATTCACATCTTCAGCACCCACGTAACAGCAGGGTGTGGACAGCCAGGCGGTGGCGGGGCACACCTTTAATCCTAGTGCTAGGGTGGCAGAGGCAGGTGGATTTCTGCGAGTTCGAGGCCAGTCTGGTCTACAGAGTGAGTTCCCGGAGACAGCCAGGGCTGTTATAAGGAGAAATCCTGTCTCGAAAAATAAAACAAACAAACAAAGGATGACAGGGTGTGGGATCGAGCGGCACACAAATCTATAGCTGCTGTCCTGGGAGAGCGGGCCAGACGGGCAGATCCCCAGTGCACACCGGCTAGCCAGCCTGTACCTGCCTTAAAAAATAAGACAAAACAAGGAAGACACTGGACAATGAATTCTGGGCTCTGCAGGCATGGACACACATAACATACATGTGCACACACCCGTTCGAACACACACACACTACAGCAGTGGTCTGACCCCACTGTAAAGCTGTTTCTCTTGTGAATCAACAAAGCAGCTCATGGGTTCACTACAACACGGGTTTCAAATCCACTGCGATCACTGTAGACAAACACAACTATTTCCCCTCAATTATCCTATCTGTGCGTTTAAGCCATTGGTTTAGCCAGGTGCAGTGACACACTCTAGAACCCCAGCATTCTATATTTTTTTCTCATGATAAAAGAAGAAATAACCTGTTTATATATATACACACATAGACATATATATACACACACAGACAGACTCACACACACACACACACACACACACACACACACACAGCCTACATGATGGGTCAGCAAATTAGGGTACTTGCTGCCAAGCCTGATAGCCTGGGCTCAAACCCTGGGCTTCATATGATGCAAGGAGAGGACAGACTTCTGAACATTGTCCCTACACATGTACTGTGGCATGGCTATGCACATGCTTACACACTGAGTGAATACATGTAATTTAAAAAACCCCAGTAAACAAAACAAAAACATTAACCAGATTGTCAAAAAGTAGAGTGCATACATATGGAAGTGGAAGCAGAATTTGGCTCAACAGTTATAGGAATAACATCACGTTGTCAGGGAAAGCAAGCGTCTGCCCAGAAAATGCTACGTCCTCCCAGGGGCTCCAAAAACTGGCTTGAAACATGCACTGAAGCGTATTGATGTTGTGTGTGTATCTGTCTATACGTGTCTATGTGCGTCTGTCTGTTTGTGTGTGCATCTGTGTCTCTCTATGTGTGCGTCTATGTGTGTGTCTCTGTATGTGTCTCAGTGTGTGCATATCTGTGTCTCTCTCTCTCTGTCTGTGTGTGTGTGTCTGTCCCTGTGTCCATATGTCTCTGTGTCTCTGTGTTGCTGTCTCTGTGTCTATGTGTCTCTGTCTCTAAACCTGTGTCTCGGTGGAGTCTGTGTGTGTGTGTGTGTGTGTATGTATATGTCTATGTGTGTCTCTGTGGGTGTTTTCTGTGGGTGTGGGTGTCTGTCTCTGTTCATTGTGTGTCTGTGGTGTCTGCTTGTCTGTATGTCTCTGTGTGGGTGTATGTCTCTGTGGGTATCTTTCTGTATATGTGTCCTTCTCTGTGTGTGTCTTGTCTCTATGTGTGTGCCTGTGTCTCTGTGTCTGTCTGGGTCTTTGTGTAAGTGTGTAGGGTCTCTGTATATATGTGCCTGAGTCTGAGTGTGTGTCTGGGTGTCTCCGTAGTGTTTCTGTGTGTATCTGTGTGTATGTGTCTCTGTCTCTGCGTGCATGTGTATGCCTGGTTCTCTCTCTGTGTATGGATTTGGGTGTCTCTGTAATGTTTGTGTGTCCTTGTGTGTTTGTGTGTCTGGGTCTATCTGGGTCTCTGTGGATCTCTGTGTATGGAGATCTCCTGTGTGTGTATGTGCATGCTTGTGTGCGTGTCCTTCTGTGCCTCTGTGTGTCTCCCCTCATCTCCCTGTCTCTCCCTCTCTGTCTCTGTTTGTCCTTCTCTGTCTCTATGTCTCTGTCTCTCTCTCACTCTGTCTTCAGTTTTACCCTGTAATCTATATGAGTCTGGAACTCACTTTAAAATCCAAGTTGGCCTGGAACTCTCTACAATCCTGCCTGTTTCCCGAGTGCTGGGATTGCAAGGCATGAGCCATCATCACACCTGGAACTCTCCATCCAAAAATCAACCTGCTTCCGTTATGTAACTTATGGGACCTTGAAAGCCCAGGCAAACATAATTTCTGCAAAAGAAATATGGTTTTAGTTCCTGCTCGGGTACTGCTTATTGAAGGAGCTGGACAAAATTTACCAGGAGACAGAACCCCTGAAAGGAAGCTCCCCTCTCCTTACCTGCCAGGTAGAGGCCTGACTCTCAGTTGCCTGGTGGGTGGTCCTGCGGGTCCCTGGAGTAGCCTCCTTCACCCTGCCTCTCCCAGACAGAAAGTAGCTCTCAGGTTGTTCTCAGTCCCGCCAGGCACTTCTCCATCCTTCTTCCGCCCAAGCTCCTGGCCCTGGCTGTTTGCTTAAAGCCAGACGCCAAGGCAACCCTCAGCTGACCTAGCCTGCTATCTGCGGCCCAGCTGTCCCCTCTTGTTCCTGGAAACACAAACAGACGTTTCTCTGTTCCAGCTCCAAGGTTAAGTGCCATACTGCTGAGGAGCCAGCTGTCCGCTTCTCTGCAGGCTACCTAGGACCCTGAATAAACAAAGATGCCCACCATGACATCCCCGGTGTCAACTGCCTAGGTTCCACGCAACAGTGGGGGCTACCCCAGAATAGGACCTGGTACAGAGGAGATGAGAAGAAGGAGGGTCCAGACAAAACCAGTGGCACCTAGTCATGTGTCTTCAGGGTTTGTAAGATGCTCCCACAAATTGAAAACCACATGTATACATGTTCAGCGTGACCCTGAGTTACCAAAGAGGAAAGACAAAGCAGCCTGCTTTCAGGTGCTGCCTGTCCGCTGGGTATTTGCCATAGCCTGAGAGCTGGCACTCAAAGCAAGTCCATGGGGATGAGAGGACCACTATTCTCTTACAGAGACAAAGGAACCAACCCCAGAGAGCTGCAGCCACCACTTGGTGTCCATAGCTACCACAAGTGGCCTACTTTGATCTGAGTTGGGCTGAGCCCTGGGGCTTTCGCCCTACTTTCCCTGCCTCCAGGAAGACCTGGCTGCTGGCAGATGGTGCCTCACAAAGGTAATAAACCAGAGGGGGGTGAGGGAGTTGTCAAGCACCTACCAAACACTCTGCCAGGGGCTCTCAGAACCTGAGTGGGGCGGGAGGTGGCCAAAGGCCAGAGCAGACTGAAGGGTGCCGCTGGGGAGGTAGGCTGTGTCTTGGCTTGCAAACAGTGAGCAGTGGCTGGGATGAGAGGTGCCAGACAGGCAGCGGGGACCTCTGCTAGCTTTGCTGTACTGCTGCTGTGGCCGCTCCTGGGCCCAGAAATAAGTCTCTGAGAGAGATACTGCTTCTCTAGGCCTCGGGCAGCCTATTACCTTCCCTGGGCAGCCTTTTGGAGGGCCCCACGCTGCTCAGACAGCTGTTTAGGATCAAGTCCAGTGTCCTCGCCTGAGAGTTCATGGTCATTCCCTGGGCTCCACCTCTCCTGCCACGTGCATCTCAGGAACAGCTGGTGCCGTGCCCCATGTCCCAGGCTGTGCCTTCCCCTGCCCCACACTCACTGTCTCACTTGGTGACTTGGTGACAGCGTAAGCAACAGCAGAAAGACAACTGAACTTCATCAGAACAAAAAACCTGAGCAACGATGTTAAGAACGCGACAAGAGAACTGGCAGGATGGAAGAAGACTTTTGCAAGCTGCAGATGTGAGGAGATCAGCCCAGATGTTCCCCTGACCACCGCACGAGGCGCTCCAGAGCATGGCCCAGGCTCCAAGAAGGCAGTTTCTAGGCCTCCCCTTTTCCACTCTCGGGAACTTCCCAGCAAGGGCCATTTCCGTATACACGGGGAAGAGGAATTGAAAGACCCGGATAAATCCAGACCCCTCTAGCAGAAAAAAGAGCCAAAAATCTAGCAGAAAAAAAATAGAGCCAAAAATCTAGGTTAGCCCGTTCAGTGACTCTGTTTCAGGAACCAGCTGAAGATAAAGTTAGATTATAATTTTGAGAATAATCTTGAGAAACAGGGAGTTACCCCCTTGTGATTATCAATGGTATTTTTGGAATTTTCCAATGACGCCCTCCCTACCTCCTTTGGATTACTGGGTTGTGGTTTCTTCCCTTAAATACCCCTTCTCCCAGCTACTTGGGGTCAAACTCTCTACCCCTGCATGGGAAATGAGTTTTGGCCCCAGTGCACTGGTTCCTGTCCTATCAATAAACCTCGTGTGATTGCAGCAAGGATGGTCTCTCGTGAGTTCCTGGGGGTTCATGTTATCCCGAGACTTGAGTGAGAGTCTCCCTGCTCCAGAGGTCTTTCAGAATCAGCTAAAAGGATAGGTCATGTGACCATCCTAAAAGGGACAGGTGATATGCTGTGAGGCCACATCAAAAGCCAGTCTTCTCGAAGCTGGGAAGAGGGTGGTTCACTTGAGGTGTGCTCACAGAGAACCGAGTCCAGTCCCTAGACCCATGCGGCTCACAACTGCCTGTTAACGCCAGCTCCAGGGGATCAGATGCCTCTGGCCTCCCTGGCACCTGCACTCTCCAGCACGCTCCCCACCCCACACATATATACATAAATATAATAATAATAATTTTAAAAAGGTGGGCACGGTGATACAGGTAAAATTTAACCAACAAGCACTCAAGAAGCCAAGGTGACAGGGTTGAAAGTTCTAGGCCAGCCTAGGCTACATGGTGAGAGCCTATCTCAAAACAAGAATAGGGCAGAACAAAAAAACAAAGCAAAAAACACTAGGCCATCTCTAAAGGAGCAGGAGCTGGAACATCTGGAGCAGGGGCTCTCAACCTGTGGGTTGCAAACCTTTTGGGAGTTGTATGACCCTCTCACTGGGGTCCCATAACAGATACACTGCATAGTAGATATTTACATCTGGATTCATAACGGTAGCAAAATTACAGTTATGAAGTAGCAATGAAAATAATTTTATGGTTGGGGTCACCACAGCATGAGGAACTGTGTTAAAGGGTCGCAGCATTGGGAAGGCTGAGGACCACTGCTCTCTACTGTTGAATAAGTTAGAAGCACTGATTAAAATATTAAACACGGAATACTTTTTTGTTAAAGGTGAGAACACACGACCTAGCTGAAAGTGGGCATAAGCTCTGAGCAGGGGCTAGGGGTATCATTCAGTGGCAGAAATATCCTCGGGGTGTCAACATCCCAATAAAATAAAGTAAAAACAGTGAAAAGATCTGAACACTGAAGACAATGTATGATGAGAAGCGGAGGTGGCTCAGAGGGTGAGGTGCTGGTAGGGCAAGCCTGGCAACGCGGGTTCAGTCCCCAGAACTCACCAAGATGGCTCAGAGGGTACGGTACTGGTAGGGCAAGCCTGGCAATGCAGGTTCAGTCCCCAGAACTCACCGAGGTGACTCAGAGGGTGTTTTCAATGCTATACAGACCAAGCTATGATAGTTTAATTTAGAAATTAAGCCTAGTAAGAGATTAGTAACAAGCAAGGTGTGATAGCACAGATCTACAATCCCAGCACCTGGGAGGTTAAGATCGGAGTTCAAGGCCAGCATGGACCACGTGATAATGAAGCTGTGCTGCAGAGAGATTTTGATGATACTGCTAATGAACAGAATAAGCCGGGAGTGGATCAGCAGACAAGGTGTTTACTCTGCGAGTATGAGATTGGAGCTCAGATTCTAAGAACCCGTGGAGAAGGCTAACCAGGCATGGTGACCCACCTGTCGCCCAGTTCTCAGATGGCAGAGGTAAGACGTCACAGGGCAAGCTGGAACTGGTGAGCTCTTATTTCAACAGAAACTGCCTCTGTAAATGTAAAGTGTTAGAGGAAGACACCCACTGTCAGCTTCTGGCCTCCACACATGCACACTTTTTAAAAAAATATTGGCTGAAGAGATAGGTCAGTGGTTAGAAATGTTTGCTGCTCTTCCAGAGGATTCCAGGAGATCCAAATTCGGTTCCCAGCACTCACATCAGGGAGCTCAAAACTGTCTGTACCTGCCTTTCCAGGAGATGTGACACCTTCTAGATTTCATAGGCATCTGCACATGTGACAAACACACACAAATAAAAATAAATCTTAAAATATTTTAAAAATAAGCTGGGTGATAGTGGCGCACGCCTTTAATCCCAGTACTCAGGAGGCAGAGGCAGGTGAATCTCTGTGAGTTTGTTGCCAGCCTCATCTACAGAGTGAATTCCAGGACAGCCAGGGCTGTTACACTGAAAAACCCTGCCTTGGAAAACTAACTAACTACATAAATAAATAATTTGTTATGGTATACTATAATAAAGGGTATATGACTATCCTCCATTGGAAACTGAAAATGTTAAAATGATACACTGGAAAGAACACTAAAAGATTATAGTCTTACTGCACTTTGTGGTGTTTACACACACACACAAATAGAAAAGTTATACCCACATCACACTGATATATATAGAAGCTTTACTCATAATTGGAAAACAACCGAAATAGCCTTTTGTAAACATGGCCAGGCCTTCCAGGGCGACGTCAGAGGTAGGAGGAGCTGGTCACACCGCTGTGCCTGGCTGAGGCCTCCCTGGGAATGAATGCAGCTTCTGAGTGCAGGGACAGGAAATCAGGTTTCCCCATCTCATCAGGCCACTCTGAAGGTAAGGCACCGAGGACAACTCGGGACATGACAGCCTGTACTGATCTCATCTCATTTCACTAACCAGACAACAAAGCAACCGCCGTTCAGCTCAGGAGCCAGCGACCATCCACTGCAGAAAGCCTTCCTCCCAAACGCAGAGCGTTGACCTAAGTAACAAATTAGCTTCTTGTAGCAGTCAGCTGTGCATCATTGAAAGGATGCTTTCATAACTTTTCAAAATACAATTACGTGCCTCCATGGTAGAATACTTGTTTGGTATGTATAGGGCCTGGGGTTCGACCCTAGAACACACACGTGTACACACAAAGCAGCGGCTGAGGGTGTAGGCCGGTTGGTAGTGTGCTTGCCCTGGTTAGATTGCCAGCACTATATAAACCCAGCCTGTTAGCGCATTCCTGTAATTCCCACCCGGAACTTGGGAGGTGGAGACGTGAAAATCAGAAGTTTAAGGTCATCCTCAATTATATAAAGTAAGTTTGAGGCCAGGTTGGGGGTAGGAGGAGGAGAGGAAGAAAAAAAAGGGAGAGGATGGGGGAGGGGAGAGGGAGCAGACAGCCAAACTCTCTCTGTTCTGTCTCATCACATTTATGACACACATTTACATGGACACACACATGCCTGCATAAACACAACGCACACACACCACACTAAACAGCTAGTTCTCCTACTGAGTATCACTCTCGCTGTCTATAACCTCAGGTTTAATTCCCCCCTCATCACCGTGAAGTAATACAAAATCACACACTAACTGCCAGGCTCCTTCTATAAGTAACCTGACGTGACCCACACACTGCCTTAGATAGGTGTCTGTCACCGTGATAAAGACCACGACCCCATCAAAAAGCAAGCACACACATACAATGTGGGGATGAAAGGACTTATTTGGCTTCCATATCCCGGGCCATAGTCTATTGAGGGAAGCTGAGGCAGGAACTAAAGGCAAGAACTGACACAGAGCGCATGAAGAAACACGGCCGACTGGCTTTCCACGCGGCTTTCTCAGCCTGCTTTCTTATAGCTCCAGGACCAGCTGCGCAGGAGTGGCCCCATCCACAGGGGCCTGGACCCTCCCGCATCCGTCATTAGTCAAGAAAATGCCCCACAGAATTGCCCCAGAATTTACTCAACAAAGGTCCCTCTTCTCAGAGGATGTTCATGTATGTCTCTATTTGGCAAAAAACTAACCAGGACACCTGGTCCCTACTTTCCCTCTGAAAACCCCAGAAATTCAAGTCATCAAGAGCTTCTGGTTTTCCTGTTCACTTTAAGAATACCTGTGAGGCCGAGCTGGCAGCACACACCTTTTATCCCAGCATTTAGGGGCCAGAGGCAGGCAGATTACTGTGAGTTCAACGCCAGCCTGATCTACAAAGTGAGTTCCAGGACAGTCAGAGAGGTTAAACAGAGAAACCCTGTCTCAAAAAACCACACGCATACACACACACACTCCACCTGTGAAGTTGTCTGGGCCATCCAGAACGCAAAACATGCGTATCCGAAAGGCCACCAAAGCAAAAGATGTTGCTCCACAGAAGCACCGCAGACCACTCCAGTGGAGCCATGAGGTGTGTGCCCCAGCTGGACACAGGGTCAGTAGCCCCCCAAATAGTACTGAATGTCTGTAGCAGCTTAATATCAGGTCTGGATGCAGATTCTCTGGCTCAGCATCTCCAGGTGAACAAAGCCCTGAGAGGTGCCTCTCTAGTCACAGAGAGAGCTCCAGGTGGGATTAGCAGCCATGAGCGCCCTGTCACATAGAGAGTGCCTCACTGAAAAGACCCACTGTCCCAGACCAGAAGAGGAGCCAACACAGAACAAAAGCTATCCCAGAAGCAGCTGAAGAAAGAGAAGCCTACGATGTGGGAAGAGATTCAGCACAAGATAAATGCAAATAAAAGACTTTTGTTTGTTTAAAAGAGTTCATGCTAGGTGTGGTGGCGCATACTTGTGTTCTGGGCACTTGCGAGGCAAAGTGGGTGGATCTCTGTGAGTTCGAGGCCAGCCTGGTCTACATAGTGAGTTCTAGGACAACCAGGGCTACATAGTAAGACCCTGCCTCAAAAATAAATAAATAAATAAAAATAAAAAGAAAGTTAGTTAGTTCATGTTAGAAAGAGGCAGCCTTTCTAACTTTCATGAACTGAGTAAGTTCATGCCAGCATGGGCAGCTTCAAGATATCCAGCCTCAAAATGAAAGTTGAAAGGGAGGTACAGATACGGCTTAGCGACAGAGAGCTTGCCTGCCGTGTGTAACACCCTGGGTTCAAGCACCAGTCCTGCAAACAAAAGAGAGCCCTTCCTCCCCGCTCCAAAAATTGTGGCAAGGGTAGAATATTTTCCTAGCATGTTCAAGACCAGGAGTTCAATTCTGAGCAGCAAACATAAACAAGGATTTCATCTGAACATCATGTCATGTCAGTCAAACAGTCCCAGATGTGTTTCATCTGAGCCCCCAAAGATTAAGGACCAGCTGCCTCATCCATGCCCAGCAGCAGTCACTGCTATCCTTTCCTTCCTGCCATCCTCAACCCTCACACAGGCCAATCACTGCCCCTCCCCCCCCCGTAGTCGTATTCGGGAGGCCACCTGCAGTGAACCCACCTCTTACAGTCCAAGGAGTATTGTTTTCCCAAATTCCCCTTTTATTCTTTAGTCTTCATCCTACAGCATCCTAGAGAAGTAGCAAGCCATTTTTTCTCCATGTTACATGTGGTCCTTTCTCCAGGGTTTTTCCAAGAACACTCACAGTCCTTCCATAAGGACAGAGGGCTTACTTCTGGAGCACACCCTGTGCGCCTGAGATCAGAACCTATGGGCTCCTGGGATCAGAACCTACAGGCTCCTGGGATCAGAATCTCCTGGCTCCTGTCTTGCTTTTAGCACAAGCGTTTTCCTAGGAAGTTTGTCACCTAGTAAATAGCACACACAGCAGTAGGAAATGCATGTTGTGACTTTGCTGGGTGACCCATGCTATTGTGTGCCAAGTGATGATCCACTTAAGCTTAACTTTTAATTTACAAGGTCCACCTACACCTTATGTCTTCCAGCGGATAGGAGCCTTGGAACTGACAAAATGCTACCTTGTGAAGCCTTAAGGCTATAACATGTTTGCAACTCCTTGTGAGCCCCTCCCCAGAACGTATTTAAAAAGAGAGACTAGGTGGCAAGGTCTTTCAAAAAATAAGATCATCACCATCTTAAATTGAATCTATTTCACTTCCTTTCTGAAAGTGTTTTTCTAAGCAATTACTTTTTAACAATATAGCACATGTCCTTGTACAAATCACTCAGTCAGGCATGGTAACATATGACTGTAGTCCCAGCCATCTGGAGGCAGAGACAGGAAGGTCACAAATTCAGGGCCAGCTTGGGCTACATGAGGTCTTTTCTCAGAAAAGAAAATAAACAGGGGCTTTTTAAAACTTTTCTGATCAAAACCATTTTTTTCCTGTCCCACAGGCAAAAACAAACCCACTGCAATCTTCCCAACACGAGTGTCCCAGCGGTCACCAACACACACCTCCACACTGTCACTCCACTCTGAGAACTTGTATGGCGATGGCCAATAGGCCCTCACTACTCTAGGCTGGCAATGCTTTGTGTCTATTTCTCTAATGCCCACTTGCCCTCCCTAGGGACACAGAGATGTATTTTTTTTGTTTACTTGTTAATTTCCATGTGGTCCCCAGGGAGAAGGGTCACCTCTTTCATGTCACACAGAGCATGGTCTGCAACAGGAACAAACCAGTCAATAATGTGACTAATGCTGGGGTTGTGTGAACTAAGGCAGGGAGGGAAGGCGCAGTGACAGCCGATCCTGGGGCAGTCCCAGAAGGAGGGGGAGGGCTTCCTTGGAGTGGAGGAGCCTGGCAGGCAGCAGGCAGTGGGCTGGCTTGCCTGGGACTGTCCTCCCAGAGGCGCCAGGGAGGAAGCCTGCTGGTGGCCTTCTGATGGCTGGGCCAGAAAGGAACGCAGAGGACCAGACTGACGGGCAGGAAGGAGACTTGTTGGACAGGGGAGTGATTGTACCCACCCGAGTTCACATGGTTCCTAGCACCAACTCTGGACGGAGCAGGGGCTCCAGACGGCTATGAAAATAGCACGGGTACCCTGATTCTCAAGCTTCCCCAGGAGTGGGGCTGCTGAGAGAGCATGGCAGCTACTGTGAACCGTCACCCGATATCCAGGCCACGGCCGGCGGCTAAGTGATCACACACCTTCCCAAAGAGCCAATGTTTACACCGGCAGTTCTCAACCTGTGGGTCGTGACCCCTTTGGGGGTTGCATACCAGATATTTACATTAGGATTCATAACAGTAGCAAAATTACAATTATGAAGTAGCAATGAAATAATGTTATGGTTGGGGGGGGTCGCCACAACATGAGGAACTGTATTAAAGGGTCACAGCATTAGGAAAGTTAAGAACAACCCTCTTAGATGCTGAGATTATTTTAAAAATTAAAAGACCACAAATAAATAAATAAATACATAAATAAATAAATTTAAAAGAATGCTTTTTCCCACCCTGAGGCATCCACACCCCAAAACATCTTCCCGAAAGGAGCGGTCAGGCCTGTGCGGGCCGCAGGTTCATGCTGACACAGCCCTTGCCTTGTACCCACAGCACGGGCAGAATCAATGCCCCAAGATGTTGCTGCCCAGGACTGAGAGCACTGGCACTCTCCAGCCCCACACCCTGCAGGGGCCGCCCCACATTCACAGACGGAATGATTTGTGTTCCCAGGTAGCTTTGCCTGGGATCTGGCTGCTAGGGACAGCGCACCTACCGTACCACCTGGACTAGGCAAGCCTCCCCTAGCCGCCTGGCACTGAGAAGGTCCTCCAAGGAAAAGGGGTTTGAAACAAAGTTGGTGCTTGAACTGATGGATTTCTCATGTGGGAAGGAAGAAACGGGACAGTCATAAACAGACTAAGGTGACCCGGGTGCACACAGGTCGTGTTGATGAATGAAACCCTGACCCTGGGCTGTCAGCCAGGACCTTCTGAACCAAACCCAGGCAGGAAACTGCACACTTCCTGGTCTGGCCACAGAAAAGCTTCCTTCAGCTTACCCCACCTACTTCCCTTACAGCATTCCAGAACATTCTGTGCTAGGCCAGGAGGCACTGGGGCTGTCGCTGGGTTCTCCTCCCCATTCCCCTCCCAGGACATCCAGAACAGGACACCCAGACAGCACTCCCCCCACCCCCACCCCTGCCCCAGGTGTCCGTCCTCAGCTTCTGATCTACCACCACGCTCAGCTCAGCATCCTCTGTAACCCACGGACCAAGGCTGGTCTCATCTGCCTCAGACCTGACTCTTTCCAATACCTCTGGCTGTAAACCAGTCAGCAGGCAATGAGTTGTGGGGCTGTGGCCTAGCATGACTGCGTAATAATACTTTTACTTAAGCCTCAGACTGGTCATCCTGACTCCAAGTCCTGGTACCTATCACAGAAGAGACTCTTCAAGGACAATCATGAGCCACTCTTCTCCTCAGACTCCTTCGCTGGCTCCCAGTGCCTCCTGAATTAAAAGTCTACACCCTGAGCCTGGTCCTCCGGCCCCTCCAGTCCCTACGGGTCTTATCCATTACAATTCAAATGAACTACACCGAGATCTGTGGCCACATCTCTGGACCTATGAATTCAGCCTCTCTCCTTCCAGGCCCACACCACTAATCCTGCCCCTCCCGGGCCCACTTCACTCTCCCATGAACCATTTCTTTCTCACTGCATTCTAGAAGGCTGCTCCCAAGCCTCAGAGGGCTCCGAGACTATTCTTCACTTGGTATTTTCCTGTATCAGTTCATGCTTTTGCTCAAAATTCCATCTTTATCACAAGTAGAAAACCACATTACCTGCATAAAGAAAGGCTATGGGGGGTTTTCTAATATACATTAAAACACAAGGTCCTGGGTTCAAATCTCAGGACGGCAAAAACAAAACACCCACAGTAGCAAATCGATCAGCAGAATGCTTTAAAAGCCCATCTCTCCAGCACTTCAAACACTAGACGTATTCTAAGAAGTACAGCTTTTCTCTGCGTATTTATTTTTGTCTCTGAGACTCCTGGGGTTTGGCCCTGCCTCGTGGTTATCTGGGGACTTTTTCCCAGTTTTACGCTAGCTGACCTCACAAGTGAACACCAGGCACAGACATACTACTCCCTCTCTCTCCTGAACAGAGCCGGGTTTGTCACAAGCGTGCATGCAACAGAGGAGTGTGACTGGCCTGCTGCATAATCCCATTCTCTGCCCGGCCCTTGCTCCACCTGTTGTCCTACTTTCCACCCAAACTCAGAAGCCATCACACAGGACCTCGCACCCGTCCTGTCCTTAGTGGGCAGTAGAGTGAAGCACGGTACAGGCAGAAGGCAGCGTCTGAGGCGGAGGCTCCTGGCTGGCCTCCAGCCCACTACCTTTCCACCGCCAGGCAAGTCTCTGTGAACCATTACCGGAGCACTTGCCCAGCTTGGTGCACCCCCTTCCCCACAGCAAAGTCTGGAAAAGCCCCTGCAGGCATCGGCCAGGCAAGACATACAAAGAGAGAGCTTCCTGGGTCCTTAGAGCCCCGAGAGTCAGCAGCACCTACCAGGAAGCAATGGGCCCAGCCGAGAGAGGGTTACACAGAGCCCCAGCAGAAGGAGGGCCTCCCTTCCGTGGTGGTTGTCAAGGGCGACCCAGGTGCTGCACAGCAACATTTGAACCACTCTGACTTAACTCAATAAGTAACAGCTCTGGTGGAAGGCCCAGCTGGAGCCAAACTCAGGCCTGGATTCTCTCCCTAGTGCAGGGAAGCTGGGCCAGGCCATCTCACAACTGTACCAAAGACCAGGTGCCACAGAGACAGTGGCAGACAAACAGATGCAAGCGATTCCCCTCCAAGGCAGGGCCCCGGGGATGGGGGTACGGGGTGGGGGGAGGTTTACATCCTCCGAGGAATGTGTTTTCAGGCTGGATACACAAGAATTTGTCGTTTTTCTGAAATAGGGTCTTGCTGTATAGCCCAGGCTGGTCTTGAACCCAGGGTCCTATTGCTTCAACCTTCCAAGTAACTGGAATTATAAGCACATGACACCATGCCAGCACTGGAGGGCTTGTCTGCCTGTTGTTATTAGAAAGGACATAGACTGTAGACATTTCTCAAAAGTCAGGGTGGGAACCCAAGCATCACAGAGCCCCCCGGATTCTCCAATGCCAGGGGTGGGGCCTCTGGCTGTGGTTTCTTGGGAAGACGGTAAACTGTAGCCCTGATAATTTGACCAGGGCTACCATAGAAGAAGAGCCTCCCAAAGGCAGTCGCCTGAACAAAACAGCAATGGGAAAGGCCTGTTGCAGCCAGAGCGTGGTCCGGGCAGATGTCTGCATTCAAGGACGGGGGATGACAAAGAGCTCACTACTGACCTTTTCAGAGAGCACAAACAATCTAGTAAAGGAAGAAAATGTTTTGACGGTCAAAGCACAGCGACCTTATCCCCATGGAGACAAAAATAAATGTTAAGAAGAGCGTCCAGTGGACATAATCAATCACCCAGGGCTTCTCAGATGGGGTTCCGAGGAGCCGGAGGACACTGATATAATTCAGGGATGCTGTGGTAGGTGGAAGGGGAGTGGGCAGCTTTCCAACCCAACCAGAGAGCCATGTGTGGTGGCGCATGCCTTAATTCCAGCACTTGGGAGGCAGAAGCAGACAGATCTCTGTGAGTCTGAGAAGAGTTTCCAGGCTGTATAGTGAGACCTTGTCTTAAAAACAAAACAAAGTAAAAACCAAACAAGCCTGCCAGTGCAACTCAGCCTTCCAGGTAAGACTCCATTTGAAGAAAAGAGTCTGCGATTTACAATGCACACCAGTGGGCTGGGGTGCAGCCCAGCAGGCAGAGCCTATCCCTAGTAAGCAAAGTAAAGTTCCATCCCCAGCTCAGAGAAATAGAAAAGAGCAGTCTTGGTTGGCAAGTCACAAGCTGTGGATTAAGAAACTGGATTAGGAAAGCACATCTCAGAGTGTGTCTGCGATGGGTTTCCCAGAGAGTTTGGATCATGGGAGCTCTGATTTACTGATGGATTAATCCATCTACAGATTCAGAATATGATGACATTATAGTGGGAGGTGGGGCCTCACTAGAGGAAGCAGGTCCCACAGGTTATGTCCTGGGGGTTACATCTTGCCCTGACACATTGCCTTCTCATCTCTGCCCCTGCTTCTGCCACATGCTTCCACTGCCATGATGTCCCATCCGTGGGAACCAAAGGATGGTGCACTGAGCCCTCTGAAACCGTGAGCTCAGATAAACAATTCCCCCTTTAAGTTGTTTTTCTTGGACATTTGCTACAGCAGCAAGAGGGAAGCAACTAATACTAAAATGAAAAGGAAAATAAAAAACTCGGTGAAGTACTGAAAGGGGGGAAGTGGCAGAAGTTCCCAGGGCTTGTGGGGTGCCACTGCCACACAGCAGCTGTTCTCAGAAGCAGCTGTGTGCATGTACTGAGCTCAGAAGTCATGTCAGGGCCCAGCCTGGCTGCTCTGTCTAGTCCCTGCAGTACCAGCCACCAGGTGGACTCGTTCACAAACTGTAAGTGACACCAAGTTCTGGTCAAGACCTGAGCTGAGATGAGCATCCCAGAGAGACTAACCCTGGCAAGGAGAGGCACCGGAGCATCCTGGGACTCAAGCATACCAGGGAAAAGCTGTCCTCCCCTCCACCACACACAGCAGCTTACTGCACATGAGGGAACTAGATAGGAAAGCTAGAAATTCCCGTACAGGGATGTGGGAAAGCTCCATGAGAAAGCCTAGGACGCCGCTTCCAGGAAGGTGTAAAGAGTGCTAGTGTTCACACTCTGTGTGAACCAGAACTGGGGATGCCACCACACAGCTAAGCAGACGGTAGCCCTAACCCCGCAGCACCAAGGTCCAGACAGCTGTGCATTTGGGACTCAGAAGATAATTCTACCCTTTAGCAAAGCACAGGCCCTGGGCCTCTGCTGGCCTCATGTGGTGGACATCCATCTTGCTGTCCAGCTTCCTTCTCCAGGCTTACGTAGTCATGTGATCCTTCTGGAAAAAGATAAACTGGTCTTCCTCCTTAGGGGTGGACATGACTGGGGACCTATTAAAATATCCACCATCCTCCTCTGCTTCCTGGAGAATGGCTGGCTTACAGCTGGGCATGTGACCCAGGCCAAGGTATGTCTTCCCTGGGTTACCTTTCATGACAGTGAGTGGTGATAATATTGTCACGGGGAGCAAGCACTGCATATGGCATCTTGGTGTGTGCAGTGCCCACATGGTTACAAAGGTTCAAGTGTTTCGAAAGTGATTTGAAAGTTAAGAGGGTGGGAAATATGTGTTGGCATATCGTGTAGAGAAAGGACAGGAGCCCTATTAAAGATGCTTGTGTGTTCCCACAGGTATTAAGATGTAGCAGTTGTTGGTACTGAGGTTTCTACCTTTAATAACAGGAAGTGAGTGCTGGGTAGAGATGGCATGGGAAGTGAGCAATGGGTAGTGCGGTGGTGCGGAAGGTAAACGGTGCCAACCGTGCCAGTGTTGGAAATCCCGTAGCTATCTTGCCACCTCTCAGAAACAGTCAGTCGGGAAATGATGCTTAGGGAGCCAACAGATGGAAGTAAATATTCCTGAAGATACTGTCAGTCATTGAGTGCAGCCAAGTCTGACCCACTTTTATGGCTCCCAAGTTGCCAGGCTCATGGGGTCCCATTTTTGCTTCAGGTAGTTTCAGCTGGGCCCTGACTCAGAGTCATGAACTCTGAGAAAATCAACTCTGCAGAACTGAGGAGGCAGAACTCAGGCACATGCTAAATAGATTCAGCCCTGGGGGGAGCTGTCTGCTCCTGTAACTAACTGTCCTTGGAGGTCTGGCTCAGCAGCCTTCTGGCCCAGAGGAGCCAGGGCCAGACTGCCTTCCTTCCAATCTCCAGCGTTCTCTCCTTGGCTGACTTCTCTTCTGCTATAGCCGTGGGACTCACAGGGAACCCTGGCTCCATGTGCTTTCTCTGTGGTCCCTGGATGGTGTGTGTCACCACGTGTGTTCTACTCTCTTGAAGTTACGCCTATCTGTGTCTCCAGTGATTCCCCAGAGACATCCTGCCCCTGAGATTGTGTCATCCACCTCTGACCATCTTTGCCCTTCCAGACGAGTGCATCCAGAATGACCATGAGAAAGAAGGCATCTTGCCAACGTGAGCACTCTCAGCAGGGTCCTGAGAGTTCCTGGCTTAACACACTGGCTTAAGAACCGGTCAGGCCAGGAGTCACAGCGCAGGGCTCTGTCACTGCTTCCTTGCTCTCTAAGCAGGGAAGTAAATACTAAATTGCTTAATCCATGAACGTGCAAAGTTTGCAAGAGGGAGGCAAGGGTGATAAACAGTGATTCACACAGGAAAATAAGCAATTTGATAATTAATACACACAGCAAATGAAGTTGCTAACTTAGTGACTGAGGAATTTTTAAAACACTCAGAAGAAGCCTGAGAAGACAGCTCGGTGAGTGAAAATCACTTTCCATGTAAGCCTGAGGACTGGCGTTTGAATCCCCAGAACCCACATAAAGGCCAGACACAGCAGTGAAATCATCTATAATTCTAGAGCTCCTACAGGGGAATGGGAGGTGGAGACAGAAGAATCCCCACATCTTAGTTATTTATCTCAATGTTACAGCAAAATTCCTATGGTGATTTGAATGAGAATAGCCCCAAAGGCTCATTCATTTGAATGCTGAGGTCCCACTTGGTGGAACTGTTTGGGAAGGATTAGAGGGTGTGGCCTTACTGAAGGGGATGTGTCACGAGGAGTGGGCTATGAGGTTTTACAAAGGTTTTACAAAGCCATGCCATTTCCCAGTTTAGCTCTCTGCCTCCTACGTGCAGATAAGGATGTAAGCTCTCAGCTACTGCTCCAGCACCATGCCTGCCTGCCGCCATGTTCCCTGCCATAATGGTCATGGACTCACCCTCTGAAACTGAAAGCCAATGAACTCTTTCTTCTGTAAGTTGTGTTGGTCACAGTGTCTTATCACAGCAATAGAAAAGTCAGAGCCTAAAATACTGACAAGAAGCAACTTATAACAGAAAAGGTGTATTTCGGTTCACAGTCCAAGGGCACAGTCCGTCCTGGTGGAGGAATGATAGCAAGAGGTCACTTTGAGACTGTGGTCACTTTGCATCTATCCTCAGGAGGTGGAGGAAGAGGCAAGGTAATGCCATTAGCTTTGTTCTCTTGATGCAGCCTAGGACCCAAGCCCAGGGAATGGTGCTATTCACTATTTGGATGGGTTTTTCTACCTCAATTAGAGTCATCTATATAATCTCTCAGTAACATGGTCAGAAATTAATTTAACCTAAATAATCCCTTCCAAGCCTTCCAGAAGGCATGTCTCCTCGGGGATTCCAAATCCTGCCAGGTTGACAATCAGTACTCAACATCAAACCCAGGAAGTTCTCAGGAATCTAACCTGGTGTACCAAGGCACTCTAGCCTGGGGTAGTAAGTGGAAAAACAAAATACCCGTCTCAACCAAAGCGAAAGGTGAGTGAAGACTGATACCCAAGGCTGTCCTCGGGGCTCCATATGCATGCCAGGGCATGCCTGCACCCACATTCCTACACACAAATGAACATACACACACACACACACACACACACACACACACAAATGCTCAAGAGCACTGAGCATGGTGATGCACACTGGTAATCCCAACACCTGGGAGGTAGAGGCTTGAGGACAGGAGCTCAAGGCCATGCTCTGCTACATAGTGAGTTCAAAACCAGCCTGGGCTACATGAGACTTTGTCATGAAAGAAAGGAAGGGATGGAGGAATCAAGAGAGGGGAAAAGAAAGAGAAAGGGAGAAAGGAGAAAAGAAAAACAAAAACTTAAAGGAGGGAAATAAGGGAAAGTCACAATTACAAATTAAAAGAAACTTCCATGAAGACATATTACAAACACATGTTTCAAGCCAAAATGTGTTGTCTCTGTGAACTAGCTGTACGAAGTCCTCCTACAAGGGTGTAATCTAGGTCAGCGGAAGAGCAGTTGGCATCGCAGCACTAGAGCCCACTGTAGGTGGGGTCGCTCCTCAGTGGGCACAGGGGGGTCAGGATGCATTCTGCTGGGGTAAGGTCCTTGTCACTCCTAAGCCCCGCTTCCCAGTTCTGTCCCACCATACCCAAAGAGCAGCCCACAGCTTACGGTAGCTCTCCACTCAATCCCCCACAGCAGTCCCCTGATCCTGCCACCATCCCTTATCCTGGCAGAGCAAGTGGATTTCATATAGCATGTAGATTCTAAGTAAGTAGCGGTGTTTGCCTGGAGTATTTCACTCCGGAGAGCAGCGAGGCATCCCCAGTCTCAGAGCGGAAGCGACCAGTTAGTGATGTCTACCGCCGGTGCCGGAGGGGCGCACCTGTACGCCAGTGCTTTCCATATGTTTCTGCTGCATTTTCCTCCTCACTGAAGCTCCAATAGGTGACCACCAAAGTGAGACATTTCCTTCAGATCTAACATGCTTGGTGTCCTCCTTACACACTACACGAACCACACCACTAATTCTGATTAAAATATAGCAAAACATATTGAACTCAATGGCCTGAATATATATTCTGTCTCCCCCTGGGTTCGACATTTTAGTTAATCTATATTTTTTTCTAATCTTATTTTTATGGGCTTCTATTGAATTACATATACTCATATAAACAGATAATCTAAATATGTGCCTGTACACATACTATTATCTATACACAGGCCTGGTATATAGCATCCTACTTTATCTTTTTCTCACAAATACATATCTGTACATTTCTGACATACGACATGTGGGCACCCTCGATTTCTATGTGCATTATGATGGAGTACTGAGTGGATGGATAAGTATGCAGATGGATATCAGAGAAGAACACAGCTAAGCAGGGCACAGCCTCTCCCTGAAGGGGCTGGTGTACGATCGGGCCCTGGGAGGGGCCCAGTACCAGCGATCAGACGCCAGCCTACTGCTGAAGCTCTGTCAGCTAGCTGTACTGTACGGGAAGGGGAAGATGACCCACACACCCGTCCCTGCCTGCCCCGCCACCCTGAGGTTTTATCAACTATTAGATGCCTCTAACACAGCCTGCCCCACTCCCTCCGCTCAGCGACAGCAAATTAAATGCAGAGGTTAGTGGCTGAGTGTATCGACCATGGCTCCGTGCACAGGGCTGGCAATTAGTATTGGAGACAACATTCTAGGAAGACAACAGCATTGGGCCATGAATAATGAGACAGCAAACTGCGTGGCTTCCTTATAAACGCTGCAGGCGAAAGAGCCCCTCCCAAGCTGCATCTGCATTCAGACTGCCCCCGTCCCCCTCTGATGTCTGAGAGCAGCCACCAACTAGAGGACTTCTGCGCTTTGCTTCTCCCAGCAAGAGAGGAAACCCCAGCCAAGATCAATCACACTGCTCAGGACCTGAGATGCGGCCCCCTGACCCCAGTGTCCCCACAAAAAGGGTGGCACAGCATGCAGTCCCCGTGGGCTAGCTGAAAGAGGAGGGTGAGCCAGGCCGGGAATCAGCAGGGCAGTGTGGGCAGGTGCCCCTCGCACAGCCTCCCACAGACTTCACAGCCAGTTCCCTCCCCTCCAGTCCCCAGTTATAAGCCTATTTATTCCAAGATCGCCAGGGCTCTGCATTGCAAACAGCGGGCAAAAAAAGGAGACTGGGGGCCTTTTCAACAAGTTTTTCAGGGGGACACAGGCCGGGCCTTTCTTTTCGGGGGTAAATGACAATTTTGCATAGGAAGGAAGATGGTTGATGTTCTAGACTCTTAGCTGCCCAGTTAAGGACTGAAAGGGAGGACGGGAGATGAAAGGCCGTGTCCGCAAATGAACTCAAGTTACAGAGCCTGTGTAGTTAGCCTCTGGGGGAGACTGACGGGAATGTTGAGCTTACCAAATAGGGGTGAGGAAGAACCTTTTAAAATAAGGTAACCTGGCATCCTGTCTGATGGCCTAGCCACCTAGCATGGCACCAGATGCTCCGTGTTTACACTGTGACCAGTCCCCTCAGGCCATACCCAGGCCAAGTTAGCACATCTAAGTGCTCCCCCCTTAATAACCTGAGAAACTGGGGGATGATGGTGGGAGCTAGGGCATAGTCAGTGACAGAGCACAAGCCCCACGTTAGATCTCCAGCAGCAAAAGCAGGGGGCTAAGGGAATGGATTGAGACCAAGTCATGCGTCAGTTATGAGAAATGGGGTCCAAAGGGTTAAGAAAGCAGGGAGCCAGAGACGGAAGCAGACACTAGGCCTCCTTCTAGAACATGAGCCTCATTCCAGGGTCTGGGTGGGCAGACATCCTCTACTTCTGGGAGCTGCTCCAGTGCCTGGACAGTGGAGTCTTCTTTCTGTTCACTCGTTACCATTGCAACCTGCCCAGCTCAGCCACAGAAGCCCAGCAGCCTGCCTCATAGAACACACAATTCCCTGTTCCCTCTGCAACCCTGAGCAAGGAAGACCTGGGGGCGGGCGTTCAGCCCAGCACTGGGGGAGCAGAGGCACCAGGCAGGCTGTCAGGTCTGTCTCCACCGAGCAGGGTGACCTTGAACACCAAACCTTTTGAAACGCAGATCCCTGTGCCTGGTTACAGCTGCTACCTCCCCAGCTGGCCATCCTAGCTTCTGTCACAGTGAACTTAGCAAAAGGCCAGACCTAGCATGCAACCGCCGGCGCTTCCTATTGCTCTTTATACAATACCAAAACTTTCTTACCTATCTGGGGCCCCGTACCTCCTTTAATGACACACTCTTCCCCCAGACCTGCAGGAACCTTGATGCAATCTCTTTCACCTAATTATTTCTGTTAAAAAAAAAATGTTTGTTTTTGTTGTTAGTACCATCATGGAGATACAATTCACAAATCATAAAAGTCGCCCTTTTAAAGTTCACAGCCCAGTGGGTTTCTGCACAGTCACAGGGCTGTGCAACCACCACCAGGGTTGAATTTCAGGACATTTTCAACGCCCCAGAAAAAAGCATTAGCAGTCACTCCAATCTCTCTTCTCAGCCCCTGGAAAAGACTGATCTACTTTCTGTCTGTGGATTTGCATATTCTGGGAGCTGCATATAAATGGAGTCATACAATACATGACCTTTCTATTCACGATTTCATTTTTTCTCCTGTTCTAATCTTTATTACTTCTCTCTTTTGCTTGCTTTGGGGTTAGTTTCTGCTCCTTTGCTGGTTTCTTACAGTGCAAGATTATTGACCTAAGGCCTTTCCCCTTTTTTAATATAGACATCTACAACTATATATTCTGTAAGCTTTGAAGACTTCTTTTACTTTTAATTATCTGTATGGACATGTGTGTCTGTGAGTGCAGGTGCCCAGAGATGCCAGAGGCATCAGATCCCCTGCCTCTGGAGTTACAGTTGTGAGCAACCTAACCTGGGTGCTAGGAGCCGAACCCTGCCTCTAGAAAAGCAGCAAGAGCTCTTGGCTGCTGAGCCATCTCGCCAGTCCTTTAACATATTACATTTTCTGGGCGGTAGTGGCACATGCCTTTAATAATTCCCGCACTCGGGAGGCAGAGGCAGGCGGATCTCTGAGCCTTCGAGGCCAGCCTGGTCTACAAGAGCGAGTTCCAGGACAAGCTCCAAAGCCACAGAGAAACCCTGTCTCGAAATACCAAAAAAAGAGTTACATTTTCTTCCTTCCCCTCCCTTCTCTCTTTCTCTTTCTCTCTCTCTCTCTCTCTCTCTCTCTCTCTCTCTCTCTCTCTCTCTCTCTCTCCTTAAAGCACTTTCTAATTTCACTTGTGAGTTCTCCTTTTAGTATTTGGAGGAAATTACGTTCTACATATTTATGAATTCCCCAATTTCCGTTAGCTTTGATGTCCTAACTTATATTCCAGGAAAGTTAGAGAATGTGCTTTATATGACTTCAATCCCTTTAAGTTTATTGAGATGTGTTTTCTAGCCTAACATGTAGTCTCTCCTGGACAATGCTTTGTGTATGCTTATGAAGACCCAGCTGCTGTGGGTAGAGTACTCTATAGATGTCTTAGATGTCTGTTAAGCCTCATTGGTTTATAATGTCAAGTCTTTTATCCTTATTGATCCTCTGCCTATATGTACAACCACCATTGCAGACGAGACTTCAAATCCAGGAATGGTGGCACATACCTGTAACCCCAGCATTCAGGAGGGTAAGAGGATTGCAAGTTCAAGGCCAGACTGTGCCAGACAACAAGACCTTGTTCCAAAAATTAAACCAGCTGGGTGTAGTGATGGTGTCTTTAATCCCAGTATTCAGGAGGCAGAGGCAGGTGGATCTCTGTGAGTTTGAGGCCAGCCTGGTCTATATAGGGAGTTCCAGGCCAGTGAGGGCTACCTAGTGTGAGATACTGTCTCAAAAGTAATAAAATAAATAACTAAATATAAAGCAAAAGACCTTGAAGTCTGCAACTATCATTGTTGAATTTCCCATTTCTCCCATCTTCGCTGTTAATTTTGCTCTTTATAGTAGTCTGGGGGTCAGTTATTGAGTGTGTGCGTGTGTGTGTGTGTGTGTGTGTTACAGTGCGTGTGTGTGTGTTACAGTTTCCTGATACACTGACTTTTTAGCATCTTAAATGTCCTTATTCACTTCAGTAATGATGTATGTGTGATGTGTGTGTGCACAAGTCACTGTGCACACACACACACACACACACACACACACACACACACGTGCATACATGGGGAGGCCAAGAGGAGGACATCAAGCGTCTTCCTCTAATGCCCTCCACTTTTTTCCTTGAGTCTGAAGATCTCCCGCTGAACCTGAAGTTCTCCATTTAGGTAAGGCCAGTGAACTCCCAAGATCTTCCTTTCTCTGCCACCCAGCACTGAGGTTCTAGGCATGCATGGCCAAGCCAAGCTTTTACATGGGGGCTGGGGAGTGAATTCAAGTCCTCATCTTTGTACCCAAAGCATCCCACCCACTGAGACATCTTCCTAGTCCCTCTAGTAACTAGCCTTGGCCACTGACACCCCTGCCACAGTACAGGGTTGACCAGCCTTGGCCACTCCCACCCCTACCATGGTACTGGTGTTGACCAGCCTTGGCCCACTCCCACCCCTGCCACAATACCTGGTGTTGTTCATGCGAGGCAAGCACCCCACCACTGTACTACATTCCCTGTCACACTTTTTGTCTTTAAGTTTATTTTATCTGCTATTTCAGCTCTCTTTTACATGTATTGTATATGCGTGTGTGCATGTACACATAGTCGCACAAGCATACATGCATTCCATGGCAGGCATGTGGTGGTCAGATAGAGATCATCTTCCAAGAACTGTTTCTCTCCCTCCACCCGTGAGGACCAAAGTGAGGTGGTCAGGCCTTGAGCCAAGGGATTTTACTACTGAATCATCTAATTGGGCCCCTTGTGTTAGATATTTTCTAACATAACTGTTCATTAATCATCTTTTATTACATCTTAAGCTAATTCCTAACTGGTTATGAGATTATAATTGTAGATTATAATTGTAATTACAGTGTGTGTGTGTGGAGTTAGGGATCAAACCCAGGCCCGTACCTACGATAGGCAATTTCTCTATCACTGAGCCATATCCCCAGTCCGTTCAATTAACATTTTAATTTAAAACCACCTAGCTTGGATTAACACTGATTTAGTTTCAATAAAATACAAAAGCTTTTCTCTGCTACACAGTTACATGCTGCATAACGTTGCTTCAGCCGACATGGACCACACACAACACAGCGGTCTCCTGAAGCCGCATCACCTGGTGAGACTGTAGCCATCTCAGGGAGCATGCTCCATAATGTCTGCACACTGATGAACTAATAAACTCAGT
Organism: Myodes glareolus; assembly: GCF_982192425.1. Lineage (NCBI taxonomy): Eukaryota > Metazoa > Chordata > Mammalia > Rodentia > Cricetidae > Myodes > Myodes glareolus. Next base: position 47,384,483 of record NC_142034.1, on the reverse strand, counting down.
GTGCATGCTCCATAATGTCTGTACACTGATGAACTCAGGGAGCATGCTCCATAATGTCTGTACACTGATGAACTGATAAACTCAGTGTGCATGCTCCATAATGTCTGTACACTGATGAACTGATAAACTCGGTGTGCATGCTCCATAATGTCTGCACACTGATAAACTCAGGGAGCATGCTCCATAATGTCTGCACACTGATGAACTGATAAACTCAGGGAGCGTGCTCCATAATATCTGTACACTGATAAACTCAGGGAGCATGCTCCATAATGTCTGTACACTGATGAACTGCCTAGCAATGACTTCTCAAGCCTGCCCCTGTCGAGTGGAACATGATTTAATTTTCTTCCCTCCCTCTTCCCTGGGCTATTATTGTCATACAAATTAGCTTTTTATGGCATAAGCCTATTAGCAGTTTTATAATTATTTCTTTATACAGTGGTCTTACTAATCAATAGAAGAATTATAAACAAAATGTATTTATATATTGCAACATGTCCTCTATCTTCTCATATGGATTTGAGTCATTCTGTAGTATCCTTTATAACACGGCCCAAGAATTCATTTTAGAATTTTTTAAAGAATATATCTACTAATCACAAATTTTCTCAAATCTTTTCTTTCTCTCTTTCTTTTTTGGTTTTTTCAAACAGGATTTCTCTGTGTAGCTCAAGAGATGTTCCTGCCTCTGCCTCCAAAGTTCCAGGAATAAAGGCATATGCCACCATTACCCAGCCAATTCTCTCTTTTTTTAATTTAATTTTTTTTATGTGCATTGGCATCAAAGCCCCTGGAACTGGAATTACAGACAGTTGGGAGCTATCATGTGAGTGCTGGGAATTGAACTCCAGTCCTCTGGAAGATCAGACAGTGCTCTTAACTGCTAAGCCATCTCTCCAGCCCCCCTGCTGCCCATTATTTTTTTAAAAAATAATTTATCTGAAATGTTTTAATCTCTCCTTCACGTTATTTATTTATTTTTTTATTTTAGGTGTATGTATGTTTTGCCTGCATGCATGTCTGTGCACCATAAGCAGGCCTGGCATCAAAGGGGACCGGAAGAGGGCATTAGATTCCCTGGTTGTGAGTCACTATGTGGGTTCTGGAACTAGAACCTGGGTTCCCTGGAAGATCAGTCGGTGGTCCTGACCACTGAGCCACCTCTCCAGCCCCTTAGCCATTCCTTCGCTTTGAAGGACAGCTTGGCTAGCACTAAGCTTCTTAAACTTTTCCTGGCTTTATTTCTTTAAACATTTGTTTGTTTACATGTGTGCATACACACATGAACATCATGGTACACATGTGGAGGCCAGAGGACAACTTGTAAGATTCAATTCTCTCCTTCCACCACCTGGGGATTGAACTCAGGTTATCTGGCTTGGTGGCAAGCGACTTTACCCTCTGAGCCATCTTGCCAGCCCAGTATAAACTTCCCAAGGATTACTTGCCTTTCTTTCTTTTTGGACTTTATTATATCACATACACTTTTTTGAACCAGGGTCTCACTCACTATGCAGCCCATGCTAACTTTGCACTTGTAATCCTCCTGCCTCAGCTTTAGAGTGGCTAGTGTACACATGCAAACCCAACTTTCCTGCTTAATTTTTTTTTTCCTTTGGTTTTTTTGAGACAGGCTATTCTGTAAAACAGTCATGGCTATTCTGGAACTCATTCGGTAGACCAGGCTGGCCTTGAACTCAGAGATCCCACCTGCCTCTATTCCTGAGTGCTGGATTGAAAGGCGAAGCCGCCACCACCCAGCTCCTCCCTAATTCTTCAGGAACTTTAACTCCTCAGTTTGAGTTCAGCCATCTCCTCGCCCATAGACAAGGCCAGGCTCTTTGACAGCTGGAGGCTCGCGTGTTGTAATCCTCTTTGTAGTGATGATCTCAAGTGTAGCTAAATGACGAATGGCAGATGCAGCTGTCAGGGTGTTCTGACTTCCCGAAGACAAGACCCATCTTTCCCCCTGGCAGCGACAGAGCCTGGCACACGGGGGACTCCCAGTAAACGTTTACTTGGGGAATGAATGACACCCACCACCGAGGAGGCTGGATTACTGCATTCAGGTTTTCACTCCTGAAACAACACTAAATAGCCACATCCTGTCATGGCCTTCTGGTGGGAATGCACTTCCCTGTCCCCTGACTTCAAGTTTGGCCACGTGACTTGCTTTGGCCAATGGGATGCTCGTGAATATGATGTGGGCAATGACTGAGTTAGCTCCTCGCACTCAGATCCCATTGCCCCAAGTCAGGCAGGCCCTGTGTGGTCACTGTCACGTCGGATATTTTTTAAGCCCAGTCCACTGCAAAGTCAACCAGAGCTCACTGCAAACAGCCCCGATCGGTGACAGCTCATTTGACTCCCAGACTGAGAAATAAGCACGTGCTGCGGAAGCCAGCAGGGTCGGGTGGTTGTGCTACACTCCTGTAGCTTGAGATGACCAGGACGCCTGCGCTGGATACTGTCCTAGGGACGCCTTGTCTGTGGGTCCTTCATGTGGCTCCATAGGGTTACAGACTGATTCCCCAGGCAGTCCTACACCTCCAGTTAGCCCCTGCCACCTGAGCTTCCAGATCCTTCCACTGGGATGTCCCGAAACCCATCCCAGAAGCCCAACCCAGTAGCCTAGGGTCCGTATTCCCAGAACACATTAGCAGAGCTCACAAGGTCCGCTTCCCAGAATTCTATGGTCCCGCTACTGCATCCCTAACAGCAGTCTTACATCTACTAAGGACCTGACACGGTGCCAGGCATACAACAGGGGCATGACTGGACTGGGGCTGGGGACAAAACTCACTGGCAGGAAGTTCGCACAGAATGCACATGGCTGTAGGTTTGAATGTGGGCGTGGGGAAGGCTGCACACCCTCCCCTGTTCAAGAGCAGACCTTTTACTGCCTATACCTCAGAGTAACGGGATACGGGCAGGCAGCTCTCTCCCTTCTATTGAGTGAATGAGTGGTGGGGAATGTACTTATGCAGTACAAATGTACAACTGCCTATTTCGGGGAGGGCTGAAGGCAATTTGGGGGCTAAATGTTATAAAAAAAATAAACAAAGATTAAAAAAAGGGAAACAAGCTGAAGAGACGTCTCTGGAAACTCCATGATTTAGTTGGACATCATGTCTGACTCAGAGCGCTTAGCCGCCCCAGAAACAAGGCGAAAACCAAGGCCATGCAACACCGCTTACAATCAGACAGAGGTGGTTCTGAGTATGAGCCCCATTCACAGTGATCCCAGGTGTAAAAGGACACTCCTGGGGCAAGCTGGGGACACCCTGATACTAACACAAGCCACCCCCACAACAGAGAGCAGTTCTTCTAACTGTTGTATATGATTTCTCATGATGCCTACCACAATACCACGGATACCCCATTGTCTGCTGAGGAAGCCGGGGTTCACAGAGGGCCGCTGAGAATGGAAGCAAGAGAACCGAGGTGAAAGCTCTAGGCGGGGCCCTCTTCTTGTGGCCTCTCAGCTGTGCTCGCACTGGCCCACACCCCCAGACCGGAGGACCAGGCCCCTCTAGTCCAGCCCTTCCCCCACAGAGGCTTCCTTCTCTTCACTCCTAAGCATCTGTCCTAAGACAGTCATTGCTGTCCTGAGACACCGTTACCCTCTGGTGGCTCCTGCAAATGCCTGCAGGGATCCCCGCTATCATGTTTTGCAAATACGTCTCTTTTCGACTCATATACCCCGAGCAGGTTCCATTTCCAGCGGAGTCTTCTGCTGTGTGCGCTCTTCTGGCTTGTTTCCACACGCTATGTGTCCCCCAGGCCACACCCACCCTAAGGGTCCCTGTTCTGCATCTGTTAGTAGCGCTCACATCTGACACTGTCACGCCATGAGCTCTCTTACAGGCAGTGGAAACCACAGTGCGTGCCTCTGACTGTCCTGAGCTACCACACAGGCCCAGGCTCTGGACACAGCACAGTGCAGAGTCGGCATAGGGTTCATCCTGGCTGCCCCCTGGCCTATTCTTCCTCACCTGGCCTCACTGTGTGAGCTGGATGGGGGCTTTCAACTCCATGTGGAGTCTCTGCATTCTCAACTATTCCATTTTGCTGAATTATTAATAGTCCCTGATCATTCTACCAAGAGTGACTCACTTCCCCTTGACACTAGAACTTAAGATGGATTGGTTTGGGGCTGTGTCTTAAGGCCAGACCAGCCCACTGGAAACTTCTGCACACAACCGTAAGAGATGCTTCTCCAGGGACATCACTGCCCCGGCCACTTAGAAACCATAGTAACCAGGCATGGTGGTACATCCTATAACCAGCACTAGGGAGGCTGAGCAAGACTATAAGCTCCAGGCCAGCCTGGTTCACAAGATCCTGTCTCCCCAAACAAAAGTGATCACCATAAAACACCGAAAAGGAGCTAGGCGGTGGTGGCGCACGCCTCTAATCCCGGCACTCGGGAGGCAGAGGTAGGTGAGTCTCTGTGAGTTGGAGGTCAGTTTGGTCTACAGAATGAGCTCCAGGACAGGCTCCAAAGCTACACAGAGAAACCCTGCTCGAAAAACAAGCCCTAAAAATGGAAAAGAAAAAGATTAAAACAAGGTACTCCGTGTACTTCTCTTCCTTTGTTAACAAACTGCCACAATACACAACTCAAGCCAAAGTTGTCTTCCACATGAGGTCCCCACATGGCACACAACCTACAGAAGTGACTTTGGCACACCCACCATGTCCACAACCAGTGGCAGCTCTCGCAGAACAAAATGTTCACAGCAGAAACCTATTTGGCAGTACCTGACAGATTGCTGGGTTCGGATCACATTGAAATCCAAACCACTAACTGACAGTACTAGAATGCTGGGTATTTGGGAGGTGATCAGACCATGAGGGTAGGGCCCTCATGACGAGATTAATGATCCTATAAAAGATGCCCCAGGGGGTGGTAAAGTGCTTGTCACGCAAACATGATAGCCTGGGGTTGGAACCCAAACATCCATTGAAAAAAAAAAAAAGCAAAGAGTTGCAGAGCCCATCTGTAACCCCGCTGCTGGTAAATGCAGAGACAGGAGGATTTCTGGGGGTTATTGGCCAATCAGTTTAGCAAAATCAACAAGCTCCAGGTTCAGTGAGAGACCCCATCTCAAAAACTAAGCTGTTTTGGGAGTCTCTTGGATAACTTAATAACCCAAAAAGCAGCTGCTCATGTCTGGCATTGGTGGTTTTGTTAGGGGGTCTTTGGCTCTTAGAAGGAGCACTGTCAGCTCAGATAATATAATTTCATTTAAATTATACACACACACACAGAATTATGTATGTATTGCCCTTGGCTGTACCTCAGAAGTGAAAGATAAGTCCCTATTGCTGAAGACACCATCACTTCAGACACAGAGGTTCCTGAATTGGAACTGACCTGAAGACTAGCTTCATGGTACAAGTCGGGGCTGTGCAAGTCTCCAAAGAAGGGAAGCAACCAACAGTCCTACCTAGCTATAGCTCATGTGGCTCACCTGACACACTAGGGGTGCAGTAGTGGCGCACACAACGTGCTAGTTACCAACAGCTCTCTAATTGGACTTCAGACCTGTTCAACAAGAGGGAAATCATGCCTGGTACTGCAAACCTAGACAGCCGTGAAGGGCTAGCAAAGTCATGGATCTTGGAGAAGAACTTACAGTTACCATTTTATTAACCAGCATGATCCCTAACCAAAGGCTCGGGGAACATTCTAGAAGAGAGGAAAGAGGATCAGGGAATTTACGGTGTCTTCTAATAACATCAGAAGCTTTAGCCATCCAGTCTCACCAACATGACTGTCCAAACACGAGCTGAACAAGGACGACCCAAAGTGGATGGGGAACGTTCATGAGGCCTCAGCTCTACACAGAGAGTTACAGGCAACTAAGGGATTCTAAGAGTGGGAGTAACAGTCTTCCTTAGGGAAGAGCACAGTGCCTGGTTATCCAACACCAAATGGTCAGCCCTGAAAACATACGTAGGAGTAATATTAAATAGACCGAGCATGTTGTATTTGGAAAGATATATGTATATACAGACACAGATATGTACGAAACAACACTATTAGTGAAAAAATGAGGTCATGAATTTGAAAGAGAGCAAGGAAGAATATATGAGAGGGGTTAGAAAGAAGGAAGAAAGGGAAGGGGAAATAATATAATCATATTATAACCTGAAAATAAAAGGAAAGGTTAAAAAATAAAAAAATAAGATGGAAGGAAACTGAGGGAGACACCTAAATTCTAGCCTATATGTACACACACACACACACACACACACACACACACACACACACGAGAAAGGATTAAACAAATGAAGAGGTCCCCCAGAGCTGAATGCAGCTCAGTAAAGCCTTGGATTTCATTCACCCCTTCCATCAGTGTCCCCCCAAAGCAAACAACAACAAAAGCCCCAGATGTCCTCTGGGGTTCAGTGGCCCTACCCACCATGTGGACACAGTGTGAAATCGCAGTGCAAAGCAGGCAGGGGACCCTCGCCACTCACGGAATATGCCCAGGCCTTCCGTCTTAAATCCCTCAGCCTCCAGAATGATGAGAAGTATATTCCCCCCATTTATGAGCAACACACGGGGCTTGTGATGTGTGCACATAGCTGCCCACAGGGACAAAGGCAGAGACTTCCTGAGAATTACGTCTCACTGCTGCTTAGCTCAAGTCAAATGTGTATGGTCAGAACAAGGGGGAGAGAAGTCTTTGTGCCTAAACTGAGGGCAAGGGACTCGGAGAAGTACTTGTGAAAATGAGGAGGCGCTGCAGCAGAATTAGAAAGGTCGCCACAGCAACGGCTCTGAAAGGGACCATCAGGGACTGGGGAACGAACCCTGGAGCCACAGCTGTGTGAGCTGCCGGACAGCCTGGGCTGCTTACCATGGGGGGCTGGAGATAATGTCACACCCATCTCTGACCTTTCCTTTGCCAGCCTCACCCGTGGTCCCTTACCCTTGATCAAATACTCTCCCAGACCTTGACATTAACAAGGACAAGCACTGTGACAATTCAGAGACCCGTTGAAACTGGGTCGTTCCCTGTCACTAATCTGCGTGAGTCAATGACATTAAAAAAAGAAGAAGAAAAGAAAGAATCCAGAAGAGAATTCATTTCCTTTTTTTACTTTCGGATGAGACTGTGCTCAGAGCACAGCAATTTAGACAGGAACCTTCTAGAACACGCAGTCCCTGCGACGGTGGGGGAACTGCTTTGTCTGGAATCCTGGCTTTCTGTTCCCTGACCCTAACACCCCCTCACCTAATATGCTGTCCATCAGGGAGCAAGAGGGGTGAACCTAGGCTCCCAAAACTGGAGTCTGGAAAACAACACAGGCTCCTCCTCCACTTCTCCTGCTAAACTAAGTCAGCGTTCTTCATCAGCTTGCCACAGGGGACTGAGGGGACACTGCCTCGAAACTCAGAACTGAATTTAAAGTAAGGAGCGGGGGAAACCCCAAAACACCAAGACCAGATGCTTAACACAGTTTGCCACTAACTTTTGGGGACACTGGAGGGAGACTAAAATCAAACCCAGGGCTTGCACACTCACTAGACAAGTATTTCCACCAATCCTTTCCGGCTGACTGCAAACTTTTCTGGTTAGCTTTCTTTTTTTAAAAGATTTTGTTTTATTTGAGTTTCTCTGTGAGTGTCTGTCACATGTGTGTGTGTGTGTGCAGGTGTCCACAGAGCAAAGAAGAGGGTGTCAGGTTCCCTGGAATTGGAGTTCCAGGTGGTTGTAGGTCACTGGCCTGGGGGCTGGAATAGGGTCTCACTGTGGAGCCCTGACTGGCTGAAAACTCACTGTATGGAGTAGGCTGGCCATTGACTCACAGAAATCCACCTGCTTCAGCCTCTACAGTGCTGGGATTAAAGGCGTGTGCTACCATTCAAAGCCAGCCTCTAGTTAACTCTTTTCTCCTTTATTATTTATTTATTTTATGTGTATCAGTGTTTTGCTTCTGTGCATGTGTGTGCACCATACATGTACTTAGTATCCATAGAGGACAGAAAACAGTGTCTGATGGCCCGGAACTGGAGTTACAGATAGTTGAAAGCTACCATGTGTGTGCTGGGAACTGAACCCAGGTCCTCTGTAAGAACAAGTGCCCTGACCACTGAGCAATCTCTCCAGTCCCTCCAGTTAACTAAGTGACTGCTTGCTTGAGAGTTTAGCTAGTCAGCCCAAGAAAACAACCGTTCAAATAGAGTCATGGGCCTCTGGACACAGTCCAATGGTAGAGCACTTGCCTAGCGTGTAGAAGGCCCTAGGTTCACACCCCAGCATCAAACATAAAACAAACAAACAAACAAAAGCCATACACACAGAGAGACTCAACTAGGGTCACACAAATAAAAACTTTGGGTTTGCTCTTTATCAACTATTAGGCAAATGATTTATGGTCAGCACTTAGCAATGTGAGAGACACATTCCATTGTCTTTGGTTCCAGTTGCCAGTTGAACACACTATATTCAACAGGGATCTTTAGTTGTGAGCAACAGGAATCAAGTTGGGTTGACAAATGTACAAACAAACTTCCTAGAGAAGCATGTTGTAGTTCAGCTATCCATGGGAAGATGAAAGATTCTGACATTAAAACAGGCACCCTGGAGACTGCAATGGGCTGAGTCCTGAGCTCATCAGCTTCCACGATGGGAACATCAGCCCCAATATCTTCCCCATGCCAGCATTACCAAGCCAGGGCTCAGCTCAGGGGCAGGCCAGGGATGCACTACAGTGGGGGCCAAGGTCCCTCTACAACCTGGGAGACGGCCTCAGAGGTACACTCACTTTGTAAAATGAGATCACAGTACATTGGTGACATTGCAGCTTCCTGAGTGGATGTTATGCCTCAACTAGTAAAGCAGTCGAACTGGGAAGATGGCTCAGCGAGCAAAGGGGCTTGCTGGGCCAGAATGAGGACCTCAGTTCAATCCCCAGCAACCACCTACAATCCTAGAATGGGATGGACGCCGGGGTCAGTGTAGCTCAAACAGTGACCTTGTCTCAACAACTAGGGTGAAGGTGGAAGAGAAAGGTACCTGACATCAGCTTCTGGTATCTGTGCACGTGCAAGCACATATGTGGACACACAGTGCACACACCCAGCTGCACCTCGCGTAGGAACCAGCAATTTAGCTCCTAACAGAGGCAAACCCTATAAAAGAAGCCAGGCATGATGGCCCACACTTGCAATGCCAGCATTAAGAAGGCTCATGAGCTTAAAACCAGCCTAAACTACCAAGTGAAACTTCATCTTAAAAATAAATAAACAAGCCAGGCGATGGTGGCACACACCTTTAATCCCAGCACTCGGGAGGCAGAGGCAGGCGGATCTCTGTGAGTTCGAGGTCAGCCTGGTCTACAAGAGCTAGTTCTAGGACAGGCTCCAAAGCTACAGAGAAACCCTGTCTCAAAAAAACCAAATAAATAAACAAACAAACAACTAAAAAGGATCCTCTATCTGAGCTCACCAGAAGGGACATTCCAGGTTTGGGGACTTTATTATATGTGCAGCATTGTACAAATGATGGGGTCTGAGCCTCAAAACCACAGAACAGGACCAGAAATAAACACTGGATCTGGGTTGGAGCAAGCTCACCGAAGAATCCAACTGTCTGATCTTCAAAGGGTGCTACTAATTCAGTGGAAAGCCAAGAAGAAGAGAAGACTCTGTGTTGGGTTAGTGCCACCATGGGACGTGTGAAGATGTAATCTAAAGTGGGTGGGGTGGGAGGTAAAGGGAAGTACAGGAGAGTAAATGAGGAAACACAACCCACAAACACACATCACCCCCACACTAACCAACGAGAGATCAGCGTGCCAGGTCAGCGGCAGGAGCTAAAAGCATGGATAATGTGAGTGCAGGGAGGCCTGGGAGGGCGCAGCGACATGGCACACCCGGAGCCTCAGACTTCAAGGAGCAACAGTATGTGACCCCTGTCCTTCATTCCTGGGAACAACAGCCCGGGGAAACTTGCACTTGGAAAGGATGCTGGCCATAGCCTAAGAAGGTGCGAATAGCCAGTGTTCATCTACAAGTGGAAGGGACGAATAAGGTGGACATTTTACATTTTACCGAGAGTCACAGAAGAAACCACAGCACGGGCAAGTAGTGGGTAAGCCCCACAATACACACTGCACATCAATGTGGCTATTAAGAAAGTAGATTATGTATGGCTCCACTTACAAAAGCTTAAATGCATGCAAAATCAAACAGGACAATAAAGCTATAAACCTATGTGGTTAAGCTATAAAGAGCAGTTAACGATTAAATAGCAATAGGGTCAGAGTGTCCCCTGGGGACAGGGTAGACAAATCTGTTTAAGGAGAGGTATAAAATCAGTCAGGCACAGGGCTGCCTTATCATTCTGCTCAAACTGCTCACATGTGTCCATGTGCTTCTGTATATACATATATTTGATAATTATTTAAAAATTAGTAACATCTAGCTAGGCACTGTGATGTATATATATATATATATACCTGTGTTCCAGAAACTTTAGAGGCTGAGGAGGATACTTTGAGTTTGTGAGTTCAAGACCAGCCTAAGTGACATAGTGAGACTTAGAAGAAAAAAAGAAGAAATCGGTAACTGTCTTTTATTTCAATAATATTTAATCACCAAGAAAATGAGGATGGAAGGATAGTTCAGTAGTAAACTGAGGTCCTAGGTTCCATTCCCAGCACCGTAAACAAAAAAAAGAAAAAAAAAAAAAGGAAGGAAGGAGGGAGGGAGGGCGGGCTGAACGGACAGCTGAGAAAAGCACTCCATTACCAGGAGAAACACAACCTACAAACTTGAGGCTGGCAAGATGGCTCGATGAATCAAGAGGCTTACCACCAAACCTGTGTACAATCCCTGGGACCCGCATGATGGAAGGCGGAGCTACCTGCACATTCACATGCTAAACAAATATGTAATTTTACAAATTGTCTTTAAAACACCTAAGAAGAAATGTGTACCACCTCCATTAAAAACAATAACAACCAACCAACCAAACAAAACCCATGAAACTCCTCTGGGCGCTCTAACAGGAGACGACAGAGTGGAGACACGACTTGAAGAAAGACTGTGTTCCTGGACTGGAAAACTCTGTCTATTTATTATTTCACAAATGCAATTCCAAATGGGATTTTAATGATACTTTTAGAAAATGCAATGAAACAATCATAGGACTTCATAAAGAATAATGAATACATAGGCAAACATAACCAAGGAAATTAAGAACAAGGGTTTGCATGTCCAGACATTAACATATATAAAGTCATAATAAAAGTGCGACAGTAAAGCAAGGCATGGTGGCACGTTCTGTGATCCTAGCACTTAAGAGGGAGACACAGGGGAACAGAGTTGAGAGCCATCATTGGCTACATCGTGAGTTCCAGGCCATCCTGAGCCGCACAGTGAGACCCTGTCTTAAAACAAAAACAACAGCAAAAAATAAAAGTGACAGAGGAGGGAAAAGGACAGATTAAGGGAAAAAACAGAAAACCCCAACACTTGTGTGTTTGTATCCTATAGTAAAGCTGACTTTCAATGTCAGTCAGAAGAAAGAGGGAAGGACCCGTCAGATGGAGCAGCCCTGGTTACTGCACCCGGGGGCTGAAGGATATGAAAGGAAGGAAGCTCTCAACACTTGCCTTTTATACCTTGAATTTTTAACAGTATGACTATACAGGCTATACAGTCCTGTCAGCGTGACAGGCGCTAGAATCATGATGGAGGCAAGACTCTGGGCACATCTGTGGGAGATCACCCTGACTGGGTTAACTGAGGAGGAAAGATCCTTCTTAAATGTGGGTGTTAACATTCCCTAGGCTCAGGTCCTGGATTGCATTTGAGGGGCGGGGGGAAGCTAGCTGAGCACCAAGCATTCGTCACTTCATGCTCACACTTCCAGCCTACAGATACCATGTGACCAGCTGCTTCCTGCTCCTTCAGCCACTCCCTTTCCGCCAACATGGACTATAAAAACTCAAACCATGAGCTAACTTCCTTCCTTAAGTAATTTTTGTTGGACATTTTCTGAAGAAACCCAAAAAGTTATCAATTCAGAAAACTGGTACCAGAAGTTAGACCATTGCTGTGGTAAGTGTGATTCTTAAGTCTTTGGAACCGAATCGTAGGAGTGATGTAGAGTCCAGAATCTGGGCTATGAAAGCCCTCAGATACTGTAAGCGACAGTTAATGGGCCAGTCTGGTGGGATTCTGAGGCCTGGCTAATGAGATTTCGGATATAAAATCAAGGAAGAGTCTAACCTCCCATCCTAAACCAAAATAAATTCTGACAGGACTGGAGAGAAAACATGGAACAGAAAGAAACAGGAGAAAATGGCAAATACTTAACCAACCTTGGAACAGGGTCAACCTTTCAACCCGAAAGCAAAGGAAGAGCTGTTGAAACAGGGGAAGGACTAATGGATCCAACCACAGGCACAGCGTGTGCTGATCCGCCTGGGCTTCCATAGCACACTACCATAGATGGAGGGCGTGAATTGGGCATTGGTTTCTCTGGGACTAGAAGTCTGAGGTCAAGAAGCCTGCTGACTGGGTTCCTGCAGAGGGCTCACGTCCTGGGGGGTAGATGGCTATATTACCTGTGTCTTCAGGACCTTCCTGGTGGGTCATGAAGGTGTATGGAGGCCGGAGGCACAGGGCTCTCTGCTGTCTCTTCCTTGGATCCCATCCAACAGGAGCTTGACCCTCATTTCACCCATCCCTCTTCCTTTTTCTTTCTGATAAAAAGCATTGGCCGCAGGGCCCAGAGCTTCAGGAATGCTGGGTAAGCATTCTAAGCCACAGATCCAAACTTCTAGGGCTTTTATGAATCCCTTACTGCATGCACATGGTTAGAAGCCCTGGACAGTTTGCTGGCTAGAGTCATTTGGGAAGAAAGCCCCTCCATTGAGGAAATGACAGCCACCAGATTGACTGGCAATGCACTTTCTTGATTGATGGTTGATGTGAGAGGCCCAGTTCACTGTGGGTGATGCCACTCCTGGGTTGGTGGTCTAGGGCAAGTAGCTGGGCCACGGTGGCACATGCCTTTAATCCCAGCACTCAGGAGGCAGAGGCAGTTGGATTTCCCTGAGTTTGAGGCCAACCTGGTCTACAGAGTGAGTTCTAGGACAGTCAAGGATACACAGAGAAACCCTGTCTAAAAATTAAAAAAAGAAAAAAGGAAGGCAAGCAAGCAAGCAAGAAAGAAAGAAAGAAAGAAAAGAAAAGAAAAGAAAAGAATAAAGAAAGCAGGCTGAGCAAGCCGTGAGGAGCAAGCTGGTAAGCAGCATTCTTCCATGGTCTCTGCATCAGTTCCTGCCTCCAGGTTCCTGCCCTGTTTGAGTTCCCGCCCTGACTTCCCTCAGTGATGGACTGCTACCTGGAAACTTAAGCTGAAATTATCCCCTTCCTCCCGATGTTGCTTTTGGTTATGGTGTTTTATCACAGCAATAGAAATCCTAACTTAGATAGGGTCTTGACAATGAACTCTGGGGAACACAGACATTCAGTCATCCCATGAGCATTTAAGTCTCTGTTATAATAATGATAATTATAATTATAATAAAGAAAAACATCAAGCTAAAAGAAAACTGTTTATCACATGTCAGTCAACACTCTGAAGAAGTAAACATATAAATTGTTTTAAGTTCTGTTGTTGGCTCTTTGGTTTTTGCCACAGGCTCTGGCTGTATCCCAGGCTGGCCTGCTCACTACCAAGCACAGGCTGGAAACTGAACTCACCACTTTCCTTCGGTCCCTGGAGCTGGGGTTAGAGACATGCCACTTGTGTCCCTTAGGCCATTAGTGAAACTGTGAAGCCTGGATTGCCTTGGAGACCCCAGTGTTGGAGATGTCAGAGCGGTGGGACTCCTACCGAGGAGAGCTGCTAACAGGGAGTGGAACCAGAATAAGAGAAAGAAGCGTGTTGCAGTCCACAAAGCTGAAGGAGTTGGAGATCTGAAGAGCACTTTGATATCAGACACGGAGATGCAGACTTTGGAGTTTTCCCAGCTGGTTCCAGGTCTTGCTTTGGTCCAGCATTTCCTCACTATGCTCCCTTTCTTCCCTTTTGGAATGGTAATGTGCATCCTGTGCCATTGTATGTTGGAAATGTATGACCTGCTTTTTCATTTTGATTTCACAGGGGCAACAGTGAAGGGATGCCGTAAGTCTTGGAAGAGACTCTGGACTTTTAAACAAGTTTGAGACTGTGCTAGACTATGGGGACTTTGAAGCAGGACTAAATGCATTTTGATTTATGACATGCTGCTATGGGGACCAGGGAGTAGAATGTGGCGGCCTGAATAAATGCCCCCCCCAGACCCATACAAAGTGGCACTATTAGGAAGTGTGGCCTTGGCGAAGTTGTGGCCTTGTTGGAGGAAGTGTATCACTGGGGGTTGGAGGTTTCAGAAGTTCAAGCCAAGCTCGGTGACTCACTCTCTCTTCCTGCTGCCTGCAGATCGGATGTGGAACTCCCAGCTACCTCTCCAGCACCATGTCTGCCTCCATGCCACCATGCTTCTTGCCACGATAATAATGGACTAAACTAAACCTCTCACTGTAAGCCAACCCCAATTAAATGTTTTCCTTATAAGAGTTGCTGTGGTCATGGTGTCTCTTCACAGCAATAGAAACCCTAATTAAGACATGTTCTTAAATGGATGAACTCTGTAATGCATATATGTCAAAGACGAACTTAGTAGTAGCATAATGTAGTGTCTGCCTAGTATGCCCAAAGGGCTGAGTCTGAATTCTTATCACACACACACATACACACACACACACACACACGACTTCAATAAAATTATGTTTTTAAATTAAAAGTATAGGATTGGGTGGCATAGGGCTGGATGTAGCCCCATTGTTAGAGTGGTTGTCTACATCTGTGAAGCCTTGCCTTCACTCTCTAGCATTAAATAAGCCTAGCATAGTGCATGCCTATAATCTATAATCCTAGCATTTGGGATACAGAAAGGCAGATCAGAAGTTCAAGGTCATCCTCTGCTATGTAGCAAAGTTGAAGACAGTCTGAGTAACAGGAGACCTTGTCTTAAAAAAAAAAAAAGCAAAGCAAATTATGGGCTGAAGAGACGGTTCAGTAATTAAGAGCACTTGCTATTTCTATAGAGAATCCACATTCAGTCCTCAGCGCCCACACAGTAGCCCACAAGCACCTGTAACTCCAGCTCCAAGGCCCTGATGATGTCTTCTAGCCTCTGAGGGCTCATGAACATATGTGGTGTACATAAACTCCTGCAGGCTCATATACACATAAAAACACATTTTTCATTCTTTTTAAATATATATTTAAATGGGTGTTTAAATATATATATATATATATATATATATATGGGTGTTTTACCTACATGTATGTCTGCATCATGCATGCAGTGCCTGTAGATAGTAGTTATTACGCTAGATCTTATTTTCTTTCACATGTAGGACATGCATTTATATTCCTGTACATATATGTATATATGTGCATATATATTAGTGGAGAGAGCACATATATGCTAGAGATGGAACCCAGGACCTTGAATATGCTAGGCAAGTGGTCTACAATTGAGCTACACACTATTTCTGCTTTTACTATTGACTCACTTTTATTTTACAAGAATGACTGTTTTGTCTGCAGGTATACTGTGTGTGTGCCTGGTGTCCATGAAGCCAGAAGGGGGCATCAGATCCTCTGAAACTGGAGTTACACATGGTTATAGACAGTGAACTGCCATATGGGTACCTGGAACCGAACCCAGGTCCTCTGCAAGAGCAGCAAGTGTCTTCACTGCTGAGCCACCTGCCCAGCCCCTATATGGACATTTCTACAAACACACTAGATGACATTGATCACTCGTCCTCTCTCTTTCGGACAAGCCTATGACATTTACACGTGTTGTGCAACAAAGACCTACTGCCTCTCAGGCTGCACATTACTCCAAGGTACGGAAACTCAAGCTCATGTGCCTGGTCTACCACCAGGCTTCCAGTAAGCTATATGGTTTTCATCACTTACAGTATGCAGAAAGGCTGCCCCAGAGCCGCCATGTATACTCAGATGCTAGTATCCCCACCCCTTATCCCTCCCCCACCTTATGGGGCTGGGGATTGAACCCAGGGCCTAGACACGCCATGGAGGCATATGGCCAAAACACTTAGGAACTGAGGCTGCAGGATTGTGAGTTCCAGGCCAACCTGAGTTACATAAGCAAAACGCTGCTTCAAAAATCCAACTGGGGTTGACAAGATGACTTAGCGGGCAATGGCAGTCACCACCAAGCCTGACAGTCTAAGATTCATCCCAGGACACAAATGAGAGAAGCAACTCCCATTAGCTTTCCTCTGACCTACACACACACACACACACACACACACACACACACACACACACCCTACAGAGATCCCCCTGTCCAAGCCTCAGGACCCATGGATGTACAGGTCAGGCCCCTATAAAATTTCTCCCTGTTTTTGGCCCAGCACTGTATATCTGTGTTTTTATTGTTTCTTCTTCCTATTAAATCATGGCCAACCAATAAGATGGGCTGTCCTCATCACCATGAGCATTCGAGGCAAATCCACCTAGTCATGACGAATGCTGCATCTTGGTGACGCAGAGGATCCACTGTCAGTGACTTGGAACCAGAGGAAGGGCAAATCTCACAGAGTAGTCTAGCATCAACCCGAATGCTCAGATGGGCCACACCCAAAGACACAAACACACCAACATATGAATGAGGCAGAAACACTGCTGATGGGGCAGGACACCAATGACAGCTCTCTTCCTTGACAGGCAAACAGACCCCCAGCTTCATAACTGCACCCTAACGGTCATGGGGATATGCGTCTGACTGTCCAGGATCTGAGGAGCAGCAGCTTCATAACTGCGCCCTAACGGTCATGGGGACACGCGGCTGACTGTCCAGGGTCTGAGGAGTGCTTTTATATAAGGCGTCTCTACACGGTACCTGCAGTCTTACATAAGGCGCGCTGGTATTTTTAGCAGCATGGAAATGCAGCGCGAACAGAGCGGCGCTGTCAGAGCACATGCTGGGGCTCTGCAGCCGGCCCGGGCCTAGCAATGCTCTTTTGTTGGCAGCTCGCTGCTGAAGACCAAGGTCTGGGCCGGGGCTGCTGCAACACCCAGGAAGACCTAACACCTGGAAACTAGCCAATGGAGACACACGTACCCTCATTCGCTCACCCCTGGTCCATCCAGGGAGCAGAATGGGGACAGTGTCCAAGCCCAGTAGCTCCCTGCTAGTTACGTGAGCTCTCTGGCGGAGTCAGTGCTGTGCAAGGGACATGAGCACAGCTAACCCTGGCTCTCCTTCAACCTCCAAGCCAACTCCTTCAAGAACTTGGAAGTACATTCTCAAGTCACCTCCCACCTGTCACAGAAAAGCCAAGATTCCAGGAAAAGTCAGTGAGGCGACAGGTGTGAGACCCTTCTATACGGGAACAGAGCGTTGCGTCCACCACACCCTAGCACCAGGCTCACGGTAGCCCTTTTTCTGTTTTAGAACGTTCTATTGACATATAATATATACAGGGAAGGACACACCAAGACCCACAAGTGAATTCCGGGTTTAGGGTCCAGCTCAGGTGTTGATTCCTTTCTTACATGAGGAGGCTCTGAGCCCTGTCCTCAACGTCACAGAGCGGGGTGGGGACTGATGATTCTGACAGCATGAACCCAACAAGCGACCATTCAGATTTTTTTTAAAAAAAAGTCAGTTGAGACCTACGCAGGAGGACCATTTGAACCCGAGTTCAGGGCCAGCCCGGAGAACAGAGCAGGTCTTCAGCTATCCTCCTGCCTCTGGAGTAGCACTATGCTGACTTACAGCTGCCTCGGATTTCAGCCAGCGTGACTCGTCCAGGGTGCAGCTGAGGCTGGGAAGCGCCCATTCTCACCAGCAGTGGAATTCCGAGTACCTACATTTGCACCCATTTCTATGTCCATTCCCTGCTGGGGACTCCGAGTCCTTCCCAGTTTAACTGGTTATTTAACAGCGCCAGTCTGAATGTAACATTCCTTTCCACTGTAGCTACTTGTCCACTAGGAGAGGCTTATACAATGTTGAAAACACCTGCTCTCTAGGCTTTGAACCTTAGAAAAGCCAGTCTATTCCTCTACAGCTGACCCATTCATTATATATATATATATATATATATATATATATATATATATATATATATATAATGTATACAATATTCTGTCTCCATGAATGCTTACAGGCCAGAAAAGGGCACCAGACCTCATTACAGATGGTTGTGAGCCACCATGTGGTTGCTGGGAATTGAACTCAGAACCTTTGGAAGAACAGGCAGTGCTCTTAACCGCTGAGCCATCTCTCCAGCCCCCTAACCCATTCATTCTTAAATCATAGTCTTTCATTGTCCATCCGCACCACACAGGGCTAAGACACAGAAGACAGACTTTCCATCGCGGACCCGTGCGTCACCTGACAAACACTGCTTCTCTGGGCATTTTTGACCTGGAAAATGGGGGTAATAGTAATACTTTTTAACTTTCCTTGCTCAGGAATTAAATAAAGAAACTACATCTGGAAGTGCTTGACCCATATTTTTCTTTCTTTCTTTTTTGTTTGCTTTTGTTTTTTTAAAAGTATTTTTTAAAGATTTATTTATTTTTATGTGCATTGGTGTTTTGCCTGCATGTATGTCTGTATGAGGGTGCTGAATCCCCTGGAACTGGAGTCACAGACAGTTGTGAGCTGCCATATTGGTGCTGGGAATTGATCCCTGGTCCTCTGGAAGAGCAGCCAATGCTATTAACTGCTGAGCCATCTCTCCAGTCCCACACTTGGTCTATATTAATAGCTTGTGGCCGCTGCCCAAAGCATCCTTGTCTCCCTTCACACCTCTGAGGTGCCCTGTTCTGGGTCATATCTGTGGACAAGGCCTCTGACAACTGGAGAAAACTGGCTTGCCCACCCGGGAGCTGAAGAAGAAAAAAACTGGCTTGCCCACCTCTCGAGCACCTGCTTTACCTCTTTCCTGACAAGTATCCAAGATGAGAAGCAGAATAGCTCTTACACATGAGTAGTGGGTATCACTCAAAATATGACCTAAACCAGGGTCATCACCATGGCGAACCAGCTGCCTGGAGACCGGCTGGGACCCCAACGATGCCAGAAGCCACTGGTTTGAAGAAGCAAAAAGAATTTCATAGCTACACAAAAAGAACACGAAGGGGGAATACTTAATTTCTCTAGGCAGCAAACACAGAAAAAGCCCCTCCAAGCACACAGCGCAGAGACCTAGGAGCAGGAGGGTTGGGACTAGCGCTACTGGTTGCTATGGTAACAGGATTTCACAGCAGGAGCTCATTTCATATGACAGTGGCCTGCAACAGAAGGGAAGGGCGCCTTCTAAAGAAACTTAGCTGAAGGTTCCAAAAGGACCACTACAAGTGTCCTTAGAGGCTGGGCACTTAGGAAACTCTAGAAGGGCAGATCTAAGGGGACCCCCACCCCACACAGCTCTCTACTCCATAACTCTAAAGCCAGATCGGACAACAGCATTTTCCAGGGCTCCCTGACTGATGTCACAGCCTCTGGAGTCAGGGATCCCGTTACCCATTTGTCTGTTATTCTTTTCCTGGAGTCCAGGAGAGGCCCAAGCCACCAATATGCCCTGCACACCAGGATCAGACACCGAGGGGACACTGGAGACGTGGAACAATACACTTTTGGGATAAACAAGAAACCCTTGTATCTTAAAGACACCTTTGAGTCTGCCGGACTGCGTTCCATCTCAGCTCTGCCCAAGGGCAAGCTGTGTAATTCAGACCCGTCCCAGGCCCTGAGGAGTTTGTATCATGATGAGCAGAAAGAAGACAATAATCCTGATATCCACTCTCTGGGTACTTCAAGAACACCTGGACCCTGATACACTGCCCAACACAGGCCACAGAATGGCCACTCGGATAGCGCTACTGTGGTTAAGCAGCTAACAGCAGAGAACACTCAAGATTACACTGCACAGAGCACCCTGCAGCCAAGTCACCCATGAGCCCAGAGAGGCAGAAGGCCCTGAAGCTGGAAGAATCAGAAACTCCTCGAGGGAGACTTGATTTGAACAGGGCTCCAGGTGATGAGATGAAGAGTTCTAAGAAATCTGGGGGCAGTTTACTGAACCCCTGTGCCCTACAGGATGCACAGTGCTAAGACTCCAAGGGAAAAAAGGAAGACTCTGATGTCAGAGACCCGCATGACAGCAGTGGATAAAGACACAGAGCCAGGAAAGGGGGTCCCGGAGTAGTGGGATTTGGAAAATGCAGGGGGATCGAGTTTTCTCAGGCCGTTGCACCTGAGCCAGACAGTGCAGGGAAGAACAAGGGGGACTGTGGAGGGAAGTGAGAAGGTTCAGTGCCAGGACTGGGAGCCTGTAAACTCGGTAAAGAAGCGGAGCCCTGAAAGGCCTGAGGAAATCAAGAGACTCAGAGGAGTTCTTAGGAGCCAGTGAAAATGTCAAGGGCCGCTCATTCTAGAGGTGAAGTGCCTGATGGCTTGTGGCAAGGGGCTGGCAGCAGAAGTCTGTATTCAGGCCTACACTGATCCAGAACAGGGCAAGCTTGTCCCAGAGGAAGAGGGAAGATTCCTTAGAGGCAAGGGTGGCCTTACAGAACGAGAAGGGCTGTTGTCTGAGACACTTGTCCAGATTCAGATTCTTTGAGGGACTGTGGGGCAGCCCAGAGCAAGCCTGGACCCAGACAGTGTGACCCAGAAGCCTCTCCAAGGCCATTGCATGAGAAGCCGTGAACTGGCTCAGAAAAGAAACAACTGGAGAAGAACAAAAAGAAATAAAGATCACCAGTGGGTAAGGAAGGTGGCAAAGTGGGCACCCGGGGATGGGTAGGGAGTGGGAACAGGAGGGTGGGAGGCGGGAAAGCCTGAGTTAGCAGCTTCAGCTAAGTAGTCAGGTTGCGGGATTAGGGAGAGGAGGACCGGGCAGCAGGTACAGAGCTCACTTGTGGAGAAAATGTGACAGGGAAAGCAAAGCTTACAGCTCACCTCATGGTTCGGCTTTTTTTTTTTTTTTTTTTTTTCTTCAGACGGGAGACAAGTGGCTGACAAAAGCAGCGATGGAGGGCGCAATCTCTCCGGGTGGGGGCGGGACGGACCCTGAACTACAGAGCTGGCTTCTCCAAGAGGCTCCCACTCTGCGGCCTCAGGGATGCCCCTTTCCCTCATGTGCCCTTTGGTGGGATCAAAGCTTCCCCGCTTCACAAAGCCACAAAGAGCGACCTGGATCCCACGGACTCAGATCTCACGGAGATCGGGTTTCCACCTTCAGCATCCCACCTTCTCCCAGGGCGACCGCTAAGGTGTAGGCGAACACACGGGTGGAAAATCGGGTCGCTCTGCCCTAGAGCAGCCAGGCGGGAGGTAACCACCTCGGAGTGAGCAAACGGACTGAGACTCCTGGGAGCCGGTTGGGGTGTCACCATTCTGAGCGCACGGCGGCGTCTGGTGTGGTTTGAAACATTCCCCCAAACCTGAATAACAGCGGGGAAGGGGTTTTCAGGGGGCAGAGCCGCGTTCGCCACGGCGGAGAGCTGCCACCTTGCACCTGCACACTAAAAGGCTCCACGTGCTTTCGGATTCCCATTCCTGAACGCCCACCAGTGGGCTTGATTCGAACGTCCAGGGTCAAGGACACCCGCCTCCCCCCCTACACACACACCAAACACCGAAAGCATTGAATCCCTGCCCCTGACCCGGAGGGGCACTGAGGGACAGTGGCGCCCGCCACCACCCGCAGGCCCCTCCCGCCGCACGTGCGCGCTCGCTGAGCTCCGCACTTGTTGACTCGCTCGCGGGCGCGCTCGCCCCAGCGCCGCCTGGCGTCCGCGCCGCCCGCGAGCCCCTCCCCCACCGACAGCTCCCGCCCCGCACCGGGGACACACTCGGGCGGCACGAGGCTCAACGCACCTCCCACCCCCCATCCCCCAGGGGTGTGGGTCAGATTCTCGGAGTGAGAGCGAGGTGGCGGAGCAGACCGCGGAGCTGTCCCGGGACAGCTTGTGTACAGCCCAGAGTCTCGGGCATGGAAGAGAGAGGGCGAGCAAGCCCGGGAGCAAGCTCGGCGCCAGGCCCTGTCCGCGCCCCAACGGTGACCAGGGACCGTCCCCACCCCAGGTTCCAACATCTCCAGGATCTGAGCTCTAGCTACGGGGCCATCCGCTGCGTGCTCTCTGGCCCCCATCTTGGAGCCAAACACACACACATGGGCCCCGAAAGACTGTGCCCCGAAAGGGGGGTGGCCCCACTTTAGCCACACTTACCTGGGGGGTTCGCCCCGGCCGGGCACGCTCCCTGGCTGCCCTCTGGCGGCCACTGCAGGTACCGGGCGCGCGCCCCGCCCCGGTCCGCCCCCTCTGACCAGAGACCTTTTCCTGCCAGCTGAAGATGGCCTGAAGCCATCTGATAGGTAACCGTCCCCTTTAGATGGCTCTTCTTGGTACAGAATGGGTCGTGAGGGCTCCATTTATTACAGGTAACGAACAGCTACGTCTTTTCTATGGGGAGCTTCAAACCCCTTCTAACAACCCCAGAAGGCAAAAGATAGGTAGGGTTTCTGGAAACTGGAGCAGTGCCTAACACTAGCTGGAGCTCAATGTGTGTTTGCTGAATGAATGGATGGCTGGGGGAGGCACTAATGGACGGTCTGCAAAAGAAGCAGTTGCACAGAGCCTAAGCGCTTTGCTTGGCTCCACCAGTTCAAAACAAATCAAGCTGTATTCATTTCCAGCAGCTATGAGCCTGAATGGTGCCTGGGCATCCAAGTAGAATGGAGCCATCTCTCCAGCCCCCAAGACAAAACGTTTATGAAAAAATATTCCCGAGATGGCCTTGGAAATCAGTAGTCCAGTGAAAAGCCTGGGACACCTGGTTACTGTATCAAATCAGCAGCCCCGATTAGTCCCCAGGTCATATCGACTTTCATCTGGGTTCTAGATCTTCCCCCATGGGAAATGAGATCTTGTGTGAACCTGTAAGTGAGACCAGCCAGGAAACTTTCCATAGTACAGAAGTTTGTACTAACCCCCAGATCTCAAGGATGCAGGGCTACTGGTCCACCCACAAGCTAGCTTCCAGCAGCTGCTCATAGGACTGTATGCATAGCCTGTTACAGCACACTCGGTCTCTTAGGCGACCCAGCCTCTCTTTGGAAGATGCGCCAGGAGAAATTGATCGATACCCCGATTGCCTTGTGTAGTGCCTTGCTTTAGCTAGTGCTTCCACCTGCAGCTAGCAAAGCTCCTGGTGGGTGCTCGTGGCAGGTACTTCAGCGCTGTACTTGGGTTGGACTGAGGACTCTTATTTTGCTTGTTTATTTTTATTTCGGTTTTTCGAGACAGGGTTTCTCTGTAGCTTTGAAGCCTGTCCTGGAACTAGCTCTTGTAGACCAGGCTGGCCTCAAACTCACAGAGATCCGCCTGCCTCTGCCTCCCAAGTGCTGGGATTAAAGGCATGTGCCACCCCCACCCAGCTTGGACTGAGGACTCTTGCCAGTTTCATCAAGCTTTGTTTCCTAAGTGTCCCCCCACACGGCTCCCAGCAGCAACACAACCA
Source organism: Myodes glareolus (assembly GCF_982192425.1). NCBI lineage: Eukaryota > Metazoa > Chordata > Mammalia > Rodentia > Cricetidae > Myodes > Myodes glareolus. The sequence continues at coordinate 47,360,879 of NC_142034.1, read as the reverse complement.
ACTGCCCTTGTGTGACTGTTACCTGGGGGCATCCTGTACATGAAAGGAGACACACCCTAGTCATCCTGTCCTGCCCCAGTGTGAGATGGCTTCTTTCTCACCGGTGGCTCCTGAACACGCGCCCATTGATTAGGGGAGGCACACTTCCACGTGTTTGTCTGTATGTCTGTCTATGTGTGAGAATGCCAGGTGAATACATGCACCACTATAGGCCAATCACCAACAGCACGGGCTCTTGCTCCAAGGTCCTTTTCTTCTTGCCGGCTCTTCTTCCTCTACTGTAGGGAAGAGCCTCCTCCACATCCTCTTGACACAGTTCGCTTTTGCTCTTTGATCCAAGCCAACTCTCTTCTTTCTTAGCGTGGATTACAGATGGGGTCAGGGTGTCGCTCAGGGGCAGAGTGCACTTGCCTTTGATCCTCGGCTTGAGGGAAGAAACACCAAGTAGGGTGTGCTGCCCATCTGAAGTTCCAGCTACTCAGCTGATCAAGGCAGGAGGTTCACAGGTTCAAGGCCATCGATGTCATCCTGAACAAACAGAAATACAGCAAAGACCTTGTTAAACAGAAGATCACAGGTCTGTTTTTAAGGCCCTGTATCCCAGACTGGCCTCAAACTCTATATGTAGCCGAGGGTGTTCTTGAACTCTTGATCCTCTTACTTCTACCTTTTAAGTGTTGCGGTTTCCGGCCTGCGTCCCCACACCTGGTTTATGTAGAGTCTTGGGATCAAACACAGAGTCTTGCAAGCACCTTACCACCCGAATCCCATCCCCAGTTCATATCCTCACCAGCTGCAAATCCACCTTATTTAGAGAACTCCAAATAAGGCAGACTTCATTCACTGTCAACAGAGGCCATTATTTTGCAACAGAGTGATTATGTTGAGGTACCGGGGACACGGGTGAAGCTGGAAGATCTACCTCGCCATCGCTTTCCCAGCAGAGAGGAGAATGGACTTAGACAGGAAACGGATCTCTGGGGTCGGCTGGCTACTACACTTCCTCTCAGCTCACAGCTCCAACTGGAACCTCCCAGGGAGATGGCTAGATAAGGACCCTGGCCAAGACTCCCAAAGAGACAGAGTTGGTCCTTGGACCTTAACCCCTACGGCCCCTGAGAACTGCTGAGTTCCGTGGGAGGGAGCTAGGAGAAAGCCAGCTCCTCTTCAACACCCTCTGTGCCTCCTCCTTTACCATCATGCCGCACAGAAGACCCTTCCAGCCCATCCAGGATGCCTGCGAGAACATCACCAGAGCCCAGAACCGCTGCCCCTGGAGGAGCAGAGCCTATGGGGAGAAGGCGTTTCTTGAGAATTGGGCCTTCATCCTTAAGTTTAGGATAGGCATGGAGGTAAAGCAGAGTCACTCGGCCACCAGACTGCTGTCATGTTCATCAAGGGACTCCTTTATTAGAGGATTATCCTGCTCATAATGGGTGATTTAGCAGCCCCCTTAGCCTTTTCTTACTAAATAGTAGTACAGACTTCTGTCACTCAGTTGTGACAATGAAAAGTGTCTCCAGACCTCACTAAGTGTCCTTGGAGATCACCTTCCTCCCACATCAACACCCTCTTCCCAGTGAGAACAGAGTACCCAGGGCTGGTTTCCAGCCTAGCAGAGCATGAAAGGGAAGGCGAGGAGCTGGGCAGCTCACAGTGCAGGGCAGAGCAAGGCAGAGCAGGGCAGGGCAGGGGAGACCAAGAAAGATCTGCCAACCGTAGCTGGGGGCCCAGCAGTCCTGGGAGACCCCAAGTCAAGAAGGTGCCTGGGCCCCAGGGAACTCCAGGCTGTAGAGGGATGACCTCTACAGGCAAGTGTCCAGAAGGAGTCCTGCAGCTGTCTCAGGGGCTCGTGACAAGCCTTCCCGAAAGCTCAAGTCTGGAGGAGACAAAAGGATGAGGAAGGGGCAAGTCATCTTTCCCTCTGCTTCAGGGGAAAGAAATGGATGGGAAGACAACAGAACTTAGATTTACAGATCTGTGGGATTAAGTGAGGATCTGGGGAAGAAAAAAATGTCCATGTCAAATCTGTGACTGACCTGTTTTCTAATATATATATCAAAAAAGAAAAAGGAGCCAGGTGTGGTGGCACACATCTTTAATCCTAGCACTTGGGAGGCAGAGGCAGGTGGATCTTTGAGTTTGAGGCCAGCCTGGTCTGTAGAGTGAGTTCCAGGACAGACAGGGCAACATAGAGAACCCTGTTTCAAAAACATTTTTAGCAGACCTTAAATTAAGGATTTCACAGTGAGATATCGTCAGTATCTTATAGGCCCTGACCCCCATGAGAAGGCTCACATGTGAGGGCCTTGCATGTAAAGGGGAGACAGACACTCAAGGGGTGAAGACACCACCAAGAGCTGGGAAGAGCCGGGAAAGTGACTCATGCCTGTAACCTCAGCATGAGGGAGGGCTGCCATGAGTTCAAGGCCATTCTGAGGTGCTGAGTAAAACCCTTCTCAAAATGTAAGTGGGGGAGAACAAACACACACACACACACACACACACACACACACACACACACACACACACGACAACGACGAGGAGAGATTAGCAACTACTCCGAGGACACCTGATGGCTCTGTCCCCTGAAGGCACCGGCGCTCACATGCGTAGAACCACACAGATACACACACATCTACACATAATGTATTTTTATTTTAAGTGGCGGTGGTGGTGAGGGAGACGTTGCCACACAATCGTGAGAAGTTCAGTCCCATGGCACACGTAAAAGCTGGCAGAGGCAGTGCATTCCTGCCATCCTAGTGCTGGGGGACAGAGACAAAGGCACAGATCTAAGCCTCAGTGTAGCAGGACACGAGGAGTTTCCCCTAGCGAACCCTGGGGCAGACATGAAGGGTGAACAGGAGTCTGAGAATGTGGGGGAGGACATGAAATATCGGGGATACACAGAGGAAGCCAAGAGAACATTGGAAAGTTGTAGAAAATGGGCAGACAGAGTAGAAAAAGAGGTTATTGGGGGCTAATATGAGAGGCCCTAATAGCCAATGGCCTCTAGCCTAGACACTTCAAGTTTGAGGTGCCAGCGAAAAATATCAGGGCTGAGGCTCAGCCGATAGAATGTTTGCCTGTTGTGTACAGGATTCTGAGTTCATTCACAGCCCCAAATAAAACCAGACATGGTGGCACGTGCCTGTAATCTCAGTGCCCAGGAAGTAGACCTGGGAGGGTCAGGAGTCCAAGGTCATCTTCACTTAGAGAGTTGGAGGCCAGCCTGGGCTACTTAAAATCTTGTCTCAAAGAAGAGAACCAGCAGTGTGTGTGTGTGTGTGTGTGTGTGTGTGTGTGTGTGTGTGTGTGTGTGTGCTGCCTCTTTCCTATTGAATTTATCCACAAGACAAGGATAAATACTTATCAGATTATGTAGATAAATACATATCAGATCCCACAGGTGGGATGTCTTGCTAACTCTTGCTAAGACCATGAATATTCATGTGTAACAAACACATCCTCATTGTAGAGCTTCATGTACTCCCAAGAGCTCTTGATTTATGTCACACACAATCTGTGTACAGATACCCAGACGTCAGGTTATAGACATGCTCCTATGAGCAGAGACACACTTAGAATTTAGTGATTGTGCCTTGAACTCTCTTCACCTTGCCTCAAGGAACTTGACACCCTTTTGGTCCAGTAAACAATAAGCCTCCTTCTATATGCTGCCTGTGGCACATCATACACACACACACCCACACACACCACACCACACACAATGGAACAGTAGAAGGAAATCAGTAATCTCTTTTTCACATATCAAATAGTCAGGTGAAGCTGCCTATTTACTGGGTCTCCAGTCCACTGGCTCAAGCTCTGTCTTCGTTTGGGGCTGACAGAAAGCGACGCCTGTGACAGCCGATTTGTTCTACAACATTCCTGGAGCATCTTCTATGGAGCAGTTGCTCTGCCAGGTTCAGGGGCCGCCTTCCTCTCTAGTTTCGAGGACTCTGGCTTAGTAGATGGACAAAAGGGAGAGGAATAGCAAGAGTCAGAGCCAGGCACGGTGGTACCTATCTGGAGTCCCAGCACAAGGATCGGGAGTTCAAGGCCATCCTCAGCTAAATAGTGAGTTCAGATTCTGTTTGAGCTATTAGGCCCTGTTTATTTTATTTATTTATTTAAGATTTAGTTATTTATTATGTATACAACATTCCTTCCATGTACGCCTGTACACCAGAACGGGGCACCAGGTTGTGAGCCACCATGTGGTTTCTGGGAATTGAACTCAGGAACTCTGGAAGAGCAGTCAGTGCTCTTAACCTCTGAGCCATCTTGCCAGCCCCTTAGGCCCTGTTTATAAAAAAACAAAAATGAAGAAGAAACCACAACAGCAACAAGGACAGCGAGCCTTCAGAAAGAAAAAAGCAAACAAACAAACAAAAAAAAACGGCACGAAAGTTGTTACAGAGGGACTGGAGAGGTGACTCAGCAGTTATGAGCACTTGGAGCTATTTCAAAGACCAGAGTTCAGTTCCCACCAACCACATGCAGGCTCACGATTTCCCATGTAACTCCAATCCTGGGGCATGAGAAGCCCTCTTCTGCCCTCTGCAGGCACCAGGCATGCACATGGACACTTACATATATGCAAGCACTCACACATACACATAACATACACATTACACATAACAGTATAAATCTTTAAAAATTGTCACACAGAAGAGACTGCACTCCCACTACAATCCTGCAACTACCATTCACACCATAGCAAGATGCTGCAGACCAAAAGACGGGAGGCACACTGGCTTCTTCCTACGAAAAGAACTTCAGTTTCTACCCCGCGCGAACAAGGAGTGACACCCAGGGAAATGAAATCCTTTAATCCCTTAATGGACCTGGGCTCAGGCTTCCCTGTCCAGAAGACTGGAGGTGGGAGCAGCCAGGGTAGGCGACTTGGCAGACATAGGACACCGCAAGAGTGTGGGAGTCTCTAGACCTTCAATGACACAGGGCCGCACTGACTAGTAGCCCCACTCAGTCCCCGGCACACTGGCCTCAGAAGCCCCTTTAGGCTGCCTTGGAGCAGCAGGGGTGCAGGCAGCCCAGGGCACTGTGTAGAGCTCTCCGTAGAGCTGGTGTGAGGAGAGCGGCCCTCGCCTACTTTCCCTGTAATCCCAGGAGTCCTGGTACAGCTGGAATCCCAGGCTTTTCTTCCAGCTTATCTTTATTTTTAGAACAGCTGTGAATATATAGAAAAGAAGTGAGGGGGGCTGGAGAGATGGCTCAGTGGTTAAGAGCATTGCCTGCTCTTCCAAAGGTCCTGAGTTCAATTCCCGGCAACCACATGGTGGCTCACAACCATCTGTAATGAGGTGCCTTCTTCTGGCCTGTAGAATATTGTATACATAATAAATAAATAAATATTTAAAAAAAAGAAAGAAAAGAAGTGAGAAGACAGCATAGAACTTCTGTATGTACCACCTACTCTCACACACACACACACACACACACACTCACACACACACAAAGAGAGAGGAGAAAGAGAGAAGAGATTGAGAGAGAGAGAGAGAGAGAGAGAGAGAGAGAGAGCCTTATTAAGAACTCCCTATCATTAGGATGGCACATTTGTTACCATTTTTGCTTTGTTTTAGACAGTGTCTCATATAGTACAGGTTGTCTTTGAACTCATTACATAGCCGAGGTTGGCTTTGAACTCCTGATCTTCCTGCCTTCATCTCCTGAGTACTGGGACTCCAGACTTGGACCATGGTGCCCAGTTCACATTTGCGATGATGAATGATTCAAACTCTGAAACATGTTTACTAACTGGAACTCACAGGCCATTCAGATTTCCTTTGATGGAGCCTCATTCCATTTTCTGTCCCAGGATCCCTTCCAAGATATCAGTTAATTTAGTCATCATGTCTCCTTGGTGGCCTCCTGGCTGTGACAGTTTCTTAAACTTGCTGCCTCTGATGCCCTTCCCTGGTTGAGATGTAGCAGAGCTGTCTCTATTAGAATCCTCCTGAGAGCTCTCACATCATTAGACTAGAAACACAGATTTAGAAGTTAACAGCCTTTTTTTTTTATATGTATCATAGAAGTGCACATTATTGGGTTAGAGAGATGGCTCAATGGTTAGCAGCAGGTATTGCTCTTACAGAAAACCTGAATTTGCTTCCGCATTGCATGGCTCATAAGCATCTGTAATCCCAGGAGGTCTGATGCCCTCTTCTGGTCTCCATGAGCACTGCACACACACTCCTACACACATGCACACATACACGCACGTGCGCACGTGTGCACACACACACACACACAAATAAACAAACAAACAAAGAGTGCAGGGTTTTGTTTTTGTTTTTGCTATAGATGGCCTTGATCACTTGATCTGCTGGCTGAGGGATGTCTTTCAGGCTTTGCCAAGATCACTCTGTCCCCACTTTCCATGCCGTGTTCTTTGGAAAGAAACCTACATTGAGAGAACAGAAGTGTTCCCCTACTAATTTATTTGCTTTATATGTTTTTGGTTTTGGTTTTGCTTTGTGTTTTTGAAACAGGATTTCTTTTTGTAACCCTGACTGTTCTGGAACTCGCTCTGTAGAGCAGGCTGGCCTCAAACTCACAGAAATCTACCTGCCTTTGCCTCCCTAGTGCTGAGATTAAATGTGTGCACCACCATACCCAGCTTGGTGTTCTCCTCCTTGAAGGGAGGATCCACACAAACTATTGGCACCTCTCTCCCCTCTCTGCTCACTTACTCAGTCACTGGTGTGTATCTGCATACTTTCGTGGACATTTATCGTGTAGTTTGGGTTTTATTCCAATTCTGTTTTGATTTTTTGCTCCTATTCTTCCAGTTTTGACCATGAGGCAGTCTCTTACCTGGTTCCTATGGGCCTTTGATTCATCTTTATCATTGTGGGGACTTGGAGTTGAAGAAGGGATCCTGGCAACTTCTTTACTTTCTGGCATTATAAGATGCTTGAGGCTCATTTCCTTCTCCTTCCCTGATTCTAGAATCTGCCATATTTTCAAGGAGCTGGGATTCGTTTATTGGAGAATGACACTAGCGTGGATGTGTTTTTCCCTTGTGGATCTACTTTTACTCCTCAATGTTGGGGACCAAACCCAGGGCCTCATGCACACACATGCAGCACACCCCCTAGGGAGCTACAGCCCAGCCCTGTCTGCTTTCCATCATCAGTTACAGCAGGCCAAGGCAGGTTTAATCTGCCCAGGACATGGTCTTGTCTCTTGGGGATCAGTGATTGGAATCAGGCCTTGAAAGGGAAGTACGGAATGGGAAGATGGACTCAGTCTCCCAGCATGCTGAAGAGGCAGTCAGAGTAATCATCTGGGCCAGGATAAAGGTATGGTGCTTCTGAGATGGCCACAAACATCCATCCAGTTGGAGAGGGCAGAAGGGGAGAGCCTGAAGATAGGTGATCCCAGGAGGAAAACAGCAGGGCCCACAGGCATCCTAGGGTGTGACATCACCGAGCCAATGTGCTTGGCTGAGGATGCCTATTGATTGTGCATGAATTTATGTAAAGGGACACTTTCTATCCCACCTGCCTGGTCCCAAATAACCGACTCAAAGGTTGGATATGAAATATAAATGCCCGGCCGAACTCTTACTATTAAATTAACCCTATTCTGGGTCTGGAGAGAAGACTCAGCGGTTAAGAGTGCTGGTTGCTCTTCCAGAGGACCTGGGTTCAATTCCCAGCACCCACATAGTAGTTTACAACTGCCTATAACTCTTCTTCCAGGGTATCCAACACTCTCACAGACATACATGGCAAAACACCAATACACATAAAATAAAAATAAATAAAAACAAATAAATCATTTTAAAAAATTAACCCATATCCCTTTAGTTACATCCTGTCACATGGTGGTACCTTCATTAGCATGGCATGTGCATCTCCTGCTCTCTCTACATCTACCTGCAGACTCCTGATTCTGCCCTTCTCCTTCCCATCATCCTTAGTTTGGTCAACCCACCTAAACTTTCTGCCGGGCTACTGGCCAATCGGCATTTTATTAAACCAATTTGAGTGACAAATCTTTACAGTGTACAAGATTATTCCACAGCATATCTGTTTGAGAGACTGTCTATGCTTTAAATTCTCTCTTCCTAAGTTTTCTTTTGTCATTGATGGAGATTTGTTTATACTAAACAAGTGCTGTACCACCGAGCTAAAACCTCAGCCTCCACCCCTACCCTATTTATTAACTTTTAAAATTTTGAAGACAGGTCAGGCGGTGGTGGCACACATCTTTAATTCCAGCATTTGGGAGGTAGAGGTAGATGGGTCTCTTTGAGTTCGAGGCCAGCCTGGTTGACAGAGTGAGTTCCAGGACATCCAGAGAATTACTGTCTCAAAAAAACAAAACAAAACAAAACAAAACAAAAAATGTAAAGACGGAGTCTTTTCCTTTTGTTTTCACTAGTTTGTTTTGAGACAGGGTCTCTCTATGTAGCCCTGAACGCCCTATGTAGACCAATCTGGCCTCAAACTCACAGAGATCCACTACCTCTGCCTCAAAAGGTTTATTTGTTTATGTATGTTATGTACATGAGTGCTTTGTCTGCATGTATACCTGCACACAGAAGAGGGCATCAGACCCATTATAGACAGCTGTGGGCTGCTATGTGGGTGTTGGGAATTGAACTTAGGACCTCTGGAAGAGTAGAGCAACCAGTGTTCTTTAAGCTAGGATCTTGTTCAGTACCCAAGCAGGCTCCTTGAACTTGTAATCCTCTTGCCTCAGTCTCAAAAGTAGTTGAGATTACAGGCCTATGCCACCAGGTCTGGTGTGTGTGTGTGTGTGTGTGTGTGTGTGGTTTTATCAAACAGAATCTCTTGCATCCTGGGAAGGCATTCAACTCTTTATAGGTATTGAGTCCCCAATCCTCCCTCTCCCCACTCTAGAGATTATGAAGGGCATGGCACCTGGAGCCTCCAGCCTTCTGCTTTGTTTTTCTTAACACTTTCCAGGAATTTTCCTGGGAAACAAGCGTTTTAGGGCTCCCTCTCTGCCTAAGAACCAACAACCTGCAGGGTTTAGGCACACAGCAGCTGTCCCTAGCAAGGCCTGATTCTATTTCCTCCTCTGGAGACATCCTATGGGAACAGGATCCATAAATCAATAACAACTATTTGAGATAAATCTGTTAGAGTTTAGTGTTCCGGAAGCCACCTCCGTGGGGGCTGGGTGATGGAGCGGGCACAGCAACCCACATGCTGAAGGCAGCTGAGGTTCAAAGAGGTCCCAGCTTCCTCTCAACCACACAGTGAAGTAGGCTGGAGTAAACAACTAACCCAACTGCAGGTGAGTGAGTCCCAGCCTCCTGGAACTCACAGTGGGAAAAGGCCTCCAGAAATGGTCCAGATGGCAGCGTGAGAACCTCTGGATGACACTCTGGATGACCCCATCTCAACCTCACAAAGCCACCTTATGAGTCAGTATCCTCCCCATTTTAGAGGAAGCAAGGCTGAGGTCTCCTGAGGTTACTGACCCAAGGTCACAAAGCTCATAAATGCTAGTTTCTGGATTCCGAGTATGAAGTCTCCAGGATGGCTCCTGACTCTCCAGCAACAGCCCAATCAGAGCCGGGGCACTCCCGGATGTGTGTGGCTCCTGTCTCCTGCACTGGTCTAGGCGTGGATGGGGAAGAGTCTGTTCATCTAGACCCTCCCAGCCCTGCCCTCCCTGGGCAGAACAGGCTGATGTGAGGGCTTCCTGGGTTACTGAAAGAGTGGCAGGCATCATTTTAGTTTCCCCACAGTTACACAAAGGGAATCAACCACTCTAGACCCTAGCAAAAGTCAACGTGTCGTTGCATGTTTGAGGCAAGGTCCCCACAAAAACACCATGGCACTGGGACCTGGAGGCCAGTGTCAGTATCTTTAACTTCGGCAGATGGCACAAAATGTTCGCTTAAAGAAAATGTTGGTTTTTCTCAGCTTGGTGGAGCAAACCTTTGATCCCAGCACTCAGGAGGCAAAAGCAGGCAGATCTCTAGAAGTCTGAAGCTAGCCTGGTCTCCACAGTTCCAGTCTAGCCAGACCAACCCATGGAATTCGTGTCTCACAATAAAGTTCTAAAAGGTTAAAAAAGAAAGAAAGAATAAAATTAAAGAAATAAAAAGCAGAAAAAAAAACAGACATGGGGAGGTGGCTAAATTGGTAGTTATTGCTCAGATTCTTTCAGTGGAGGGTCCCAAGGGCAAACTAAGGGACAGTTCCACCATAGTTCACCTCAGGGCTCACCAGAGCTTAGGTGGATCCAAGCAGCACTCTGGAGAGTCTTTACCCAGCATGGATGATGACTTTTCTGCATCACATAGACAGTGATTCCTCCAGCCGCCCAAACAAGTATGTAGAATTAGGGCAAAATTGCATACAGCTGCATGAAACAATGCCTGATGTCAGCAGTCAGACAGCCCAGCTATGATGTTTTGCAAGTAGACAGACAGAATTATAAAAACTTTGGCTTGGAGATAGAACTGGGCAAGCCAGGGCTACACAGTGAGTCCCTGCGTGAGGATTCAGTGGTTAAGAACACGTGGTACTGCTCTCGCTGAGAACCTGGGTTCAGATCCCAAAACCCACATGGCCACAATAGTTTGTAACTCCAGGTCCAGGGGATCTGACACCCCCTTCTGGCCTCAAAGGGCGCTCCAGGTGTGTGGTGCACAATCAAGCGAACACTCATACCCATAAAAATAAATACATCTTTTACAGTTTTTTGTTTGTTCGTTTTTTTGTTTTGTTTTGTTTTGTTTTGTTTTTGAGACAAGTTTTTCCCTGTGTAGCTTTGGAGCCTGTCCTGGAACTAGCTCTTGTAGACCAGGCTGGCCTCAAACTCACAGAGATCCACCTGCCTATGCCTCCTGAGCTGAGATTAAAGGTGTGCACCACCACTGCCGGCAAATCTTTTACAGTTTTTAAAATAACAGACAGGCATAAATTTGCCCAAGTTCACTTTCAAATGTGCACTTAGAAATTGCTCTTGATAAAAAGCATTGCTTTTCACTTGGCCCACCAGGCCACTAAACATTGGCTAAAGGCCTAGCATTCAGTCATTGCCCTAAACCTGCAGTCACTTTAGATTTAAGGAGCATCAGGGCTGACGGAGCAGCACAGCTTTATCATTAAAAACAGAAATTACCAGGGCTGGAAAAATGGCTCAGAGGTTAAGAGCACTGGCTGCTCTTCCAGAGGTCAATTCCCAACAACCACATGGTGACTCACAACCATTTACAATAAGATCTGGCGCCCTCTTCTGGCCTGCAGGCAGATCACTGTATACATAAACAAACAAAAACAGAAAATACTTGCAAGGGACAGGAAGCTTCCTGGTAGGACAACACCTGCCCCTCAAAATATGATGCGGTCTAGTCTGTACCCAGGTGTGCTCTCCTGGGAACTAATTTGTCTGGTTGGGTGACCACAGTGATTACAACTTCCCAACACCTGGCAGAACTGGTAGTAAGATGAGACAGTGTAGCAGAGGCCTCTATAACTGTAACTAAGACTGCTCAGTTTCTCAGCTCTCCTCTCTCTGTGGAGTGATATTTTGTGTTTTAACAAATAAAGCTTTCCTGAAAACCAGAGTGCAGACCTAAACCACTAGAGGCCAGGGAGTGGTGGCACTTATCTCTAATCCCAGAACTCAAGGCCAGCCTGGGCTACACAAGGTCGAATCTGTCTAAGAGAAAAATGGAGATCACACAAAGGTGATCCCAGCACTTGGGATCCCACGCCTTTAATCCCAGCACTAGGGAGCTGGAGACAGGAGAGAGAGAGGGCTGGGTGGCGAGAGGAATATAAGGCAGGAGGAGACAGATGCAGCTGAGGTTTGGTGGAGACAGCTGCAGTCTGAGGACAGGATCGCCCCTTTGCTCTGAGCATCAGTAGAGGTAAAAGGTCTCTCTAGTGACTGGCCACACTGTCCTCTGACCCTTCAGCTTTCACCCTCTAATATCTGACTCCGGATTTTATTTATGAAGACCAATTAAAATCATGCCACACTTCTGTCCCAGGTTTTCCTCAATTTCAATTTAAAGTTCATATCAGTACTCTGAATATGAACTTGGGGTAACTGCACCCATTAGGCCCACCCAGTAGGCTTCCACTCTTTTTTACCATTAGTGTGTGTGTGTGTGTGTGTGTGTGGTATACATGTGTTCATGTGGGGCTTCATGTAAGTATGTATGATGGTGAAAAGCTTCTGCACCCATAAGCCTCTTTGCCAATACAATAATCCAAATCAGACCAAATCAAATCGAATTAGGAAAAGTCCAGGTTTAATGGTTACAAATGCTCTCAAATGGCTTTCCATCCCCCTAGAGAGGAGAAAGGAAAACCACATGTTTGTTCTCTGGAGAGGGCCGTTAAATACCCTGAGGGAGTGGTCTTGAGCATCTCTGGGAGGGGTCATCACTTGGTGGGTTTTCTTGTGGGTAGAGTCTGGATTGAGGCAACTCCCAGTGGATAGGGTTTAGAGTGAAACTTTCATCCCAGCATTCCAGACTCTTTGGATATATGGATGCCAGGGACTGAGTGAAACTTCCATCTAACAGTTGGGTTGAAAGAAAATGGTCCCCAAAAGGAGAGGAACTGTTAGAAGGTGTGGTTTTGTTGGAGTAGATATGGCCATGTTAGAGGAAACGTATCACTGTGGGGGCAGGTTCTGAGGTCTCATATATGCTCAAGTCACCCCTAGTGACTCAGTTCATTTCCTGTTGCCTTTGGATCAAGATGTAGAATCTCCAGCTCTATGTATGCCTGCACACTGCCATACTCCCAGCCATCATGCTCCTCCACCATGATGATAATGGATTGAACCTTTGAAACTGTAAGCCACCAACTCAATTAAAATGCTTTTCTTTATAAGAGTTGGCATGGTCATGGTGTCTCTTCCCAGCAATAAAAACCCTAACTAAAATAGTGTGTGTGCACATGTGCATATATGTGTATGTGGATATCTGTGTGTGGAGGCTGTTAAGTGTTTTCTGACTGACAAACCTCTCCGCCAATACAATAATCCCAATCAGACCGAATCAGACCGAATTAGAAGATGTCCAGGTTTAATGGACACCAGTGCTTCCTGGTGGCCCCCAGAAAAGCACGAAGAGGGGAAGAAGGAGAACTGGAACAACCACCGGAGAGGAGAAGGGGGAGACCACATGTTAATTCTCTAGGGGGCAGTTTAAATAGCCTGTGGGAGTGGTCTTGACCCTCCCTGGGGAGGGGTCACCATTTAGCGGGCTTTCTCGGAGGCAGAGTTTGGACTGAGGCAACTCCCAGGGGAGGAGCTTTGAAATGGAACCTTCCACCCAACATTTCAAGATGTGTGCCAGGGGCCTGGGGTGAAGTCCCACCCAAACATTCCAAACTTTTTTGGATAAGGATGTTAGGGGCTGAGGTGACACTTTTGTTTTGTTTTGTTTTGAGGTGACATTTTTTTTTACCAGAGGCCAGAGGCTAATGCTAGGTGTCTTAATTGATCTCTATCTAGGCTCATCAATTCCTTGGGTTTGCTGGCCAATGAACTACAAGAATTTGTCTGTCTCCCAATCACAGCCCTGGGGTTCCAGACTCCAAGTCAGGCTTTTATTGAGTACTGAGGGTTGGAAGGCACTAACTGAGCCCTTTCCTCAGTCCCTGTTATTATTCATATCACGGGTGATTCAAGGCCGGGCCCAAGAGGGGGCAGCCGTTGACCTGAGACTGTAGCGGGCAGGAGACAGATAGATATGCCATGCACCATGTGCCTTGTGGAGAGAGCGTGGGTATAGAGTTTATTTAGTGGGTGGGGAGAAGAGAGAGGAAGAGAGAAGAAAGAAAGGGGGAGGGGAGAAGAGGGAGCAGAAGGGAGAGAGGCAGAAGCTGCCTCTCCAGAAGAAGGACTGAGGGGCTGGAGAGATGGTTCAGAGGTTAAAAGCACTGGCTACTGAGTAGAAGTCCTGACTTCAATTCCCAGCAACCATATGGTGGCTCACAACCATCTATAATGACATCTGGTGCCCTCTTCTGGCTTGCAGACAGAATACTATATGAATAATAAAGAAATAAATCTAAGGGGGAAAGAGAGAGAGAGAGAGAGAGAGAGAGAGAGAGAGAGAGAGAGAGAGAGAGAGAGACTGTTAGAAAGAGGAGGCAGGAGATCTGCTTGCCTTGGCAGGAAGGGGTAGATTGGGGGTGGGCAGGGCTTGTGTCTTAAAGGGACAGGGTACCCAGGTACCAGCAGATTTACTTTCACAACAATCCCAACTAGTTATCCCTTTTATTGGAATGCTGTGATTGGTCCCCAGTAGCCTTAAATTCCTAACAGCATAGCAAATAAACTGCAGAACTAGACTCAAACCTGCTCTTAGCTGAGCAGGAGGCAGCCTCCAGATGGGACAGTGGGCAGCTGGGTGACGTCCCCCACAAACCCACTCCCACCCCTTCTTAACAAACCCTTGCTTGGCCCTGCCAAATTTTACTGTCTCCATTGCTTTCTGGAACCCCAGCTCCTGCATAGCTAAGACCCACACCCTCAAATATGGGGTTTGAAAAATGTCAAAATCTAGAGATGAAGAGAGGTGACTGAATCCTTCGGTACCCACCATTACCTATGCTGAGCGTCTCTGCTCTGGTGACTCAATACACCAGGAAGTCACGGGGTGAGCCAGGTCTCAGGTGGAGAACAGGAAACAGCAAGTAAAGTGTGGTCCCCAGGCGGTAGAGGAGGAGGGCAAAAGGAGCTGTATTGTTTTCTGGGGCTGCCACAAGGAAGCCCCATAGACTGGGCATAGCTGAGAGCGACAGCACTTGCTAAACAAGAGTTTTATGTCGACTCTGAGCAGTCTACTCGGGAAGCCTGAGATGGAGGGGCCACAGGCTGGCTTCTTCTGAGGCCTTGCTTAGCTTGCTGATGGCTGTCTGCCCTTTTGTCTCCTGGGTCTAATCGTTTTCTTTTAGGACACCTGGCAGGATTCAGGCCCATGAAGTAACCTTATCATCAGCCCCCATCCCCTTTGAAGCAGGTTCTTGCTTTATCGCTCAAACGGTCTCAAACTCCTGGGTTCTGGTAATCTTCCCACCCCAGCCTTCCAAATAGCCGGGATCAGTGGTGCATCTTACAGCATTTCGCTTTTATAAACCTTCATGGGTCCTACATCCAAACTTGGTTGCTTAGTAAAGTGCTGGGGGTTAGGAGATGTGAATTAGAGCAGAGGAAAAATCTGGCTCACGAGAGGACATTAATCAGGAGTATAAGTTGGAAAAAATAAAAATCCAGGGCCTGGAGAGATGGCTCAGCTGTTAAGAGCACCAGCTGCTCTTCCAGAGGACCGGGGTTGGATTTCCAGAACCCACTCGGCAGCTCACAACTATGTGCAACTCCAGTTCCTGGGAATCTGACATCCTCTTCTGGCCTCTTCCAGTATCAGGCATGCATGCGGTGCACAGACCTACGTACAGGTAATCCCCACTCATCCCCACAGAAAAATGAATGGTTTTTTTTTAATCCAAGCTTGGAGCCACACATTTGTAATTCCAACACTTAGGCGGTAGAGGAAGAAAAATCAAAAGTTCATGGTCAGATAGATACCTCAGCAGTTGAACACTGGCTACACTTCTAAAGGACCCAGGTTCAATTATGAGCACCCACAGTGGCTCACAATGGTCTGTAACTCCATTCCGCCCTCTCCTGGCTCCCTACGGGCGCCAGGCATGCGTGTGGTATCCAGACATGCATGAAGGCAAACACTTATACATATAAAATATATTTTGGTTTTTTGAGACAGAGTCTTTTTGTGTAACAGCTCTGGCTATCCTGGAACTCACTCTGTAGACCAGACTGGTCTCAAACTCACAGAGATCCACTTGTCTCTGCCTCCCAAGCGCTGGGATTAAAGGTGTGCACCAGCACTGCCTGGCAAAATAATTTTTAAAAATAAATTCAGGGTCATTCTAAGCTACAAAGCAAGTTTAAGGTCAGCCTGAATTACAGAAGAGTGTTTCCTCCCCCGCAAAAAAGCAGGAATTGAGGGTTTCATTAGGCTCAGTGGCACAAGGCTATATATAGCCCTCAGGAGTATAAAGTGGAAAGATCAAAAGTTCAAGGTTAGACTGGGTCAGATACCAAGGTCTGTCTCAATTGAAGAATGAATTGAGGGTTTTTAGCTTCTTTCAGTCATTCATACTTTTACTGGAACTTTGCTCAAACCAGATGTGAAACTGGTTTTATATGCCCTAAGTCTTTGTATTTCATATACTTTTTTCTTGTTTTTTTAAAACATTTTATTTATTATGTATACAGTGTTCTGTCTGCATGTATGCCTGCAGGCCTGAAGAGGGCACCAGATATCATTAAAGATGGTTGTGACCCACCATGTGGTTTCTGGGAATTGAATTCAGAACTTCTGGAAGAGCAGCCAATGCTCTTAACTGCTGAGCCATCTCTCCAACCTCTTTCCTGGTTTTTGAAGCAGGGTTTGTTTGTGCCACTCTGGCTGTCTGGAGCTAGCTCTGTAGACCAGGTTAGGCTCAAACTCCCAGAGATCTACCTGCCTCTGCCTCCTCAGTGCTGGAATTAAAGACATGTGCCACCGCTGCCTGGGACCAATTCTTTTTTTAATTAAGGTGAAATTCAAGCAACCTCTAATTGTTAGCAGTCCTCCTGCCTCGGCCTCCCAAATGCTAGGATCACAAATGTGAGCCACCGCATTCTTTGTTGCTTACTCGTACGTTGGGCACAGTTGTGAGGGTTGGGGATTCAGAGCTAAGAGCTGCAGCAAATGCTGCAGTAACGACAGACAAAGGAGGCCTCTGGGTGAGGAAGAGAAGCTACATGGAGATGCCCAAGCGGGGCTGAGGCTGCAGCTGCCCGGCAGATTGCTTGCCCAGAACACAAAAGGCCCTGGCTTCCCTACCTGCACACAAGTGCTCACTGTTGGAGGAACAATGTGAGGGGAAGGCACCAGAGGGACCAGGCGGAGTGAAAGCAGCGGTAACAGGGACAGCCAGCCTGACGCTGCCGACCCTTCATTCCTCCCCCAACACCTAAATCAGGCTGACCGCTTTTTGCCAAGTTACAAACCAGGTGTAGCCATGCATATTTTTAACCCCAGGACCCAGGAGGCAGAGGCAGGCAGAACACGTAAGTTCAAGGCCAGCCTGGTCTATAGAGTGAGACCTCTCTCAAGAAGAGGAGGAAGAGGAAGGAAAAGAAAAAAAGTTGCCAGACTTGCTGCCGTCCCTCCCGACACGGTGTAACTTACCTTCCTGTTATCTTTCCCCTATTAAAGGGTCTGTGAGGAATGCAGGACGCCCTGGAAGAGGTGGGCGCAACGGTGGGAGGACAGACGAGAACATGCAGCCTTTCTTTCTATTGTAACAGGAGGGGGTTACTTTTATTACTTTTTAAAAAAAATTTTCTCTTAAAGATTTTATTTTTCCCCATGTGTCTGTGCAGGGGATCCAGGGGGACAGGACAATGCAGGAGCCCTTGGAGGCCAGGAGAGGGTATTGGTGTAGACCCATATTTTATGTTGGGGCATTGGACCCCGACATATTGGACCCCTGGAGCTAGAGCTATAGGCTGCTGGGGGCATCCAGTGCCAGTGCTGGCTGGGAAGGGAACAGCACTCTTAGCCTGTGGGCCATCTCTCCAGTCCCTCCCCATTTTCTTTTATTTTTCAGAAAGGGCCTTTTATAGCCCATGCTGGCCAAGGGTGACTTTGAACTCCTGCCTCTACCCCCCAAGTGCTAGAATTACAGGTGTGCACCACCATAGGTGCTGGGGATCGAACTCAGGACTTTGGGGCATAAGGCTTCACGCGCTAGGTAGGTAAGCACTCTGCCAACTGAGCTACAACCCCAGCCCCCAGAATGAATACTAACATTACCCTCTTCTCTTTCCCCATTTTGTATGAG
This sequence comes from Myodes glareolus, assembly GCF_982192425.1. Classification (NCBI taxonomy): domain Eukaryota; kingdom Metazoa; phylum Chordata; class Mammalia; order Rodentia; family Cricetidae; genus Myodes; species Myodes glareolus. Next base: position 47,342,979 of record NC_142034.1, on the reverse strand, counting down.
GGGTTGAATTTAGGGTATACTATGTGTTATGCAAGCATACTACCACTGAGATACATCCTTAGCCCCAGGCCTGCCTTTAACAGTTGCAAACCCCAGGGCAAGAACAGACACGGGGACCCACGCACCGTATGCGTAAATATTAAATGTTAGAAATTAAATTGACAAAGTGTTAAGTAAAATACGTACTATTCGCCTACCTTGACAAATGTACCTTCACGCCAATCTGGCAGGCCAGATTTCAGTTTTGGATCTCAAGCTCGTGGGAGTTCTGTGCCATCCCACCGCCTGCCCCCTCCCTTCCTGTTCCCAGCTTACTCTGAAATGGTCCCTTGAGCACACAAGTTTGGAAACTTTGACCTGCTTTTCCAGGTTCTACCCATGTTGCCTTCGGCCTGGAGGGGCCCAGGAAGGTGGACCAAGGAAGGAGGCCCACATGGTTTCTCCAAGCAGACCATGGCTGTGTGGATAAGAAATCAGAAAGGCCCAGGTACTCAGGCAGTAGGCTAGGAGGGGAGACAATTGCAGGCGGACAAGATCCTGGGCTACAGCATCTCTGGCCCTTCGGGAGAGGTCACTGGAGCAGTGGCACTGAGCTGGATTCTGTGAAACACGAGACCCACTTCGGGGCCTCCTTTGACCCAAATCTCGGGTTGGTACTGATGAACCCTGGGCACAGCCTGCCCTCCTTGGGGAAAACACAGAGAGCTTGGGCAGGACAACGCTTAGCATAGCAGCCTGCTGAGGGAGCCAGGCTGTGCAGGCAACAGGAAGCCACAAAGCCACAAACCCTACCCATGGCAACCCGGGGCCAAAGGGGGAAAACCTGATCCTCGCAGAGAAAGACTCTCAGCCACTTACCTCGGGGAGAAAGTGTCAACAAGGAAGCCAACAGCAACCGTGAAAACACCATCCACCAGCTCCCCTGGGGGTCAGTGAACTTGAGAAGCCTACTGTGTTCTGAAAGCAGCCACAGAGCAGCTGGCTGGCAGGGGAGGGGGCGCTCAGCGGCAGGGAGCGTGCTGAACATGTGGATCCCAACTCCTCACCACCACTGCCCCCACACACATGCACACAGACAGACAGACAAACACATAGATATGTAGATCTGGAACAGTGGGTTCCAGGAACACTTGATTAACATGAAAAGTTTGAGCAAGTCACTTTGAGTCTGTGCTTGTTTCTGTGTCTCTCAGACAGGGACACACCAACTGGTACAGTCCCTCACGGAACGACACCGAGCCCCATTATCCTACATCATTTATTCACGTACAGCATTTCAGCTCTGCCAGGAGCTGGGCTCTGCAGGGAGAGCACAGTTAAACACACCACAGGCTCTGACCTCAAGGAACCTGACCAGGCAGAGGAGGCACGCAAGAAAGGTTCTCTGAGAGTTGCCCATTACCCACTGCCCTTCTTCGGGGTGGGAATTATTTATAAGACAGATAAATGGGAGCTAAGGCCAAGTTGATTCAGCTGGAGTCTTACATGTTGCAATTGTGGGCTCAGCTGAGCCTCTCTCCTCAACCTCCTAAGCAGCTCTGATAACGTGTGCCACCCACCCCAGCTAAATCTTCCCGAATTTCTACTTAACCAGTGTGTGGGGAGAGGGACTCAGAAGACAATTTTCGGGAGTCAGTTTTCTCTGATCATCACGTGGGTTCCAAGGGCTGAACTCGGGTGGTAAGGCTCGGTGGCAGGACATTCTGAGTCAGAGTTCCAGACTGGCCCGGACCCTGTCCAGGATCCAGCAAGGTCTTGTCTCAGAGAAACAAACTTAGTGCAGGGGATGCACCTCAGTTGGTAGCATTCTTGCTTAGACTGTAGGGGGTCCTGGGTGAGGTCCCAGAGCTGCATAAATCAAATATGATGACACATGCTTCTAATCCAGGCACACAGGAGGATCAGTAAGTAGTTCGTCCTTGGATATAAAACCGAATTGAACCAAGTAAATAAAACAAAAAATTAATTAATAAATAAAACTTATTAGTTATAGTTTTCAAAATGTCAGTTAATTACAGTTTTCAAAAAGTCAGATCACGCCAGGTGCAGCCCCAGCACCTGGGAGGCAGAGCAGGTAGAGCTCTGTGAGTTCAAGGCCAGCCTGGTTTACAGAAGTTCAGGTGTGCCAGGGCTGCGCAGTGAAGCTGGGTATGGACTATACATCAATAATTCCAACACTAAGAGAGCACTAAAGACCCAAGGCATCAGATTCCCCTGGGGCTGGACTTAGATGCGGCTGTGACAGCCTGAGCTGGGTGCTGGGAACTGAACTCGGGTCCTCTGGAAGAGCAGTGTTCACTCTGCACCCCCAAGCCATCTCTCCAGCCCCATTCAGCTCCACACCGCCTTCCCTGAAACCACCCTTTTTATTTAGCATATTTCTGAGATCCACCCCTGTACTGAGGAACCGGGTCAGGTCTGTTCACTTGCAGCCTCGAGAATCCAGTTAGTGGAGAGACAGGAGACAGCGAGGCAGGCAGGGGGTTTTATTTCTCTCTGGCTAGCCAGGGAAGAGGGCTACCGCCAGGGGAGAGGGCTACGGCCTGAAGACAGCTCCAGGACTGAACAACAAGAACAGAAGTCGGCATCCCAGAATTCTGCACATGCCCAGTAGTTTCAACCCTGTCTCGGCTGCAACCTCCTCACAGGCTCACAGGTCTGTTTTGGGGACCCTACAGAGTGCCACTGCTGATGAGGGAGCCATGTCTCTGCTCTTGACACCTGGCTGCTGTTAGGAAGCCAGGATGAAGAAATGAGTTAGAAGACAGGTTAGAGGGACAAAGGAGAGAGCAAGGACCATCACTAGATTCACCTTCAATAGACAGGCTCACGTGTAGACCTGGCTTGATCTCTATATGTCATTGAGGCTAACCTTGAACTCCTCCCCTGCCTCCACCTCCCAAGTTATAGCTGTTAAGATTTATTTCTCTCGAGGGGCTGGAGATGGCTCAGCAGTTAGAAGCACTTGCTGCTCCTGCAGAAGACCTGGGTTTCGTTCCCAGTATCCATGTTGCATAACTCACAGTTGCTTGTAATCCCAGCACAGAGAGGACCTAACACATGTGGCTTCTGAGCACACCTACACACACATGCACAATGCTCCCCCTTGCTCCCCACCCCTCGATCATTAAAAATTAAATCTGGGCATATCTCAAAGGTTGGGCTCCCAAACAGTCTCTCCCATTTGGAGCATTGGTTTGTCCTCGAGCTAACGCTCACCACATGGAAGATGTTGGCCATGACCTGGCCCCATAGTCACACACGACAGGGCCTGGCAACAGAGGCCAGGAGTGGGTCCCAAATTCCTTCTATGAGGCAAATAGCTAGGGTTGTCACAGTGGCCCTGCTGGATTCCACCCTGAGGTCAGGAAACAGACGGTCTTTGCAGCAGGTACCCAAACCAGACTGGTGCACTCTGAGGCAGGAGTGGGGGTGAAGAGGAGTGGCCACTGCAGCAGACTGTCCCCTCCACCCCTTACTTCCATGCGCCGAAGACTTCTTACCTGGACTTTTTTTTTAAATTGTTTTTTTTGAGACAGGGTTTCTCTGTGTGTAGCCATGGGTATCTTAAACTCACTCCGTAGACCAAGCTGACCTCAGACTCACAGAAATCCACCTGCCTCAGCCTCCTGAGGGCTCGGTGGACACTTTCAAAATTTTTTTTTGTTTATTTTATGTATCTGTGTATTTAGCCAACATATACGTCCGCGTACCACATGCATAGTTAACAGGTGGTTGTGAGCCGCCAGGTAGGTTCTGGGAATTGAAGCTGGGTCATCTGGAAGAACAGTCTGCGCTCTTAACTACCAAGACATCTCTCCAGCCTCTCAACTCTATCTTGCATGGAGCAAATCAGGCCTGCCAAAGCAAGCCAGACTCACTAGAAATCGAACCATTTCCTGGCACTGGTGAATAATCTCCAGCTGCCTCTTGGTGTCTCAGTTGGGATCACTCTGGGCATGTTTTTACAGCACTACCCAGAGTTCTCTGGGAGGACTGCACTCTGGCTGTGCAGAAGTACCTGACAGGACAGTGGCCTTTTGTTATCTGTCCCACCTCTGGGCTCACTCATTTCTTTTCTACCAGTATTTCCTGAGATTACCTCCCAAGTAAAGTCTTCCCACTCAATTTCTTGCCTTGATGCCTGTTTGAGGAGATCTCAGATCGACACAGTAAGCAACCCAGTAACTGATGCAGCCTGTTCCGGTGAATCTGTGCAGTGGGGAGTTAGGCTGGATGCTGGATGTGGGATAAGTGGGTGATGTGGGCTCCAGGCTAAGGACAGAACACTGAATCTCTGTGAGTTCGAGGCCAGCCTGGTCTACAGAGCGAGTTCCAGGACAGGCTCTGAAGCTACAGAGAAACCCTGTCTCGAATAAAGAAAAACAATAACAACAACAACAACAAAAAAAAAACCACTGGAAGTCCACAGCACAGAGAGAATGGTGTAAGCTTATGAGGAGACTGGGATGGTTTGGAAAGCTATGCTGGGCACAGAAGTCCACACCTGCAATCCCAGCTGAGAGAAGACTGGAGCAGGAGGATTTTGCGAGTTTGAGGCCTTCCTGAGCTACATAGATAGTTCCATGTAGGCGGAGTTTCTCTGTGTCTCAGCAGCCAATCCCAAATAATCATTCAGAGACTTAATATTAATTATAAATGCTCAGTTGATAGCTTGTTTATTTTTAGCTAGTTCTTATAACTCGAATGAACTCATATTTCTTTCTTATCCTCTGTCACGTGGCTTGCTACCTTTTCTCAGTACGCCAAGTTCATCTCCCTCCAATATCCTCACGATTCTTCCTGACTCGGTTCCCTTCCTCCCAGCATTCCTCTGCTCCGAAAATCCTGCCTAGTTATCAGGGCGTCGGCTCTTTATTCCCCAATGAGAGTAGTACCAATTCACATTGTACGAAAAGACTGTTCCACAGCAGTTCCACACGGGGTAATAAGAAAATCTTGTCTTTAAAAACCGAGGAGGAGGAGACAAGAAAAAGAAAATATTTAGGGAGAGCCTCGAGAACTGAAGAAGCCCAGGATTTGGTGGCTGGGAAGGGAGGACGAATCTGCAGTGAGTGGCCTGCGAACCACAATGCTGCTCAGGGCTGATTGTCTCCCCCAGCCCCACGTGGTAGAGACTTGCTCTCCAGAGTGGCACTAATCAGAGGTGCCAAAAACTCTGAGGTGGGGCCAGTGTGAGGCCTTTAGCTTCCCCCAAGGGGCTTGTGAGATGCCACTTCCTTCCCTTTTCTCTTCCTCTCCCCAGCCATAAGGGGAGATTTTACCCACCTTGGGCTTGCACCACAATGGGACGTCTCCCCACAGGCCCAGAGCTATGTACCTTCTGATTCTGGGCCTAAACCTCTGAAACCTATTTTGCTGTTTTGAGACAGGTGTCATTCTGTAGTTTAGGATGGCCTGGAACATATTATGTGGCCCAGGCTGGCCTCAAACTTGTGGAAATCCTCCTGCCTCAGCTTTCCAATGCTGAGATGTTTGTTTTTGAGTAGAGAAGGAGATCTGTAAGCAAACCCCAGACACAGCTAGCAGTGGTCAGCTGCGAGCAAAGGATAGCTGTCGTTTATCTTCACGTGGCTCTTTTTCCATGCCATTTACTTAGTGTGTGCGCCTGCATACGTGCGAATTCACGAGGAGGTCCAAGGCCAACTTTCTAGAGTCTGTCCCCTCCTTTTACTGTGTGAGTCCTGGGATGGAATTCCACTTGCCAGGCTCGGTGCTCAGTGCCTTTGCTGCTGAGTCACTCCACCAGCCCTTGCTTCTTTTTTTAATTGATATTTTTTGAGCTCTATGTTTTTCTCTGCTCCCCTCCCTGCCTCTCCTCTCCCCCTTCCAACCTCCCCCAAGGTCCCCATGCTCCCAATTTACTCAGGAGATCTTGTCATTTTCTACCTCCCATGTAGATTAGATCTATGTAAGTCTCTCTTAGTGTCCGCATTGTTGTCTAAGTTCTCTGGGATTGTGGTTTGTAGACTGGTTTTCTTTGCTTTATGTTTAAAAACCACCCAGTATATGAGGTGCTGGTGATCAAGCACAGGACTTGATGTATGCTAGGCAAGCATGGTACCATCCAAGCTACACCTCAGGCTTTTGGCAGTCATATTTGGATAATATGACCTGTGGTGGCTAAACCTGAAAGAAAAGTAAGCAACAGAGCATATCAGGCCTTTCAAATTATATTAATGAGCTTGGTCTTGTTAAAACTGTGGTGCTGGATGACGGGACACTTGGGTCTCCCACTTGCTATATAAGCGCCCCACCATTGAACTACATTCCCCAGCCTGTTAGTACAGTCTTGATAAGAATTGCCGTGGGGTGGGGGTGGGGCTGAGGCGGTGGCTAGCAGTTGGCAGCACTTGATGCTCTCGCAGAGGACCCAATCTGGGTTCCCAGCACCACAGCTCCGTTCCCGGGGGCCTGGTGTGCCTCTTACCTCTGAGACAGCATAGGCGTGAAGGAGATAGAACCATCTCTACTTGGTCTTGCCCTGTGTACTCCGGCTCACAGCAGAGCTCCAGTAAATTAAAAACACATGCATACAACCTCAACAAGAGGTACATATACATTCAGGTGAAACATACACAAAATAAACATTAATAAATGCTATTATTTTTAAAGAAAAGAAATTTTGTTTTGTTTGTTTTTCAGAAACAGGGTTTCCTTGTGTAACAGTCCTGGATGTCCTGGAACTCACAGAGATCCGCCTGCTTCTGTCACCCGAGTGCTGGGATTTTAATGCCACCACCGCCCGACAGAAAATTCTTTTTATAAGGTGCCAGGACTGGTAGCTCATACCTGTAATCCTAGTTACTGGGAGGCTAATGCAGGAAAACCGGGAGTTTCAGGCCTGCTGGGATACAGTGAGAGTTTCAGACCACCCTGGACAATTTCTTAAAGTGGGCGGGGGGGGGGGGCGGGGGGGGGCGGGGAGCAGACAGCAAGAGCCCATGCCTGTAATCCCAGTCCTTGGGAGCGGGTACAAGAGGATGAGGAATTAATTCCAGGTCAGCCAGCTTGAACTTTATGAGACCATGTGTCAAAACAGATAAAATCCCTCTTTTGATAAATAAAATAAGATAAAATAGAAAAAGAGATAAAAAGAGAAAAAAAGAGCTATCATTTAAAATGGCACAGAAGTGACTAAGATATATCACTGTCAGCTCAAGCATTAACAACCTCTATCCTGCTTCTCACTGTTCACCTTGACTTACCAGATCGCAAACAAATCGAAACACGCATGCGTACGGCTAGAGGCACAAGAGGCCCCTGGCGGCGACTTCGTGGTGTGCTTGCGGCGAGGGGCGGTCGCCATGGAGACGCGTGGCCGGGCGGGCAGTGAGCGCCTGGAGCCCGCCCGGCGCGGGTCCTCGGCTGTTCCCGGCGCAGGTCGCGGTCCCGCGGGCGGATGGCCGGCCGCGGTGGCACTGGAGCGGAGGAGTATGGCGAGGAGGGCGAGGACGAAGAGGAGGAGGAGGCGCGGGAAGGAGGCGCTGAGGGCTCCCCGGGGTCCAAGCTGCCCCCCATCGTGGGCACCACCTCCGATCTGGCCAAACGGAAGTTGAAGAAGAAAAAGAAGAAGAAAAAGACCAAAGGTTCGGGCAAGGGCGACGGTAAGAGGAGCAGCTAGCGAGGCTGCTTTGGCTCTTGGACCTGAGATTCCTCTCACAGATGCCCCTTCTACCTGGAAGTCACCTCAGGCCAGAAACAGACACCATACCCGGACAGTGACACAGGACACTTTGGGACAGCCCAGAGATGCCCTGCCTTACCCATAAGACTACATGCTCACCACCAGAGACCCCTTAATTACCAAGGAAGTCTCTACCAATTTTAGTCCCAATATATCCAAAGGCCCCCTCCTCTGAAACCCTCAATATCTAAGTATCCTCCACCCCACACAGATACCCCCCACAGATACCGACACCAAGAGCCGTACACCTAATTTATGTATACCACGTCCTTTCAACTTCCTAGCCCCTCCGACAAACAAACCCTTCCAAATAGACTTCTCAAAGAGAGTAGCCCAGAAGGAAAGCTACTAGTTGACACGCCCACACAGGAACAGATAGACTTCAGGCTCTCTCCTCTCTAGTAGGAATCACCCCATGTAAATAAATGTAGACAGAATCCTCCGGGAATGGACTCCACCAAGGGACAGCCATATACTGCATTAACTCATGGCGGTCCCTTCTCATCCTGCCATCACCTCCCACACTTTTTGTTGTTTTGATTTTGGATTTTCAAGACAGTGTTTCTCTTTGGAGCCGTGGCTGTCCCGGAACTCGCTCTGTAGACCAAGCTGGGCTTGAACTCAGAGATCAGCCTGCCTCTGTTTACCAAATTCTGGGATTAAAGGTGTGTGCCACCACCACCACCACCTAGCGTTACTAACACTCTTTACACTGCCTTCTTATAGCAATATGACACTATCCAACTAATCTAAAGTATGGTGGCACCTTCATGCATACACATGTAGGCTACACACATGTGGATTTGGTTAGGTACTTATGTAGATGCATAGATGCCAACACAAATTGCACTAGATACTAGACACTTTCATGCATAGATATACCCTTAAATCATAACCATACAGGTACTTTAGACACTCACATGCATAGATACTGTTTAAGTGGAAGCCCCACCTTGGTCCCACCTCTCTCTCTCTCTCTCTCTCTCTCTCTCTCTCTCTCTCTCTCTCTCTCCAGTTCTCACCCCAGATTAAGCCCACCAAGCTGTGGCTCCTTCCCCTGAGATGCTCAAGATCACACCTACAGGGTAGTTAAGACCCTGCCCAAAGACCAGCCACGTGATTTCTCTCCTGCTTTCTTCCCCGAGAGTCACCAGGAGTTGCTTTGCTTGGATTAAACCTGGTTTTATTAATTCGGCTGGATTTGGTTTATTGCATAGGTGGAGAAACCCACAACTGGGGATATCAAAAAATACTTACCAGATACCCCCCAAAAAACATTATACCCACACAGGTGTTCTAGGCACTTACATTCATAGACGTGCACAAACATCACACCCACAACAGGTAACTCTAGTCTTGCTCACCAAGACCTTCACCTGCGTGCACATACACCAGCACCTTCCAGGAACCCAGAATCCCTGCCTCTCCCTAAGTTCAATCATAGAACCCCCAGATATCCTAGCAAAGACACCTAGTGCCCACGCTAATGAGGAATGCAGCAGTGAATCAGGATGACTCCGTTTGGCAGCGATGTGACTCCAGTGTCACCTGTGTGGCTTTGGCCAGCAGGAAAGTGGCCCTGACCTCTGGCATGGCGAGACATGGGCTCAGGTGTTGGGCACTGGCTGCACATGCAGTGTGGGTAGTGGAAGGGGCTGCAGGCTTCCCACAGTGCTGTGGTTTGGGAAAGGAGCAATGGGGGTTATCATGACTTCTGCAGGCAGAATGGAGCTAAAGGGAGGGAAAGGCAACAGATTCTCAGTGTACCAGCAAAACACGGAGTTCGCTTTGTCTTTTTGGCGCAACTTTTGACTGTAGGAATCAAACTGTTAGCAGAGGACACCAGATAGTTTTCAGAGAATAGGAGGGTGAGGAAATGTCGAGACTGAACTGTATTATTATTATTATTATTATTATTACCTTAATCCTCCCACAGCTTGCCTTTTTTGAGGAGATATAAAACTGAAAAAGGAGCTGATGAAAGAATCGGCATTTATAGCATTTACAAGCAGTTCTACAGTGCTAGAGATGTGAAAAGAGAAAAAGGGAGAGGGAGGGAGGGAGAGGGAAGGAGAGGGAGGGGAAGAAAGGGGCGGCAAAGGCACATAAGTGTCCCTGGGCTCTTTTTGTAGCTCAGGTGATAGAAGGTTTGCCTAGCACCCACAGAGCCCTGGAGTCCATCACACCAGAAACCAGGGGTGCTGGTATATGCTTGCAGTTCTATCATTGGGAGGTGTAAGTAGAAGTTCAAGGTCATCCTAGGCTGTTTAGGGAGCATGAAGCCAGCTTGGGGATATGTGAGAATCCATCTCAAAAAAGAGAGAGAGAGAAAAAAAGCCAGGCAGTGATGCCTCACGCCTTTAACCCCAGCACTCAGAAGGCAGAGACAGGCAGATCTCTGTGAGGTCGAGGTGGTCAACCAGGTCTACAGAGCGAGTTCCAAGGATAGCCAGAACTGTTACACAGAGAAACCCTATCTTGAGAAACCAGGGGGGAAAGAAGGAGAGGGAAAAAAGGACAAGAAAAAAAGAGTCTGGAGAGATGGCTCCATCGTTAAGAATACTTGTTCCTGCAGAGACCCAGGTTCAATTCCCAGCACCCACATGGTGGTTCACCGCCATCTGGAGATCCAGTTCCGGGGGATCTGATGCCCTCTTCTGACTTCTTTGGGCACCAGTTATGTGCATGGTACACAAACAACATTCAAGCAAAACACTTACATATAAAAAGTAAATAAATCTTTAAAAACATTTTAAGGAAAATAAAGAGCATTTCCTGGTTCAGTGCACTACTGATTGCATTATTTGTATTTCCCCTGTGCCCTCTCCACCTTTCCCCTCCCGTTTACCATACAGTGTCTGAACAGGTGTAGAGTCACAGACATGGGAAGAGTATTTGGTGTGCAGGTATGAGGTTAAGTTGAGGGAGAGCAGATGCAGTATGAAGAACAGGACACCAGGAGTCATACGGGCCTTCAGATTTGGCTTCGCCTTTTGTTGCTTGACACTAACAGTTAATGAAACTTTAGGGTCTCTTTAGAGTCTCTTGGTTCCCTGGTTGGGGTGTAGGTTGTGGCAGAGCTTATATTTAGCATGCACAAGATGTGGTGTACCCACAAAAAGAAAAAGGTGCCTCTGGCACTAAAATACTTGATGAAAGCATCCAGGCAGTGGCGATGTCTCGGGTTCCTGCCATCTGACCCCTGGCTAAGGGCGGGACTGTCCCTAACATCACTGGTTCATTGGGCGTTCTAGCGGGCACAAGGGCATTCTAGCAGGCACAAACATTTGTCTCCTCACCTCCTCAGCAGATAAGCATCACAGTCGAGGCCGGAAGAGTCAGCCGCTTTCTTCATCTTTCCACGACATCCTAAATCCCCACAAAGACCATGGCTCAAGAGCAGAGCCCAGAGATAAAGAAGAAACTCGGCACGGCATTCCCTATTCGTGCGGCATGAGTCACCCCTACTTTACCGAAATAGAAGAGAACCTTTCGAACCAGATCAATGAGAGTCTCCGTTGGGATGGGGTTCTGACCGACCCCGAGGCAGAAAAGGAAAGGATCCGCATCTACAAGATGAACCGGAGGAAGCGGTACCGGCTTGTGGCCCTCAAGGGCTTCCACTCGGATCCCAGCACGGAGGAGAGCGTGGAAAACCTGCCCTACCTCTCAGACAAAGACTGTGGTCCGAGCAGCAAACAGCCCAGCTCCAAGGGCGACCACGCGCATAGCTACTTTGAGGCCACAAAGCTCCTGCACCCCGAATTAGCCACCACTGCAGCAGAGTGACATCTGTCCACCCGGCTCCCAGGTTCCTGCTTGCCACGCGTTTATATGTTTAAAAAGAATCATAATAAAAAGAAATCAGACCAGAACCCAAAGGAAGCCTATGCTTGTAGTGTGGGGTTGGTGTCCAGGTACCAAGGAGTCACCATCCCCGTGCAGAAAGGTACCCCTGGGACTGGAGAGATGGCTCCGCGGTTAGGATGTGTACTGCTTTTCCAGAGAACCCGAGTTCTATTCCCAGCACCCGCATCAGGCTGCTCACAACCCTCAGCAGCAGGGGAATTCGATGCTTCTGGCCTCCTTCATAAGCAGGTACACATGCACACACGCACACACGCACACACGCACGCATACAGGGTTAAAATGGTAAAAAAAAAATAAATTTAAAAGGAAAGCATTCCTTTTGTGAGCACAGTGCTGTGCCTATCGGAATTTCCTTTTTCTTAAGTAAGCCATCATCTCTGTAATTTAATTTCTCAACACAGTTTGACATTTGTAAGTTGTTCAGAAAAAAACAGAGTATGTGTAGCTGCATATATCCTGAATCGTAAGCTGATTCTGAATAAAAGTCCTACAGAGTGCTCATCCACAGGGCAATGCAGCCCAGTTTGACATTAAACTGATTCTCCTGCCTCTACCTCCCAAGGGCTGGGTTACTGGTGTGCAGCTCTGTACCCAGCTGGGGGGCTTTTTCTTTTAACGAAATACACTACTTGCTCTTATGTGTTGCTTAAAATTTGGGTCCTTGGGGCCTGGGTCTTCCAGAGGACCCAGATTCAATCCCCAGCACCTACATGGATGCTCACAACCCTTTGTAACTCTAGTTTCAGGGGATCTAATGCTCTTTTGTGGGCTCCACAGATACCAGGCATGTACATGGTGCACATACTTATAGGCAAAATATACACACACATAAAATAACAAACAGATAAATCTTAAGAGAAAAGGAGGGGGCTGGAGAGATGGCTCAGTGGTTAAGAGCATTTGTTCTTACAGAGGACCTGGGCTTGATTCCCATCACCCACATGATTGCTCACAACTTCTGTACCCCCAGTTCCAAGGGATTCAACAACTTCTGACAACCTCGGGTATCTGCTTGTGGTGCGCAGATTTACATGCAGGCAAAACACCCATGCATATACAATATTGGCTTTTAAAATTAATAAAAAAATCTAGGTTCTAAAATGTCATCCCTGGGAAGTAATTATGCAAGATCCCCAAAGCAAGGTTGTTTCTTTTAACAGACATTTGTGTGTGTGCTCTGTGTGTATGTGTGTGTGTGTGTGTGTGTTTTACTGAGGATTGAAGCTAGGATCTGATGCATGTATACACTTTGCCACCGAGATAATATCCCCAGTTAACATTTTTTGTGGCTATATATATAGATATATAGCTATAGATAGATATATCAGCCAATTGTGGTGGCACACACCTTCAATCCCAGCACTTGGGAGGTAGAAGCACAAAGATCTCTGAGTTTGCCAGCCTGGCTTACAAAGCAAGCACTAGAACATATAGAGAGTATCTCTCTCTTTCTCTCTCTTTAATTTTAAAAAGATACTTTTACTTTTCAAGTTTTTCAGTACTGGGATTGAAACTGAGCATGCCAGGCAGGCACCGCACTGCCAATCTCTGCCCGTAGCCCTCTTTCTACTTTTTATTTAAAATCTTGTAAGAATTATTTTATGCGTATGGATGCTTTGCCTGTGTGTCTGTCTGTGCTTCACATGTGTGCCTGGTGTCCTCCTCAGAGGCCAGAAGAGGGTGTAAGAGCCTCTTCTGGATTTAACAGACAGTTGTGAGCACCGCATAGGCACTGGGATCTGAACCCAGATTCTTTGGAAGAGCAGTCAGAGCTAACTGAGCAGTCTCTCCAGTCCCATCTTTTTACTTTTTTTAAAGATACATTTTTAATTATATGTATATTTGTGTCTCTTTGTGTGGGTGTGGGTGCCTATGAAGGCCAGAAGAGGACATCAGATCCTCTGGAGCCGGAGTTACACTGGCTGTGAGCTGCCTGATGCGGGAACAGAACCCAGGTCCTCTGCAAGGTCAGCACACTTTCAACCACTGAGCCATCTCTCCAGCCCATTTTTAGCTTTTATTTTGAGTCAGAGACTTTAAGATGCCCAGACTAACCTTGAACTCATTTGGTAGCCCAAGTGGGCTTTGAACTTGCAGTTCTTCCGGCTTCAGCCCCCCTAGTAGCTGGGATTATAGGTCTGTGTCACCAGGCTGAACTTTAAGCAAAATTCTGGAACATTACAAAATGCCTTGCTAGCAGGAATTCCAACACTTGGGAGGTGGCAGCAAAAGGACCTGATACACACACACACACACACACACACACACACACACACACACACACACACATATACATACTAAATATACATATATGCATATATATGCATTTATATGTTTTTGTTATTTTTTTTCTATGTTGCTTAACCCACATATTTCTCCCCAGATACCAGCTGAGTGAAGGCTGCTTATTGTCTTCCTTGGCATTCCCCAGAAACTTGCGCTGAAGCAAGGACTGAACACAAGGAGATTAGTTGGGAGGCAAAGGGAAGAACGGGGCAAGAGAGACAACCAGTCCTGGGAGAGTGACTCCCCTGCCACCATGGGCAGCTGGCGCTTGTTCTCCCCTAAGCCCTGGGAAAACGCTCCAGACCAACACAGATTCTGCTGTCTGTGGCAGCTGAAGGTGAGGGAGTGGTCTTTATGCTCGCCAAGGTATCTTCTCTAAGAGGCACTAAACTTCTAGCCTGCCACACCACCTGGCCCTGAAGCCTAGTTCAGTTCTGGGAATCACCCAGGAGTACACAGATAATAGCCTGTTGGCTGCAAGAGCGCTCTCTGGGTTAGCATCGGCCACCTGCAAGACACAGAGAGGATCTGAGGAGACCTTTTGCTTCTGAGGCATTAAAATGGTTTGGAGAAGACAAGACCAACCCTCACAGATTATGCCTGTCTCCGTCCCTGCTAGGCCTGGGCTGACAAAGGACCTTTGTCACCCTCCCCAAAGAAGCCAAAGTCCTTTGGCTTTTTATTTGTAGTTTAATTCATTATTCCCTGGCAGAATGTCTTGTTTTTTGAGAGTTCTCCACTACCAGTCCATGCTGGCCTTGAACTTGCCTCTCAAGTGCTGGGACCACAGGTGTGAGCTGCTGTGATTCTTAGGTTATCCTGACACAGGTAGAGTCCTCTGGAAAGAAGGAGTCTTCCTCCATAGGATTGACCTGTAGGCAAATCTATAGGGCATTTTCTTCACGGGTGATTGATGTGGGTGGGCCCAGCCCACTGTGGGTGGTACCACCCCACCCCCAGCAGGTGGTCCTTGAGTGCCTATAAGACATACTGAGCAAACTGTGGGGAGCAGGCCAGTAAGCAGCACGCCCCCATGGCCTCTGCTTCAGGGCTAGCCTTTCCTCAGTGATGTTCTGTTAAGCGGAGGTTTTTTGGTTTTTGTCTTTTTTTTTTTTTTTTTTGACCAGATGGGGAATTGCCAGCATGTATACTGGTGCCTCATAGGAGATTGTGCTGGTGATATAGAGGAAGAGGGTAAGGATTAATGCTGCCAGCAGCTAAAAGTGTCTCCAATTCAAACCACCTAGGCTGTCTCAGTGAGGACCCTTCCAGTGGCAGAACTAGGTTGCAGCTGACGGGGTGACAGCCATCAGCAGTACGGGTTAGATGGCTTCAGGCATGGCTGGATCCAGGAAGTTGTTCTCTCTGACCACACCACCGCTTTGTATTTGCTTCATGCTTAGGTGGGCTATCACAGGCTAGCAAAGTCAACTTCTGCTATCTTTATAGTGGTGTGAAGGAGAAAGACTGACTGCTATGTCCCCACCCACTCTCATACCAATCTTTATGGTTTCTGGCCTGGCGGGCTCATAGATCCATCCCTGGGAGAACCCTAACAGTCAAAGGAGTATTTGATGGATACACAGAGTATGGTGAGGAGCTGGTGAAGGATAGAAAAGGGGAGGGCCCACTGCATGATCTAAATAGATGGTCAGAGCATCTATACACAGTGGAACCCAGAGAGATGCCAAGGAGATTCATCTACTAACCTCCCAATAAAGAACAATTGTTGTTGTTTTATTTTATTACTTTGAAACAGGGTTTCCATTAGTTTGAGACAGGGTTTCCTTACGCAGCCCAAACTGTCCTCAAAGTCACCATCCTCCTCCCTCTGCTTTCCAAGTCCTGGGATCCAGGGCCTTTCAGGCTCAGAAAGATTGATTTCTTTAAAGGCCCAATCAAGGGTTGTGGGAGTGGCTTGCATAACACGCTTAACTCCTGAGTGACTGACCCTTGACCAACGCCAGGAGTCTATCTCCCAAAGAGGAATATTCTGCTGCCTGGGTCCACAGAATGACTGACTGACAGTTGGGTGGAGGGAGTGCCCCAACTTTTAAGACAGGTCACAGCCGTGTGACTCACAGGGCAGAAGACAGTGCTTTATGGCACACGAGTATTAGGACCAAGCCCCGGAAAGGGAGCCCCACACACATCTTGAGGGTGACAGTGGACTCATCTCCAGCCTTGTATATAGTAGTGGCCCCCCTGTGCCCTCTGACCTGAGTTATCAAACACTTCAACCCAGACTAAACCTTTTGGCTCTGTCTAAAGAATAGAAAATGGGGTGGGTGATTTGGTTCAGTGAGAAAATGTTCCTTCCTGCTGCTCAACATGAAGACCCCAGTTCAATTCCCAGGCTCCACGTGGTAGAAGGAGAGAACCAAATCTTGAAGTTGTCCTCTGATCTCTCCTACCTTCTGTGTATATACACATATAAACAAATAAATGTAATTACAAACTTTTAAAAACAAAATAAAATCTTAGGAGCCATATATATGCAGGTTGTGGCAGCTGGGACACATGCTCTTTCTCAAGGTTCCAGCTCTGGGGAACACTAACTGGCGTGTGGCTGGCCACCTAAGGAGAGGCAGGCACTATGGGAGGGAGCTGATGTCTCCACCAATGGCGATGGTACCCAAAGTGAGCCTGGAAACAGGTCACCACAGCCAAGCCATAAGAAGCCTGAAGTTGTGGCTGGTGTTTACTGCCCAAAGACCAGAAGCTGAGTCAAGGCTAGAAACTGAGTCATGGGCAGTAAAGGTGATGGTTTCCTTTCTCTCTCTCTCTCTCTCTCTCTCTCTCTCTCTCTCTCTCTCTCTCTCTCTCGATTTTCAAGGCAGGGTTTCTCTGTGAAACAGTCCTGGCTTCCTGGCTTCCTGGATGTCCTGGAATCTGCTTTGTAGACCAGGCTGGCCGCGAATTCACAGAGATCTGCCTGCCTCTGCCTCCCGAGTGCTGGCATGAATCACCACTACCCTGCTAAAGGTGATGGTTTCTGCTCCTTGAGATTTTTTGTTTTGCTTTTCCTGCATGTGCATGTGATAAGCATGCATATAGACATACATGTGAGAGCATGTGCTCGTGTAGGCCGATGTCATGTGTCTTCTTCAATCAGCTTTCCCATTATCTCCTGAGTTGGGGCCCTCACTGAGCCCAAGCACTCCTGCTGGCTTTTCCGTGGCCACTGGGGATCTGAACTCTGGTCTCAGGCTTGTTGGCAAATGTTTATCTACTGAGTCATTTCCCCAGCTCCTCCTCAGGTGTGTTTGAGATAAGATCTTGATGTGTTGCCTCAAACTCTTAGACTCAGGTGACTTTCCCACCTCAGTCTCCCAAGTAGCTGGAACTGCAGGCCTGGGCTTAATACTACACCAAGCTAGGCTTAATAAGTATGTTTTTGTTGTTTGTTTGCTTGATTTTGGTTTTTCAAGACAGGTTTTCTCTGTGTTTCCCTGGCTGTTCTGTAGACTGACCTGGCCTTGAACTCAGAGATCTGCCTGCCCCTGCCTCTTGAGTACTGGGATTAAAGCTGTGCATCATCACCGGCCCACTAAGGTTGTAATTTTTTTAATGTTATTTTTAGTATATATGTTTTGCTTGCACGTATGGGTGTGCCTTGGATCCTTTGCAACTGGAATTAGGGACAGTTGTGATTTGCCATGTGGACGCTAGGAATCGAACCCTGGTCCTCTGGAAGGACAGGCAGAGCTCTTCTCTGGGCTATTCTTCTAGCCCTTCGTAAGGCTATTTTAAGTCATTGCATTTAGTGATAACTGTGTTGTGTGGCGACAGCCAGCCTCCCACCATCCTCAGCTTTCTGTGTATACCACCTACCTTACCCTTATCAAAGGCTGAAAACCCCATATCCAAACTTATCCTGAGAAGTGGGAAGGGGGAAGGGTGTTTTTAAATTATTTTTTTATTTTGTGTGTATGGGTGTTTGGTCTGCTTGTGTGTGTGTGTGTGTGTCTGTGTCTGTGTGTGTGTGTCTGTGTGTGTGTGTGTCTGTGTGTGTGTGTCTGTGTGTGTCTGTGTGTGTGTGTGTCTGTGTGTGTGTCTGTGTGTGTGTGTGTCTGTGTGTGTGTGTCTGTGTGTGTGTGTCTGTGTGTGTGTGTCTGTGTGTGTGTGTCTGTGTGTCTGTGTGTCTGTGTGTCTGTCTGTGTGTGTGTCTGTGTGTGTGTGTCTGTGTGTGTGTGTGTGTGTGTGTGTGTGCGCTATGTGTGTGCAGTGACCCCAGGAGCCAGACAGAGAGCACAGGAGTCAAGAGCACTGGCTGTTCTTCTGGAGGACCTGGCTTCAGTTCCCAGCACCTACATCAGGTGGCTCACAAGTGTCTGCAACTCCAGCTCCAGGGGATCAGATGCCCTCGTAAGACCTCCCCAAACATCTGCGAGTGTGCACGTGCACACACACACACACACACACACACACACACACACACAGTAGCCAGGGGTGGTGGTGCACACCTTGGGTGGGTCTCAGCACTTGGGAGGCTGAGGCAAGTGGCTCTCTGTGAGTTCAAGGTCAACCTGGTCTACAACAAATTTAGTCCCAGGACAGTCAGAGGCAACACAGTGAGATCCTGTCACAAAAGAAAAAGATCTTGTTTTTAAAAAAGTGACATTTTATCTGGGCATCACAGACACACAAGCCCAGAACGTTTTTATTTAATTTTATTTTTTAATATATACTTTTGTTGGGGGATGCACATGAGCCCTTCTGAATTTTTGTGAGGAGCCAACTTTTCGGAGTGGGTTCTTTCTTTTCTCCATGGTGGGGGAGTGGTCAGACTCAGATCTTCCTGGTTTGACGCTAAGGCCCTTCACCTGCAGAGCCATGTCAGTCCTAAGAGGGCTTTCACAATTCTACCACAGTGCTGTGTGCTAACAGTGACAACAGTGACAGTGGTGACTCCTGGGTGGTTTAAGATAAGACTGAATGGACCCCTCCAGCTTCCCTGTTTTCATTAATTACAGGGCAATAAAGCTGGGAAGGAGGAAAAGCCTGAACATTTTTGTTCTCTCTGTGCATTCCAGAGCTGCCACCCTGGTGTGTGTGTATTCGTTCTAGGTCCCACCCTAGTTATAATTGCGACACTTTATAGCAACTTTATTGTTTCTAAATTCTTGCATGTTTGCTCCCTGAGCAATGGGAATTATATCCGTTCTACAACTGCACTTTGGCGACACGAGGCGACTTGCTCAACTCACACTGCTCCTAAGAGATTGGATAAAAGGACTCAAAGTCTTTTGAGGAAACCTCAGTCAAACGACTGCTATAGATGGGGTTCACTTCAGGTAATTGCCAGAATCCTGATAGCAACCATAAGGTGTATCAGGCACCTCCACTGCCCAGCATAGTGTTAGTCATTCAACAAACACGATCTTGTTTTCTCTGCATAGTTATCTCTGAGGGAGGAGGGTGTTGTGATTTCCATTTATACACAAGGAAGCTGGCAGAGAGGGAAAGGAACTTACCCAGGGTGGAAGAGGAGGTGCTGGGATGTCCAGCCCAGGTGTGGCTTGTCCCAGAGATCCCGGGGCTCTAAGCGGGGGTGGGGGGGGGCGCATGCACACACTTCCGGAGTACAACAGAAGAGGGGCTAAGGTGGCCTGGCACCCACTAGTCCTAGCCAGCCTTGTCGCTGGGACTGGTGGTATTGGAAGGAAGGGGGTCTTTCCTGGGACTGTGACTGCCTGGAGGTGGGGACAGTTGTCTGGGAAGATCCGTTAACCAGCAACAGAGGGGCCCTAGGGTGCTAGAAGTTTTCAGGTGTCTCCTGAGCTCCCTATGCACTTGTCCATGGGCACATTCAGGCTTTGAACACATTGCCTTGTTCCCTTCCGATTGCCACCAGAAAGGGATCCTAACTCATTGCATCAACCCTACTCAATCACAATTCAAACTTCAGGCTCCGAATGTGTGTATGCCTGTGTACCACAGACAGGCGTGGTGCTTGCGGAGGTCAGAAGAGAGCCTCAGAGCCCCTAGAACTGGAGTTATTGGTGAGTGTGCCCCACCACGTGTGCGCTGGGAATAGAACCTGGGGCCTCCAGAAGAGTAGCCAGTGTTCTTAACCGCTGAGTCATCTCTCAGGCTCTGGGCACAACTTAGAAGCAGACAGTGTCTGGCTGCTGTCCCCAGCTGAAGCTGCTGGGTCAGGATTTGCAGCATAAAGATCCCTAGCTGATCTGGACGCTTGGATGGTGGCTGACTGGTCTCCCAGGAATTCTCATGTTTCAGGAGGTCTACTGAGGACAGTCACAGGGTACCTTTGTCTCAAAGTATCTATTGAAGGACGTGTGTGTGACAGGCAGCCTCAGGGGATGGAGATGGCGTGTCTCCAGAGCGAAGGGCAGGTTTGACAGCTATTCGTTATAAAAGATTCCTGCTGTCCTGGTCGGAGTGGCCGTTCTATGACAGCCTCTCATGGCTCCGTGCTACCCGGAAGTTCTTAGCATCTCCTATGGGAAACACGGCTGGGGAACCCGACAGTTGCTCTCGGGCCAGCTACTGCTGCAGCTGTGACTGAGCCTCCTGCGGGCGACATCATGCAGCGAGGGCAGACTGTGTGCTAGCTATTCGTCTCAGCGCTGTGACAAACGCCTGATGACGGCAGAGAAAGATGAACACTGGTCCTAAGCTGGCCTCCTCCTCTCTCTGTTTTTTTTAAAAATTCTGTGTAGAACTCCAGCCCTTGGGATGGTGCCACCAACATTCAGGGCAACACCGTCACATATACAGCCCAAGATGTACCCTGGGAATCTCCCAGGTGTTTGTTTGCTTCGATGTGGTTTTACGAGCCCAGGTTGGCCTCAGACCCACTGTACAGCTGAGGATGGCCTCAGCTTCTGGTTTCACCACACAAGCAGGCCCATTTTACGAGGAGGTAGAGACCAAACCCAAGAGCGTCATGAGTGTTTGGCAAACACTGCCAGCTGAGCCACATCTCCAGCCCTCCCTAGGTGTTTCTTAGTTTGATCAAGTTGACAAAATTAAGTCTCACAGGCTGTCACTTTGAAAGTGGCATAAAACCACAGGCTTTTCTCAAGAAATACCTGAGTTTCACAAACAAATTAGAAAATATGTCTATCTTGGCATTGTGGTACATGCCTTTAAGTCCAGCACTCGGGAGGCAGAGACAGGCAGAACTCTGTAGGTTCAAGGTCAGCCTGGTCTGCATATTTATTGAGTCCCAGGACATCCACAGCTATATAGGGAGATCTTGTCTCAAAAAATAAAACCAAACCAGATGTGGTAGAATACACCTTTACTCCCAGCACTCGGGGTGTGGATAGGGTGCAGAGGCAGGTGGATCTCTGAGCTGGAGACCAGCCTGCTCTATAGAGTGAGTTCCAGGACAGCTGGGGCTACACAGAGAAACCCTATCTTGAAAAACAAAACAAACAAACAAACAAGAAATACAGCTATAAATTCTTTTTTGCTGTGGTGCACATCAATATCACAGTGCTCAGGAAACTGAGGCAGGCGGATTCTGAGTTTGAGGTTCAAGGACAGCTTGAGCTACATAGAGAAACTATCTCAGAAAACAATTGTAAAATACTAACTTGAGGGAATTAGCAACATCTGCTGCCCATCCGTCTATTTTTTTCTGTTTATAAAGTTAATGGGTGGTACACAGATACTGTGTTTAAATGGTTCTGTTAAAAATATAGAGGGTGGGGCTGGAGAGATGGCTCAGTTGTTAAATGTGATGGCAGCTTTTCCAGAGGCCCCAAGTCTGTTCCCATCTCTCATGTTGGGCAGCTCACAACTGCTTGGAACTCTAGCTCTTGGAGACACAATGCCTTCTTCTGGAATCTCTTCTGGAGTCTTACACACATACACATAAATACATTTTCTAATGTAAAGGAAAACACAGGAGTCTGGGGAGATGGCTTAGTCTGTAAAATGTGGTAAAGTTGGGTTAGTGGCATATGTTTATTCCCAGCACTCGGGAGGCAGAGGCAGGTGGATCTCTGGGAGTTTGAGGCCAGCCTGGTCTATATAGGGAGTTTCAGACCAGCCAGGAGTCATCCTCAGCTACATATTAAGTTCAAGGCCAGCCTGGACTACAGGATACTTTGCCTTAACCAACCAAACAACAAGTGGCCCGACAGCAACAGTAAAAACACGACGTGATCATCTCCCCAAGCCACTAAACTCACATCTACAATCCGCTTGCTAGGGACTGGAGATCACTACAGAGAAGGTTCATTCCCCCTCATTTCTGAACATTGGGTTGGTTTCCTGTTTTTCTGGCTGTTCTAAACAACTCTGCAGTGAATACCCTTATATGCACATTTTATGAAAAGTTCCAGTGCTTTGGATGCATTCTTGGGAGTAAAATTACAAGCCAAAAGATAATTAAAACAAACACGTTGCATAGCTGCTAACTCAGGCCGGGACTGTTGGAGGCTCTTCTCACTCATCGGTGCCTTTAATCCTGGCATCATCTCTGAGGGGGAGAGCTCTTGTTCTCTCCAGTTTATAGAGTTTGAGGGACACGAGGTGGCATGGCTAACAAGTGACGAAGCTGCAATTTGAACCCAGGCCTTCTGGCTCAGCATCTGCGTGGACTTACCTGCTCCCTCTAGTTGGCTTCCTGATTTCCTGAGAGTCAAACCGGAAGTAGCCCGGAAGAACTTGTGTGCCTTTGATTTCCGCTCCTCTCCACCGCCAGGTGCTAGTAGAATCCTCTGGGAAGCTAATGCCAGCTGGAAACCTGTCCTTTCAAGCTGGGGTCCTTTTACTAAATACCATTGCCCACGCTGCTCCTTGCTCTGGCGTGCGTATGGTGAAGCTCAGGACCGAAGCTTGCTCTCACATCAGCTAGCTGTTGTGTGGCTCTCGGTGATGGCCTCACCCACAATGCATCCCTCTCCAGCTGGCCTTTACTCTTTCACCTGCTGCCTTTTAATATAGTCATGCCTACCCTTTCTTCAAAACAACTGGGTCCAAACAAAAGCTAAATAAGTACGAGCAAGAAAGTTCATGTAAGCTAACTTTGCAGGGCCTTCCTCGCTCTGAGACTTCTTTGGTGGTGGCGGTAGGAGGCGTGGTGCTGGCACTTGGAAGATCCTATTAATTTTCTTTGCCTGGCTTAACTACCTAAACAAAGCACTTAGGCAGCGCAGGAGGACAGTCATTTGTCAGCAGCAGCAATGGGTTTGACACAGCCAAGATCCCCGAATACTCATTCTGAACGAGCGGCTTGCGAAAGGGAAGAGAAGCTGTCTGCTCACACTTCATGTCGGTCCAGCGCCTGCTCTGCAAGGCTAAAGCCTCTGTTCATGCTCCCACCGTTTACAAGCAGGGCCTTGCCTAGCATGTGTGAGGCCTTGAGTTCAATCCCCAACACTGCCAAAAAGAAAACAGACCCACAAAACACACATACACACAAACATACACACACAGTGTCTTAGTTCTATTGCTGTGAAGGGGCAACACAAAAAGGCACATTAGGCAACTTATAAAAAGAAAACATTTAATTGGAGGCTTGCTTACAGTTCCAGAGGGTGAGTCCATCATGGCAGGGAGCATGGTGGCAGCAGGCATGGCGCTGGCATAGTACCTCAGAGCTTGCATCTTATCAGCAGGTTGGTGGCAGAGAGTGAGCTAGTGGGGCATGTCATGCGTTTTTAAAACCTCAAAGCCCACCTCCAGAGACAGACCTCCCCAACAAGGCCACACCCACTAATCCTTATCAACAGTTCCACCAGCTGGAGACCAAGCATTCAAACACGGGAGCTTATAGGAGTCATTCATATTCAAACCACCACAGCTAATGTGAATGAAACTTGTGTTGAAACCCATGTGTAGTGCAGACTGGTCTGGACCTTGTGATGGTCCTGCCTCCATCTCTCCATCGCTGGAGTTACCAGCATATGCTACCGTGCTCTGTGCAAAAATCATTCTTCTTGCTTTCCAGATCCTTTTATTGATGTGTGTGTGTGTGTGTGTGTGTATGTTTGTGTGTATGAATTCACATGTATGTACAGGTGCACAGGAAGGCTAGAGGGTGTTAGATTCACTGGAACAGGCAGGTTACAGGTTACTGTAACAGGAGTTACAGGCAGGTGGGAATTATCTGATATGGGTACTAGGAACCAAATTCAGGTCCTCTGCAAGAATAGTAAGTGCTCTTAACTGCTGAGCCATCTCTCCAGCCTCTAAAGCACAAATCTTGACAGACTGGAGAGTCAGCTCAGCAGTTAAGAGCACTTGCTGCTCTTGCAGAGGGCCTGGGATCGATTCCTAGCACCCACATGGTGAGTCACAACCTCCATGAATTCAGTTCCAGGGGATCCAAGGGCCTCTTCTGATCTCCAAGGGCACCAGGCATGAACATGGTGCACACACATACCTGCAGGCAAAAGACTCATACGTAAAATAAAATGAACAAATCTAAAAATACATTTTTTTTTTATTTCTTTGTGTAGCTCTGGCCAACCTGGAACTCACTCTGTAGACCAGGCTGGCCTTGAACTCACAAAGATCTGTCTGCCTTTGCCTCTTGAGTGCTGGGATTAAAAGCATGCACCACCACCTCCTGGCCTAAAGATATTTTATTTTAGTGTGTGTGTGTGTGTGTGTGTGTGTGTGTGTGTGTGTGCAAACTTGTGAATTGTTTCATGTGGGTACTGGGATCCCAAATCCAGTCCTCGGGTAGACAACAAGTTCCCTTAACCACTAAACTGTCTTCAGCCCCATCACTCTTACTCCTATGTGCGAGAATCAAAATCTCACCACCCAAAGAGGGGTCTCTACTGGTGCTTTTTGTCCGGGGAATTTCTCTTTTTGCTAATACTTCAAGCAGGATAGAAAGACAAGGGTAATCGTGGGGACATAGAGAAGAAATGAAGGACCTTGCCCCTAAAACTGAAGCCTGTCACTAGCTGAGAATCAGCATTCCAGCACAGTTAACGCCATACGCTGTGAAGGACATCCATCATTACGGAGGCCAGGCTGGCCTTAACTCAAAACCCGGCTTTGGCCTCCCAAGTGCTGGCCTCACAGGTGCGCACCACTATTTGATCACAACTGATTCTTCTCACTATATAGCCCTGGTTAGTCTGGAACTTGTTATGTAGACCAGGCTAGCCTAGAACTCGCAGAGATTGACCTCCCAAGTGCTGTGACTAAAGATGTGGGCCACCGAGCTTGGCTCACAACTGATTCTTAGCTATGTATATTCTGAGACCTTGATGTATTCCGTTCTCACTCAACAATCCCTGGTAAAGTTCTAAAGGCATTACAAAGTTTTCTGTGTAAACACCTCTGATAGGGACAGTTTTACTGCTTTCATTCTAATCTTCATTTTTTTTCTTTTCTTTCCCATATTTCCTCCCTCCCTCCTTCCCTTCCTCTCTCCCTTCATTCCTTCCTTTCTCTCTCTTTTTTCTATGAGACAAGACCTGTCTTTGTAGCCCTAACTGGCCTGTAACTCAGAGAGATCAGCCTGCCTCTGTCTCGCTAGTGCTGAGATTACCATACCAAGCCATGTAGAAAGCTTTCTCGTCAGACTATCTTTGGGCCCAGAGATTTATTATTAATTATTAAAGCTTGTCCTTAGCTTAGACTTTTTTCCAACTAGCTCGTATTTTTTTTTACAGATTTTTAAAAATTTATTATGTATACAGTATTCTGCCTGCTCACTAGAAGATGACACCACCAGATCTCACCACAGATGGTTGTGAACCACCATGTGGCTGCTGGGACTTGAACTCAGGACCTCTGGAAGAGCAGCCAGTGCTCTAAACCTCTGCGCCATCTCTCCAGCCCTCAAGCTCTTAAAACTTAATTAATCCATATATTTTTTTAATATCTACATTCTTCCGCATGGCCTGGTTACATCTGACTTGCTCTGAGTCTGCTGTGCGCCTAGATTCCTCCTTCCTGTTTCGGTCTCAGTTCAGAAGTCCCACCTATACCTCCTGCCTAACTATTGGCCATTCAGCTTTTTATTACACCAATCCCAGCAGTACATCCTCACACAGTGTAGATATCCCACAACAAGGCTGTTTTATTTTTCTTGCCTTATCCCTCTGGTGAAGACCTTTAGACAATGATGAAAGTGGTATTTCTGCTTTACGTCCAATGTTAACATTTATTTTATTTTTAGAGGCACAGCTTATGGTAAATGGTAATAGATGAGCACACGGGAAGCCCTGAGTTCAATCTCCTGCTCTTAAAATAATAAGAGAGACTAGAAAAAGAATCATAGGAATGATACTATGCATTCCTGAGTGTTTATTTCTGAGTCATAGCTCATAGGCAAATAGATAAGTCTCAGGCTTTCTTTCACGTGAGTAGGAAAGCTCACAAGGCCTCCACGCTCTGTGTGTCCTTTAGAGATATTTGTCTATGTGTGTGTATGTGTGTGTGGAGTCCAGAGGTCGACACTGAGCGTCTTTCTCAGTCAGTTCTCCATCTTGTTTTTGGAAGCAAGATCTCTCACTGAGCTCACCTATTTGGGGCCAGCGAGCTCCGGAGATGTCCTGCTTGGCTCCTGGAGCTAGGATTACAGATGTGGGTACCCCAGCTTCCAGCTTTTCACATGGGTCCTGGGGAGCTCCTCCCACTTGACCGAGTCTTCTCCACAACCTGTAGTTTGCCATGGCCTGGAACTGGCTACACAGCCCGGGCCAACCCTGAACCAAAGATCTCCCTGCCTCAGCCTCACAAGTGACAGAATTGCAGCCTTGAACCACCAGACCTGGCTTAAAGGGCCTCCATTTCAGTCTTTCCTATTCCTCTCTCCTCTGCTTTGATGAGTTAGAGAAAACACTATCCCAAAATGTGGAACTTTGGCACCTAGTTGTGGCAGTAGGAATGGGGAAGAGAAGGATGGCCTCTTCTTGAGGCTCCTCGCCCTCCCCTGAAGCCAACTGTGAAACTCCTTCCCTTCACCTTCTGGCCAGAGGCAAGCCATAAAACCAAGGAGGGCCTGGAATACCTGCACTTGGGAGGCACTTAGAGATTGTTATAGATTCAGGGCTAGCCTGAGCCACACCTGGAAACCCTGTCTCAGAAGACCCAGCAAACAAAGCCCTAGGTAGTCTGCCCTCTGACCTCTCTCCCCAGTGGTTCTCAACCTTCCTAACGCTGCGACCCTTTTAAATACAGTTCCTCATGTTGGAACTGTACATTTTTTGTTACTACTTCATAACTGTAATTTTGCTACTGCTACGAAAAGTAATGTACATACCCATGTTTTCTGATGGTCTTAGGCAGCCCTTGTGAAAGAGTCTTTCAAACTCCACAGAGGGTCCTGAGCCACAGGTTGAGAAACACTTCTTTAAGCCCTTATTGGGGCATGTATCCTGCCCTAAACTCCTAGGAAGGAATGCCACGCCACGTAGAATGCCAAGCACCTTCCACTCCTAATACATTTGGTGTATGTGTATGTGTGCACGCATGCGTGTGTGTGCATGCGTGTGTGTGCGTGTGTGTGCGTGTGCGTGTGTGTGTGTGTGTATCACTCAGGGTTGATGGCTTGGTCTTCACTGTGGAAGTCAGGCTAGCCTCAAAGTCTCAATCTTCCTGCTGCCATCAGCTGTGAGCTGAGGTTACAGTGCAGGGCAATGGGCAGCCGTCCTTCAGGTTTTTACTTCTGCTAGCCCTGTTATGCCCAGATGAAGGAGTGCCCCCCAAACCAACTAGGAGACCGAGTCCTATATGTAAAAGCAAAGAGCCTTTATTCTTACACAGGTCTGCAAACTCAGACTCTCCGTGTGTCCAACGTATTGGAGTGGTCAGAGAGCCCTGAGCTCAGTTAGGGTTGGGGTTTTATAGTAGAGGGGTGAGGGATTTCTAAGGTTCAGAACCCCTGATTGACTGATATTTGTCTAGGGGTGTCCTGGTGAAAAGCGGTGGGTGTGTGCTGGCAGGTGATCCTATCTACAAAGGTTGGAACTTTAGGAATTTCCTTTGGATGGTCTGTTTCTGAGTAATCTCAGCTTGTGATCTTTCTTGGAACCAGTATGGCCTCAGGGTAAACTACCGAGACTCAGGCCTCTATTGAGCTTCTCATGACTGGGTCCTACAAACCCTACATCTTAGAAAGCACATATTACATCAATCTGGATGTTTCCTCTTGCTCATCGGTCATCTTTTGCTATAGGGTCAGCCGGAGACAGGTGAGAGAAAGTCATTACTCTCCTTCTCCGTAGGGCTTTACCTCATCAGATTGTGTGAATCTTTCTTTTTAACTTGAAAGCGTCATTGCCTCCACTACTTCATTTAGAGATACTGGCAGCGAGGGCGACATCTCAACTCAAGATAGACTTGCTGTGCCCCCGACACTCCCTCCATCCGACAGTCCTGGACCTAAAGCCTCCGGAGGGCTCTTTGTAGGTTCTACTCTACGTAGTTTTGTTCAGGGAGCAAACTAAACTCAGTAGGTTTTACTTTGTGTGTTGTCCAGCACCTGCAGGGATTTCCAGCCCAGAGCCTCGTACCTCAAGGAAAGCAAGGTGGATTCCACCCAGGCATGCATTTCTCCTGTAAAGTGGCTGAGTGGGAGGTGCTGTGGAGAGAGGTGAAGAGACATCCCAGGTCACGGCCACATTTCTGGGAGGGTCAATGTCAGGGAAGAGTACACATTGACTCTGGAATCCAATTCCCTTATTAAAAGTGTGCCCAGCGATCAATATCCCTCCCCCACAAGAAAGGCTCCTCCCATCTGCATGTTAGCTGTCAAATAAAATCACGTCTAGCTGGGTGTGCTCGAGCATGCCTATAATCCCAACAAGGTCACCCTTGGCTGCACATCCGAGGCTAGCCTGGGCTACATGGGAACCTGTCTCAAACAAAAAATGTGTCATTTTTCTTTTCAAGAGACAAACGGGCCGGAGAGCTGTGGGGTCGATGAACAGGGCTCATGAGGCGGGGGTGGGAGGGTCTCAAGATGAGGGTCTTTCCTCAGTATGCTGATTCCAACATCATAGTTTTACTTAATAAAATAAAAGCAGGCCAGGCATGATGGCACAGCCTTTAATTCTAGCTTGGGAGACAGAGACTGGCTTGTTTTTGTGAGTTTGAGGCCAGCCCAGTCTACAGGGTGAGTTCCAGGCCAGCCAGGGTTGCACAAGGAGCCTGTTTATTAAAACAAACTACCTAAAACACCAAACACACACACACACACACACACACACACACACACACACACACAAACCAACTAAAAGACAAAATGAATAAAAAATAAATAAAGCAAGCAAGCATCCCTAGGTTTTATGTTTTAGATAATTTATTGTTAAATGGAGAAGTCACAAAGCAAAAATGGAGTGGGACAGAAGCCGAAGGTAATTTTAAAACTTTTTTGTCTTTTGCTGTGTCAAATATTTTCTAACTTTAACAACAGGGAACACATCAAGTGAAAGATACTTGTTCAGATGAAGTCTGTTTTTCGACATTTGAAAGAAAGACTACCTTTCTCCAGAAACACACAGCATCCTCAACAGCCATAACTTAAGAATCAGAGCAAAAAAAACTTCATAATGAGCACACCCGGTCTCTCACGCACACTTAGGAATGTCAAGTGAGTGAGTTTTAAGAATCTCCTCTTCCACTTTGCCAACTATTGGGAATCTGCTCTCGGCTGGTGACACCTTCATCAGGGTGCTCCAGGATGCCACCCAGCTTCCGGGCCTGCAGCTTGTGGGGCAGGTTTGGAGAATGAGAGCTGCCTTCTAGAGAATAACCTCACGGCGCAAAACACGCCTTTCCATCCCCAGTAGACATCCGCCTTTGCTTGCTTCTACTTACTGATACGGTTCTGGTTCCAGTCACACCTAGAATGTTCTGCCTGAACTTAACATGATCCAGCTTAACTAAGACCAGAGAGAGAGAGAGAGAGAGAGAGAGAGAGAGAGAGAGAGAGAGAGAGAAAGAGAGAATTCCTAAGGTATCATTCTGAACCCAAAACATGTGTCTCCAAAGGGACAGAGCAAAGCGTTGGTGATTTTCCTAATTTAAAAATTGCATTTGCGCCTGGCAGTGGTGGCGCATGCCTTTAATTCCAGCACTCAGGAGACAGAGTCAGACGGACGGACGTCTGTGAGTTCAAGGCCAGCCTAGTCTACAGAGCATGCTCCAGAACTGGTTTCATAGCTACTGAGAAACCCTGTCTCAGAAAAAACAAAAAACCAACCAAAAAAAAAAATGATTTTATTTACGCCTGGGGGCAGTGCACACCTTTAATCCCAGCACTCAGGAGGCAGAGGTAAGTGAATCTCTGTGAGTTTGAGGCCAGCCTGGTCTACAGAGCGAGTTCCAGGACAGCTAGGACTATTACACAGAGAAACCCTGTCTTGAAAAACCAACTCTCCCAAAAAATTGTATTTGCTCCCCCACCCCCAAGACAGGGTTTCTCTGTAGCTTTGGAGCCTGTCCTGGAACTAGCTCTTGTAGACCAGGTTGGCTTCGAAATCACAGAGATCTGCCTGCCTCTGCCTCCTGAGTGCTGGGTAAAATTGTATTTGCAAAAAAATTATACTTCCCACTTCAGTGACATTATAAAGTCAAGATAGAAAACCCACTTTTGCCAATAACTGCTTTTCCAAAGCCAAGTAGCATTTGCTACTTTGACTTCAACTGAGGACCTTGTGTGCCCCAGTGTGTTTCCAACTGAGCTGCACCCTAGTGAGCTGAAACCCTGAAGCCAGCGACCTCTCTGCCCAGCGAGATGAGTTAAAAGTACAACAGACCCGGCACTGCTGTCTGCAGGGGACACGGACTAGGTGGTGCGGTTCTAGACAGTTCCCCAGTCTTCAAACGAGAGTGATTATCTTTGCACCTCTTCACCATA
Source organism: Myodes glareolus (assembly GCF_982192425.1). NCBI lineage: Eukaryota > Metazoa > Chordata > Mammalia > Rodentia > Cricetidae > Myodes > Myodes glareolus. The sequence goes on along the minus strand of NC_142034.1, from coordinate 47,312,305 downwards.
CTAACAAGTCTCTGCTGTAGCCCCAGGGGAGCCAGCGTGTTCTCAGTTCTGCTTTCCGGACAGATGGAAACCATCCTCAGAGACCCAGAGACATCACAGAAGTCAGAGCCGCTGTAACCCACTTGACATGATTTGGATGTATTCAGAGGAAATATGTACAACTCGTTCTTTCCAGTGCTGGAATCAAACCCAGTTTGCCACTTTCTTTTCTGCAGCACTGTGGGCCTGGCAGGGAGCAGGGGCAGGGGAGCAGGGGCAGCCTGGTGCACAGCACCCACTCGGCCAGCACTGTCCCTGCTGCTGTGATTGGCTCAGCTGGACTCTCTACGTTGGCCGGGAAACACCTTTGATTCGTGCCCGACTCCACGATAGTCACAGTGGTACAAAAGAAGTGTCCCCCATGGCCACAGAAACCAGGCTGATGTTTGAAGTGTCACTTTCCCATTCCTGAATTCATCTTAGCTTAATCTGAATGGTAAGCAATATGCCTGCTTTCGGGGGTTAAACCCAATCCCCCCTCCCCCAGTTTTGACACCATCAAAGCCCTAAGAATCAGTCCATTGAGACAAATAATCATGATGACCCCAGTCACATCCGAGTCTGCCTCCTCCTACTGCAGTTGCTCTTAGGCATGGCGGCCCACAGTGGGGTCCCTTTTCATGTACTTCCAACATGCGTTTTTCCAAAGCATTCTTTCAAAAGGCAGTTCCTCTCAAAAAGAGCCCTCTGCTGCATTTTTGCCTTGTGGAAAAAAAAAAAAAAAAGGAAAGTATTTCAAAACCCCAAAATACCTATGAGCAGAATTACACAAGTCTAGGGAGATGTTAACCAGATGCCAAGCATGCTACGGCTGCACCAGAGCCTGCGCCTGGAACCAACCTTTGAGAACCAGACGGCGGGTAGTGCCCCAGACTGGGCTAGCTGTTTACCCAATCCAACGACGGCGGAACGGGCAGAGAGCTTATATTTCAAAGGCATCTCCTTTTGTGGTTTTTGTTTTTCTCCTCTAATATCATGAAAAAGATTTTGATAATACTAAGAGTTTGGATTAGCCGGAAAAAGAAAAAAAAAAGGAAGTGGAAACAAAAAACTGGTCCAGCACAGGAGTCTCCCCAGGCTGGGCACATCTGCGCATCACAGCCCACCAGAGGCAGCTCCCTTTTCTTCTGTTCCGCGATGAAGATGTGCATGGCTGGAATTTCTTGGAATTCACTCTTTGCATGCCGGAGACATTCCCACTTTCTTCATCAGAAAATGGAGGACAAGCTCACCTCCGCCTGTCCTGATGGCATCGTCCTTTTGAAAATCTTTATTTTCTCATCAAAGAGAGACTTTGGGGAAACTGCATCAACCAACCAGCACATATATATACCTGCTCCTTTAAAAGAAACTATCTGAAAAATTTTAAACGACGCCAAGTTCCTCTATTATTTTAAGATGCAGTGATGCTTTTTCTCCTTCCCCTGGCTAGGCTTAGAGGTATCTCCAGGTCAGACTCCCCTGGGGCTGGGATGACGGGCAAGAGCAAAGGTCACCCAGCTTGTCCAGGATGGTCTGGGGGCCAGGGCAGTGTATGAACAGCTGGCCCAACCCCGAGTAGCTAGCTTGAGTCAGCATTCATCTGAGAGACTGTCACTACCCAGGAACTCTGTGGCCTCGAGCTCCACGCTGGACAGAAACCTCCTCAGCTTCTTGTGGCAGTTGTAATCCAGAGTGGTGGTGTAGACGGTCTTGGGGTACTTGGGGTACACGATGGTGGTACTGAGGAAGCGCGTGGCCTTGTGGCGGGGCTCGAAGCGCACCTCAGCCTTATAGTTTCGCCAAGTGCAATTGGGGATACAGGTGACTGTCTGGCTGCAGGAAGCCACCACCAGGCCCAGGGGCATCTGCACATCGTCAATGAAGTGTCTCTCAGAGTCGTACTTGACCGAGGAAGTATACCTGTAGGGAGACACAAGCCAGCATGAAGCTGTCCTATGCTAGGAGCATGGGGTTCCAAGTGTGATGGTTCATCTCTCCTGGAGTGCATCAGGGAGAAGCAGCAAGAGTCTACGGGAGTATTTTATGGGAGGCATGTTACTCCAGCTACTTCTACCTCAGGACCTAAATGGATCTTCCCAAACTTCCTGGAAGAGGAAAGAGAGGTGAAGAGATGAAGGTCTCAGTGTCCCTGAATGATGGACCTGGGTGGGTGGACGGACGGACGAATGGATGGATGGATGAATGGATGGATGGATGGATTGACTGATGCATTTGCAGGGCTGGGGATACAAACCATAGTCTTGAGCGCTAAGCAAGAACTCTACCCCTGAGCTAAACACCCAGGCCTGAGCTGAGACCCAAATGCAACACACAGACTTCTGAAGTTTACCATTTCCCACAGCAGGCCACAGCCCTGAATTCTAGTCCCATTTACATAAGCTAGAAGCCCTCAGTCTAACGACTTAACTTGCCTACAGCTCGAATCCTCTCTTATGACAAAGGATCTACATGCAGCCAAGTGCGGCCGGGGTAATCAAGTCACACACAGCACAGAGACATTTTGGTTTTGGTCATTGGCGACTGGCCACATATACGCCTGAGGTCCCACAGCTTGTATCATCCAGTGACATAGCACCTTCTTAATATGCCCAAGTGCATGCTGGCATGTGATGACACAAGCTGGAGTCATCTGAGAAGAAGACACCTCCATTGAGAAAATGCCTCCAGAGTTTAGCCTGAGGGCAAGTCGGTGGGACATTTTTGCGACTGGTGGTTGATGGGGGATGAGTGTAGCCCACCGTGGGCAGAGCCATCCCTGGGCAGGTGGTCCCAGGGTATGTAAAAAGCAAACCGAGCAAACTCGGAGGAGTGAGCCAGTAAGCAGCGCTCCTCCATTGTTCCTGCCTCTGGGTTCTTGCCTTGACTTCCTTTTATGATGTGAACTGAAACCTCACTAAGACGTTGTGCGATGACATTACCTGAGGACCTGTTCTCTGAACGGCTCTGTCGTTGGGCAGAGCTGAGTCATGGAATAAAGTGGAGTCAGATGCTCTCTGGGGGTAAAGAGCTTCTCCATCCGCTCCACGACCAGCCAGCTCTTGAATAAGAAGAGGAAGAATTCCAGAACTGCCAAGTGCTGGCTCTAGAAGCTTGGTTATGCCATGGCCTCAACTATGGTTTGGAAACCTCCCAACTCTGGGGGACCAGGAATCTGACCCTATCAATCAAAGCCAAGTGCATCCCTGATGACCACAAACGAACTCGCCATTTACATCCCTCAGTTGCTTTACTACCACCACCATCATCACCTCCACTACCACCTCCTCCACCACCTTCACTACCACTACCACAACCTCCTCCACCACCAACTCCACCACCACCACCTCCACCACCATCACCACTATCACCACCACCTCCTCCACCACCACTACTATTACTATTATTATTGTTGTTGTTGTTTTGGGACAGGGTCTTGCTAAGTAGGCCAGCCTAGCCTAGAATTCCCCGCTCCTGCCTCTGCCTCTGAGCGCTGGTTGAGACTGCAGGTGTGCACACTCTTCATGGTTGGGAGTTCGTGTGTTCTGGAAGCATCACAGGGCTACATTAATATTGCAGCTTCACAGATGTTAGCATCTCCACAAGCATCACGTGGGTGAGACCCAGCATTTTGTCTCTTCTCCCTGGAGTCACGAGATGCTGATGGGAGCCGATGTCACCAAGTCATGTCCCAGTTTTGTCAGAAACACAAGCTCCCGGGGAATAAAAGGCTAACCTGCTCACCTCGAAATGGATGAACCTCCCTCTGTTCCATATCAAAGGCCCCTTTGTGTTCGGGCAGCTGAAACTCCAGCTACAAAACCCCAGTCGCCAAAAGTAAAATTCCTTTTGCTAAAAAGACAGCCCTTTGCTGGAGTCCTTTGCTGGAACCTCTCCAGGACTCTGCCCCCCCAATCATCCCGGGTGAGACCATTCCCAGAGGACCTGTCCAGTGACATAACATGAGACAGGGTCATAGCACCTTGCAGGTGGGACAGAGGGGATGAGTGGCTTCAGGAAAGAAGGGATGTTCAACAAAATCTTTGGCACCCGAAGCTATGGTGTATGAAATGGATAATGCATGCGGCAGAACTTCATCCCAAAATCTCACTTTTATAAAGTTTCTAGTAGACGAAGTATTACACACCTGTAATCCTGACACTCAGGAGGCTGAGACAGAAATATCATCCGAAGCTTGGATGATAACCTGGCCTACATAATGAATGTCAAGGCAGCTGACTCGACATAGCAAAATCCCGTCCGGAAATTTTAACTAACTACCTGCATCAATAAATAGTGTGCCTACATATTTAACTAGACATCACACAAGAAAACAAGTCAAACTATTGACAGTCTTTGGGACGTTTTCATAGTTAACTTGTTAAAACAACAGCAATCAGACCTGGAATTTTAAGAAATAATATCAGGGTCAGTACACTCACTTTATTTCCTTCGGTGGTAAGGGATCAAACTCGACTCCTTCGCCGAAGGACAGGGGACAGAGCCGTGGTGGGCAGCCGGCAGCCAGAGAATGGGTCAGAGGTGCTGGGTTCTTCCGGGAGAGAGGAGAGAGTGGTTAGATCTTACGACTGACTGGCCAAAACACACACTTCACATAAGGCTGAGCCTCTGCGCCTCCAGGGAGGGCCCACATGGGGACTGGAGCCTGGCCACTGGCACAGGAAGTGCACTAGACAAGGCAGAAAGGTCGGGGTTCAAATCCCTCCATGTTTCAGGGGTGGGCCTTGCACTCATGAACACATTAGGCGAGGTCCATCCCAAGTGTGCTCTGTGCTCAGTGGAGTTCTCCCAGGTCCTGTCTCTAGCTTCACACTGCGGGAGGCTTGTGTGCAGAAGAGCAAGCAGACAGAGGCCAGAGTCAGAGGCTGCTGTACCACAAGAGCCTTGCGGTAAAAAGCTTAACTCTTCAGACCCTTCAATTATGCAGAGCGCCCCTCCCCCACTGTCATTGTCTCCGCAAAAGTTAGAAAACGGCCAGGACTTCTGCAAGGAAGAAAAGCTTCCGGATTTTTTTTTTTTTTTAAGGTAAAAGCCCACTCCTACTTCCCTACCTCCTTTGCTTCTGGGGTTGACTGGGCAGCAGCCATCCACGACAGAGGCTCCTACAACTCTGTGGCAGTGGAACTCAGGGATGTTTTTGCCCCACATTGGCTTCCACTAGCCAGAAAGCTCGGGGGCAGAGCGCAGTCTTTGAGTCCATCAGGGAAGCTCAGGTGACAGACAGTCTCTGGTCACCCAGTTTGCTAGAACCGGCCCTCTGTGCTCATGTGCAGAGATAAACACAGTGCAGAGGGACCTCCACAGCCCTTTGTGCTCTCTGACTTTCTGAGATCTGTCATTTTCTTTGCTTAATTTAAGAGCAAGAGCTACATCCGTGCCAGGGTGTGGAAGTGGCAGACCGACCCACCCCCAAGACAAAGAAGGCAAATGTTTCTAGAAGGTTGGCTGAGATCTTTACTGTGTTACCAGGACAAGACGCAAAAGCCAAAAGGACCGGCAGAGAGTCCTGGGGTACTGCTCCAGAGTTAGGATGGAGCTTGGTGACTAAGGGTTGGGGGAACGGATACAGTTCAAGCCAAGGTCAGAAATGAGGGGTGGGCACAGTGGGAGTAGAAACAGTGGGTCCTGCTCCGCTCTCTGGCTGCCAGAGTCTCCCCATCAGGGTGGCACATCCCAGGCAGCCCTGGAAGCTGCAGGGTTATGTGGTCACCCCAGTTTGTTCTCCCCCACTCTCAAGACAACTTTCATTCAGGGTACATTTGGCTTCCCTTTCCCCACTTTTCATTCCTGCCCACCAGACAGACACTCCCTGGGGTGTGGGAGGGAGACGAGGAGGCTTAGTAGTAACAGAGACAAATGCCCAAGGAGACACTAAAGGATGGCTACCAAGCCACAGGCTCTGGAACACGTCTGAGAAAGCTCTCAGAGAAGGTGACATAGCTAAGCATGGAAAGGCCATCAGGACTTGGATGGGAAAGGTGAGGAGGGTCAAGGTTCAGGTCAGGTGGAAGAAGGGACATCCGAAGCAGCCGTGAATGTCTGGTCTGTGGTTAGAGCAGGTAAGATGAGGCTGAAAGGCCAAAAGGCCGAGCTGAAGCAAACTTCACCTCAGAATGAAGTATGAGGTGCTGATGCTTGCTGAGACAGGGTCAATAGGTCAAGAGAGCCCACATCACCAAAGTTCCACCTTGGTCCTTAAGAATAACACTGCCACTGGCCACCCCACTGGAGTTCCAGTCAACTGCCATCCCTAAGTCATATATGAGTTTCAACTGCAGGCAGGATGTGGCTTCTCCTGAGACCCGCCTGCAAACCACCACCTGAACAGACAGATCCCAGGGCAAAAGAGACTTGGAGTTTTTCTTACAAAAAGTTGAGAGTAAAAGGATTAAAGCTTTCAAAGCCTTGGCCACCTGGAGGACTCCGATATCACTGAAATCAGAACTCTGGCTGAGTTAGGTATTCAGGACAGGGGCCCTCCAGCACATCGAAGGCTCATGGCGTGACTCCTCAGGTCTCCCAAAGGCTGGCCTGCCTTGTGCCGGGAGCCCTGAACACACCCCTCTCCCAGGTCCCGGCTGAGGGAGGCTGCCTTGGGAGCAAAGCCTCGGGGCGTAGGCCCCCGGGTGGGGAGGGCCGGGTTCCCTGTCCGTGTCCCGGGAGCCCCACCCAGCCCGCCCCGGCAGGAATGTGGTCGAGCCGCAGCTTGGCAGCCCCGGGGGCCACCACCTCGAAGGGAGGAGACCGCGGCTCGCCTCTCCCGGGGCTCCCGCGCCTCCCAGGCGATGACAATTTTCCAGCCACTGGCTCCAGCTGGCCAGGCTCTCTCGCTGCGCTCCCGCCCCGGCTCCCGGCTATGGCCACGCCGTCTCGACGGGCGGGTGGCTGCACCGACAGTGAGCGCTGGGGAGTCCTGGGGCGGGCTCCGGGTGGGCCAGCACGGGGAGAAGTCTGCGCACGAGGCAACTCACCGGGATGGCTGGGGTCGCCGCCGCGTCGGGCTCCAGCGTCCCCGGGACCGGAGCGCGTTCCCCACCGCCGCCCGCCGCCGCCGCGAGCCCCCAGTGACTGGGGCTAGGGCTTGGGGGCAGCCCTGAGTCCGGGCTGTCCAGGACGCCGTCGCCCTTCTTCTTCGTGTCCACGAGCTCGGGGACATCCTGCAGGCTCAGCCGGCCCACCATGGCTGCGCGTGTGGCGTGGCCGGGGCACAGCCAGCTCGGTGTTGGAGTGCGAGAGAGGGCCGCACACGCGGGCCAGGGCTGCTGCCCTTCGGGCCGCCCTCCTTGCCCCGCCGCCGGCGCGTTGTCCGGGAGTCGCCTGCGGCCGCGCTCGCTCGAGGCCCCGCCTTCCGCCCCGCCCCGGGGGCCGGCCCAGCCGTGGTGACCACCTAGAGGCCGTGCACCAGGGGCCGCTGCGCTCCCGCCGCGCGCCGCCTAGAGTCCCCGCGCCCCATCTTCCAGCGACGCCCCCTCCGCACCCCCCTTTACTGGCAAGCCGCGTCTCCCGCTGGCAAGGCTGCCGGCCTCCGTCCAGCCCCCCACCCTGCCTCTGGGGTGCACGGGGATCCTTGCCCTGTCCCTCGGACCCCGGGAGGTGCTAATATCTCTAGATCTGGCAGCCCAGAGCCAGAGCCGAGTCCCAGCCTGCAGAGGCCTGGGGGGGGGGGGGGGGAACGAGCAAACAACTGGAAATTATTAATACTTAATGCGCCTCGTATGGCTCCAGCCTCCTGTTGGCTCAGTAGGGCCGGCTCTGGCTCTCACGTCTGCCCCGAAGGAGGGGCGGCCTACTCCTCCGGACTCCCGGGAGGCGTTGATCACTCCCTGGACCGGTGCTTAGCTGAACAGGCTGTGGCCAGGCCAGGCAGGAACGTTCTAAGGGTGTCACAGGTTTGGATTTCCGAGAGAGACTAGCAAGCAAGCTGCCCAGCGGTTGGCTGTCTTAGGGCCCAAGATTCCCTTATGGAGGCCGCAGGTTTTGGTTTTTGTTTTTTTGTTTTGTTTTGTTTTTCACTCACAGGAACTTTCCTGCCATGCCATCTGAGGGGATCCCTTCTAAAAACAAGACAAAACCAAAAAACCTAACAACAACAAAGCTTTGACAGAGAAGACCCTTCCTTCTTCAGTGGGAACTAGTTGCACGGGCGGAGGGGGGGGGGGACAGAGGGGAGGCTGCCCAAATTCATTCCTTTTGTTCTTATCTCGATGTCCACAGTCACCACTGAGTCCACACAGTCCACACAGTCATCACACTTCCCTGGCTGTGGAGTGTGAGGCTCCTCTGAGATCCTGGAACTGTGACCTCTGCCAGACCTACTCCCGTGCCAGCTCTGAGCAAGTGTCACATACCCCACAGAGGACACCCCTGGCCCACCTTCGCAGGCCTGTCCACAACTCTGCAAAGACAAAGACCATCTGTCCTGATGATCTGATCCAGGGTGGCTCAGTTCAGTCCTCCTTTCTCTCTGCCCATCATTTTCAGATAAGGAGACAGAGAGACTTGCCTTGCTTCCAGTCACATGGTAGGGAGAAGGCAGCTTGCTCTGAACCGGAAGCCAGCATCATCCCTTCTCCAGAGGATGAAGGAGCAGGCTATATCAGGACGTTGTTCATTCGTTCAGGGCACGGGGGTGGGGGGGTGGGGATAGGTTACAAGATCCACAGTATATGGTACCCGACAAGTGTCTATGGCAAGGACATTCTGTGCTGTCACACTTCCCCACTCCGGATTTTCCCAACACCTGCACACCTCAGCAGTACTGCGCCCCTGGCATTAGAGGAGGAATCCCTGTACTTTCCGAGGGTGTGAAAGGTGGGCTGGTCATATTGGGAAAGATGACCAGGAAGATGGCAATCGCTCCAAGGAGATGGCAAATCAGAAGAGCTGGAGGACGGGAGAAAGCTCAGCATGCTGGGCCCTGACGACCACGTTCCATCTCAGTGCAGACTGCTGTGGGGAGTTTGCCTGCTTGGGGACTTGCTGACTCCAGAGCTTGAGAAGCCACATTGCCACCCTCTGAGCTGTACTCTGAACACTTATCTACATTCTGTCAGAAGACCCGTGGAGACAGCAAAGCTGCCAGCATAAGACAGAGAAGATGAAGCTTCCAGCCTTGGGGGTTCAAGTGAATCCAGAGCACTCCTTTTGGTCCACATCCTCACTGGCACCAGTATCAGCAGCAGCAGCTGGCGCAGGATGTCACAGCAGCTCTGGGCCCCAGGAGTAGCAGTCATCAAACTGGACTACAACCTGTATGGGTTCTGTCTGACCACCAAGAATAACCTCTCCCAACTCTTTTAGGCACAGACCAAGCAGGGCATTCTCCTGCCTCTGGAGAACTACCAAGTGACTCTCAAAGCATAAGCTGAGTGACCCACCAGTCTGCAGTCCTTCCTTCCTTCCTTCTTTCCTTCCTTCCTTCTTTCCTTCTTTCCTTCTTTCCTTCTTTCCTTCCTTCCTTCCTTCCTCCCTCCCTCCCTCCCTCCCTCCCTTCTTCCCTCCTTCCCTCCCTCCCTCCCTCCCTCCCTCCCTTCTTCCCTCCCTCCCTCCCTTCTTCCCTCCCTCCCTCCCTGTCTCCAAAGCTGCGATAGGGTGGGGGTAGAGGTGCTCTTGGAAAGAGAGAGAGCCAAACCACTGGCTCAGCCCCACTCCCCCAGAAGGGGACTTCTAGTGTAACCAGGTGTGAACCTTGATGCTCAGACCCTGGAAATGGGCTCTGTCTCTGGAGGCCTGAGTAGTGAGTTTAGACTTAGAATGTTTTGTTTTGTTTTTAAGTTAAAGTCTTAGAGGCTGGCCTGAAATTCTAGACAATTCTCCTGCTTCAGCCTACCACACTGAAGTGCTAGGGTTATGGTATGAACCAAATACCCAGCTTCAAATTGTACACTTACTGGAGCCTTCAAAGAGCTCACCACGCAAATTCATGATCCTACATTTTATTCCAGATGTTTTCCCCAGGATGTTGCTCAGAAATTTCTAATTAAAGCTGGGGGGAAATTCCAGGTCAGTCAGGGCTACATAACAAGGCCTTGTTTAAAAATTAAAGTAAAGCCAGCAGGGAAGAGGAGAAGGTACCTGCTTCTGCCCTAAGCCACCCTATCCCGGCTTTGGAGACAGGCTTTTATTTGAGGAGTAGTTGTGGTGTCTGTAGAAATCAGGAGGTAAGTTAGACAAAACAAGCATAGCCTAGAGAGACCACAGAGCCCAGATAGAGAATGGCTTCATCTCAAAGCTGTCCTTTCAGAGAGAGGCCATCACCCCTAGGCCTAGAGGCACCATGTCCTCACAGAGCTTGGCTTCCAGCCTGAGGCCTCTCCCAGCAGGGCCCAGGAACAAAAGCTGCCTGACAATGGAGGCCAATCCTGCATTTTTGTGGGGGGTTTTTGCACTGAAGTAAACCGATGCCCAACTGGGAATTAAGTCAGACAAGGGCAAGGCCGGACCCCTCATGGCTGCCACCTATTTCTGTGGAACAGCCTGTCTTCAGCAACGGCCAGCCAGAGGATTAAAACCACTCCTGGCTCAGTCTGCTGGCTCGTGCCCATGTCTGTGGCACCTTGCAGTCTCCAGCCCCAGGGCTCCAGGTTGTTCTCTGGTCAACAGTGCAGAGGATCTGCCCCGCTGCAGATCTCTTCCTCTTCATTTGTATTAGTGCCAACAAAATGTTTTCAAAAATAGAATTTAATTTTGTTCTTTAAGTATCTGAAGATTAAAGTCCTTTCTTTCAAAGGACACTGAAAGGGATCTGCCGTACTTGGTAAAGAAGGGAAGGGTAAGTGGCACGGGCTGGCAGTATCAGTATTTGGTGGGGTGGAGACACAGGGATCGGGAATTCACGAATTGACGGCCATCCTTGAGTACCTAGACAGTTTGAGGCGACCCTCCCCCCTTTTATTAAGGGAGCAGGGCAGAATGAAAAAGATGTGCTTCAGCCAGGAGCCAGGAATTATGTGGTGCATACCTGTAAAATCACAGCACGCAGGACAAAGACATGCTCTAAGGGTGAGTGACCCAACACAACCCACCCGAGTGTGGGCTCTGGTGCTGCGGGCGGGGATGGGCTGATATCCAGGAGCCCTTGGGATTCACAGGGTGGCACAGAGCCAGAGGAATATCCAGGGGCTTGTTTGGCAATTTCAGAGCTAGACAGGCCTGAAGAATCATCAGCAGGCCCCTTTTCCAGTCTCTCGTCTGGAAGCTTCCCAGTTTGGATGGAGGTTTGCTCAAGCCAGAGGGCAACATAAACCCAGAGACCAAGTGTGGCTGGTATGTAATCAGGCAAATGTTCCCTGAGTAGGGAACCCCCACAAGCCCGGTGAACTCTGGCTCTACCTGGATGCCCCCATCTGCAAACGCAGAGCTGACTTTCCCAAGTGCTCCCTAGTTACACTTGTAAAGGCCCACTCCTGCTCTTTGCAAAATACACCCAGATGGGATTTTGCAGAGGGCTAGGGCACATGGCCTCTGTGGGCTGACATCAATGCCTTTGTACTTCTGGCTCTGTTTGGCACATTCAGACTGGACAGCGGCTTGCGAGCTGGGAAAACGGACTTTGGTTAAGCAACTGAAGGTCAGACTGTTGGTTCCTTGCCTGACAAATAGAAAGGTATGCTGTCGCTGTCCCTTAGACAAGCAGCTGGCCTGTGGGGCCACACGGCAAGGCCACCTCAGAGGTCTCCAAGGTGCTTCAAGACCACAGAGGATCCAGCGCTATAGGACTGTCCCAGACAGGATGGAGAATGGGAGTCTTCGGGTGCACCTCATGACAATTGTTTGGGGCTGGAGAGATGGCTTAGGGGTTGAAACCATTGGCTGTTCTATCAGAAGTCCTGGGTTTGATTCCCAGTATCCACAGTGTCACAACTTTCTGTGTCTCCAGTCTTCCGGGATCAGGCATCCTCTATGGCCTGGCACCTCCAATCCAGTAGACCTCACCGAACACCCCCCATATCTTATCTCAGGCTTTTCTTTGTTATATTTTTTCTCTCTTTTTAAAAGTTCTTACGTAGCTGGGAATGACCTTAAACTGAACACCTGATCCTTCTACCTCCAGCTGCCAAGTGCTGAGATTATAGGTGTGCACCACCATGCTTGGCTTTATGTATTAATTGAAAGTTTTAGATTTATTTGCTTTATATGATTATTTTTCCTGTATGTATGTGTCCCATACGTGTGTCCTCAGAGGTTAGAAGGGGTGCCAGGTCTGTTGGGAGTGGAGTTACAAAGTCCTCCAGGAATGTGGGGTTTAAAACTGAAAAGCACTTTTTGAATAAGAACCCAAAGCAGAGCAACCAAAACAGCACTCTCGGACTCTTCCATGGAGAGCCAGGCGTTCAAAACCTCACCTCTACTACAGAACTGCAGCCATCTAAGTCCCCATATCTCTTATCATTTGACCTGTGCCACTGGGAGGAAGAGCAGAGGTAGCCAGGAAGTGGAGGAAGAACTACTTCACTTATTGTTATTACCTCACCACACTGCACGCAGAAAGGAAGACCACCGGGGCGGGGATGCAGCTCAGTTGGTAGCCTTGCCCGTCTTGCCTGTCTAGCATGAACGAAGCCCTGGATTCGATCTCCCGTGCTGCAGACAACTGGGCACAGAAGTATGTGCCTGTTCTCCCAGCACTGGGGAGGTGGAGGCGGGCGGATTAGATGTTCAAGGTCATTGCTGGCTGCTGATCAAGTCTCTGGCCAGCTGGGCTATGTGAGACCCTTTCCCAGGAAAAAGAAAAAGAGGGAAAAAAAAGCATGACCACCGATTTCATGGTCGAACCAAGGAAGCCCCAGGCAGAAGGGCCTGGGTCTTTTACACAACCAACTTGGACTAAGCAAGCTTTCTTGCAAGATGCAGCATAGGTTGGGTCACATTTGGTTTTGTGCAATGAAAATAAAAGAGGAACTTCTGCCTGGGTTTCTACAGATAGAGCTACAATTACATCCTCTAGCCCACAATGCCGGAAAAAACATCATGGCCGAGGCCAATGGGGATGTGGAGAAGTAGGTACGAACACACCATCAAAGGGAGCGTCAGTAAAACCACCTTGTGGATGCAAGAAACAGGCAACACCCTTAAAAAAAAAAAATGTGTGGAAGATATATCTCTTCCTGGATTTCTCTGTATTTACCTTGCTCCCAAGATCCTCTACTTCACTTCCTGAGAGTTAGGGTTACAGACAAACCTCCATGCCTTCTGGGCTTTGTGTGAGCACCCAGGATCCTAATTTTAGTCCTCATGCAGGGAGGAAAGTGTTTTACAGGCTGAAGCATTTCCCCAGCCCTGGGAGCAGAGGTTTTGTTTGTTTGTTTGTTTTGTTTTCTTGTTTGAGACAGGGACACACTATGTAGCTCCAGCTGCCCTGGACCTCACTATGTAGACCAGGCTGGCCTCCAACCCACCCACACACATCTGTCTGTCTCTGCCTGCTGAATCACAATCTGTAATTACAGTCGCAGGGTAGGCTAAGACAGGAGGATTGGGAACTGGAGGCCAGTCTGGGCTACATAGAAAGTTCAAGGTCATCCTGGTAAATCTCTGTCTCAGAGAGCTGGACAAGCAGGTAAAGGTGCCCAAGGCTAGACCTGGTAGCCTGAGTTTGATCCCTCAGGTACCACAGGTGATAATGAAACTGACTCAGGAAAGTTATCCATCGACCGTAACACAGTAGGAACACACCCACACATGCACAAAAATCGAATAAATAAAATAGATTTAAAAAAAATTAGAAACAAATGGAAACGAAGCTATATTAGGCCCTGGCCCTTGTGGAACAGCAGCCAGTGAGAGAAGGAACGATGGGTCTGTTGCTGTCGTTAGGGCCCAGGCACAGGTTTGAGAGGAGCTGCGGAGTTGAGTCTGGCTGCGGAGGTGAAAGGGCAGGAACAAACTAGAGAGTGGATGGACAGCGGGTCCAGACAGATGAATAAAACACACAACAATTTGAATAGGCTGGGACTCAGAGGTGCCGATGTCCCTGGGACAACCAGGAGTTCTCTGCCTACTGGTCACTTGATTAATGTGCACACGAGGTGACCCAATGACAGATCAGTGGGATCCTTCACCATGAAAGTATTAGGCATCTTCCTCTTGAGGTGGCCCTGATGAGGAAACGGCTCTTTTCCTATAAATCCTTGGGCATGGCTCCCTCATGCTCCTACAGCCCCAATTCACCCTGATACATTTATAGGGTGGTGACCTTTGTCCACTGGGAATAAACCATTTATCAGTCTGTGCTGGTGGACGGTACTGAACACCCACTGCTGGTCAGCTGGTCACAAGTCCACCTGGGTGCAGAGTCATCCTCCACCCTCAAAACGGAGTTCCTCCAGACAAGGCACAGGCTGAAAACCACCGTTCTACACAATAAGAGGTAGCTTAGAGACCAGCCTGATCTCAACAGGACCTCGGTTAGTATCCTCTCTGCAAAATGAGGGACTTTGGCCAAAGCCCCAAACCAAAACCATACACTGAACCCTGGTGCCCCAATTCAGAACTTCCCACCTGGAGGGAGGAAGGATTTACTGCAGTGGGGTAGCAGGGGCCCAGCGACTGCTCCCCTCGGGGCTTTATAACCAAAGCCTGAGCGTGTACTTTCCAGCTTTCTGAGGACTTAAAACAGGCATGATGATGTGTGCTGTTACCTCAGGGGATCAATAGATGGAGATGGGCACCATGTCTGCCTCAGGGCAGCCTGTCCCTCCCTCAGGACCTCCGGAAGAGCAGCCAGTGCTCTTAACCTCTGAGCCACCTCTCCAGCCCCTGGGACTTCTGTTTAATTAGAGTATCCGTGCTGCAGCCCCAGCAATAGGAGGCTGTGAGGCAGGAAGATTGAGGGTTTGAGGTGAGCCTGAGCTCAAAAAAGACCAAGCAAACAAATGATATGTGTAGACGTGGTGTGTGTGTGTGTGTGTGTGTGTGTGTGTGTGTGTGTGTGTGTGTACTAAAATATATTTGGGATGAGGAGATGGCTTGATGGGTAATGTGCTTGCTGTACCAGCTTAACAACTTGAGTTGAGATCCTTAGAACCCACATAAAAATACAACACAGCAGAATTCACTTGCATCTGTAGTCCCAGCATGGCCCTATCAGGGGATGGGGGCAAAGGTATGGGATTCACAGGCAGCTTGGGGAGCTGGCTGGCCTGGTGTAGACGGCAGTGAACAGCATGAGACACTGTGTCTCAAGGGTGGGAGGTGAGACCAGCACCGAGTGCTGTTCTGACCGTCACATACACTCTGTGGCACACACATGCTAGTGCACACACAGACGGAGTGGGGAGGGGGAGAGAGAATATCTATGGTTGGAAGAAGAACACTGTTTTCAATTTCTCTCTCTCTCTCTCTCTCTCTCTCTCTCTCTCTCTCTCTCTCTCTCTCTCTCTCTCAAACAGGGTCTATCCCAGCTGTCTTGGAACTCACTCTGTAGACCAGGCTGGCCTCCAACTCAGAGATCTGCCTGCCTCAGACTCCTGAGTGCTGGGATTAAAGGTCTGCATCGCCACCTCCTGGCTTGCTCACAAATTTTCAAATCAAGATTTCTAGATTCTTGCAATAGCAACAGAGCAATAGAGTAGATGCTGGGCTGAAACATAAATTATAAATCATCATTATGATCTTAGATGTAAAGTACTTTTCCCTTTCTTCATTCTCCTCCTCTTCTTTTTTGAGACAGTGTCTCACTATGTAGCCCTGGCTCCCTTGGAACTCGCTATTTAGACCAGGCTGACTTCGAACTTTCAGAGATCCACTTGTCTCTGCCTCTTGAGTGTGCACCAGGCGTGCCTTTAAAAAAAGACAACAGTCTCAGTGACTCACTATGTAGACCAGGCTGACCTCACATGCCTGGTGCCCAACGAGGCAAGAAGAGGGCATCAGACCCTCTGGAACTAGTGGTGCTGGAAAGCTAACACAGGGCATCCTCTAGAAGAGCAGTTTGACCACTGGGTCATCTTGCCAGGCAGTGGAGGGTGTCCCTTGACCCTCCTGCCTGCAGCTATGTGCCACTGATCCCCAAAATATTTTCCACTTACTGAAACATTTTCAACATGCTGATTTTCTTTGAAAAGTTTCAACTCAAAACATGTTATTTATAGTAAAGTCTCCATGCCTATTTTGTATAGCAAGACTCTTACAGCTTATAAATGTGAAAAGCACTGCTGAAGTACATGGGACCTGGAAAAGGGAAGGAGGCTTTGGTCAGGTCCTGGCTCCATCCCTTCCTGGGTGTGGTCCCCAGTGTCAAGATGCTGGAACTCTGTCAAGCAGCAGTGGTCAAAATGCAGTGCATCCCCCACCCCCACCACATACCTGGGCACATTGTTTTTGCTCTCTGAGCCTCCTGGTCCCCTACATGAAAAGGACCAACCTACTTAAACAGTTTTAAGAGTAGGTCTTGCTCCATGGCCTGTCTGGCCTGAACTTGCCATCTTCCCTTTCACAGCGGAAGACACGTTGGCCCCATAGCTAGGAGCCAGGACCAAGCCAGCTGGGACCTACTTCTTGCATCCCCTCCGACAGCAAAGCTTGCCAGCCTCAGAGCCAGTACCTGGGACAAGGGCTGGCAAGAAGGCTCAGTGGTAGGAGTTTGCTGTCTGAGTCGTCAACAGGACCCACACAGAGGGAGCAAATTAATTCCTCAAAGTTGTCCTCTGACCCCCACAACGCACTACTGAACTCTCTGTGTGTGCACATGAAAATAAATTTGAAAAATATATAATATATAATTCTAAGTTAAAAGAGAACAAGAGAGGTATGGCTGTTGTATGTAATCCTTGCACTTGGGAGGCTGAGACAGGAGGATTGACGCAACTTTGAGACCAGCTTGGACTACAGAATAAAAAACTCTACTTCAAAAAGAGGAGGGAGGGCTGGAGAGACAGCGCAGTGGTTAAGAGCGCTGGCTGTTATTCCACAGAACTGGGGTAGATTCCCAGCCCCCACATGGTGGCTCACAACCATCTCTAACTCCAGTTCCAGGGGATACAATGTGCTGTCTGGACACACACATACACACCCCAAAATAAATCTTAGAAGTACAGCTAAACATGGAGTCAGGCCTCCCCCGGGCCTGCGTCTGTGGAGGCAGGTGTGTCTGTGAATGGCTGTTTCTCTGTGGATGAGCTATCCTTCCGTTTGCCTCGGCTGGGCAGCCACAGTACTTCGTTCAGGGCACCCGCAGAATGTGGTCTACCTGCACCTTAACACACACCAAGGGGCAGAAGCAGCGAGCTGCTCGCCACTCCACCCTGGAAAGCTTTGGCACCCTATGTAAAGACTTTCCTTGGCCTCGGAAAGAGAAGGGAGTTTGCTGAGAAGCTGGTCTTAATTTCTGTCTCGTTGAAAAATTATCCTGAACAGAAGGAGGCGTGGAAATTGTGCAAATTCCCCTTGATTAGGGAGCAGAAGCTGAAAGACATCTCAGATTAAGTGGGAGGCAATCTTAGCCGACTGAGCACTTCAAACTAGGTTTTCTCTCACAATTTGTTTTGTTTTGGTAAAAACAAAAAACAAACGAAGCTATGGCAGTGCTTTTAGTAGTGCTGCAGATGGATCTGGGTCCCTGCACTGCCAGACAAGCATTCTGCTTAGGCCATATCCCCAGCCATAGGGCAGCGGCTACTCCTGATCGCCCTGCCTCTGCTTCCCCAGTGATAGGGCTCTAGGAGCCTTCCCGTAAACCCCACCCACCACAATTTTTAATTTATAATCACTCTTACCTCTTCACAATCTCTGAGTCATCAGGGCTAGGTAGGAACTTTGCCCCTGAATGCAGGTAATTAGGCAGCCTTGGGAAAAGAAATCTAAGATTCTTTGACAGGCATTTAATGGATTCCATTCTGTGAGCCAACCACAGCTTTCCCAATTAGGACTGCTTGTCTCTCCATAATTTGGGGGTTACTGTAGGTCAAAAAACAAACCTCATAAAACCCCAGAAGACAACAGAAGGCGTTCAGGCAGGAATCACTGGAGAGTGGAGCCTCGGACTGGACACCATACGCGAAGCATTCTTTTGGACCTTTGCCAAGCAGTCACAGGAAATGTGTCCACTCTCCAAAGTGGGCGGCCTGGCCAACACCACTGGGACAGGAAACTCTCTTCCGCGTCTGTAGGCTTATTCCTAACGGCTAGGGAAGTAGCTGCTGCCAGGGCAAGAGGGGCGCAGAATTTGAGGACCCTTGAGTGAGATGGACATCACCATCACGACCTAAAAAGGGCAAGGCTGACATTCTGCTGCTCAGCTGGACAGAGGATACAGCTGGGACAGAGAAGCAGGATTCACACACTGCCCAGGGAAGGCGGGTTGGTCCCAGGAGGTTACGCCCCCACTGTCAGGCCTTCCAGTCAGACTCGGCCGACATTTCCCCATTTCCCGTAGCCCAGAGAGACAGACCCACGCTTTAGCCAGTGAGAATTGCACAGCCTCGTTGACTCTTTGTGTCTGAGACAGTCTCATTCTGCATGTCAGATTGGTCTGGACTATGGAGTCCAGGCCAGCTTCAAACTCATAGAAATCCTTCTGCCTCAGGTCACTGGGGAGAGCCAGGCTTAATGGCACACACCTGCAATCCCAGCATTTGGGAGGCAGAAGCAGGACTAACAGGACTTCGAGGCCAGCCTGGATTCCGTCTCATTAAAATGAATTAAAAAAAAAACCCACAAGGATTACTGGGAAGGTTTATAATCCTTTTTCACAGATGTTGCAAAAGGAGGCTCAGAGTCAATGACTGGCCCCATGTCAAAGTGCTAGGACCAGACCTGCAGAGCAGGGCTTCTGTGGAAGTTTCCATCCCGGTCTGCTTTTGTTTCCAGTGGACACATTCTTCATAGGCCACTGCTCACCAAAGCTTCCTCTGCCTGGCTATGGAGGTGAGAAGGCGGAGGGCTGGTAGGAAAATCATCTTGCATGCGGCCCTCTGGGGTGGGTAATCGGAAGTGCTTCTTTTCTCATGAGAGTCATCCCTGGCTATCCCCTGGAAGCAGGAGCCGGTGACGATGGATGGAAACTAGGTAAAGCTCTCAGGCCAGCCTAATGGAAGTGCTACGGCAGATTTTCCACTGTTGAAAGAAACAGCAGAATTCCCTCAAAGATCTCATTGCAAAATGCCCACCCAGCTGTGAAGGAAGCAGGAGTAACTTGCTGTCCAGAGGCGAGAGATCTCTGGGCAGCCACATGGGAATCTGGGCTGAGAGTGGACCGGCAAGGGGAGGGGAGAGCCAACAGATGGAAACTCAGCGCCAAGTGGAATCCAAACCAGGAGCAGTACACTTGCCACACACTCAGACCGAGGGTGCCACTGCGGCTGGACAGCTGGTGGCGGCCCCGGGCTGCCACGTTCTCCTTGGGCACAACCTCCTTAGACTGTCAGGAAAGCAGAGCATGTCCCTCCACCTGCCTCGGTGAGAAGTGAGGCGGCAGGGAGGGAAGCTCAGGCTCCTTCTTAGGGTTCCTTCTGTTTTCTGTCAGCAGTAGGCAAAGACATCCTAGCAAATGACATTCAGTAATGCTTTAATTAACTGCAGTATTTTGTATTTCAAGATGCAGCAAGAAATCAATTCCAGATGGGGAAAACGAAAGACACTTACACAAAAGAATGATTCTTTTATTTGAAAGAAATTTACATCTCCCCAAGGTGCGGAACTCGGCGGGTCCAACAGGCTTTGTTGATGGACAGTTAGGATGGGACTGGAAATTTTTATTTCATATGTAAAATGTAATGGTTCTCTCCCTGTCTGCTGGCTTTTCACAAGCCTGTTTCCAAGGTTAATGCTTAAATGGCCCGATGCAGTCAGCCCTAACAATTTTATTTTTGGGAATCCAACTTGGAGTAGACAATATGTGTGGAACTTGCCTTCCCTCTCAAGCAAGCTAAGGTTATTTTGAGACTTCTCTTCCTAGGCAGAGGAATGACATTTCCAGCTGCGTACTTTCGGCAATTTCCTTTAGCCTGCTGTAAACAGGGAGCCAGGCTTCCTTGTCCACCGGCGACTCAGGATGGGCCTGTGTAACGCCCACACCAGGCAGCAGCCGGAACCTGTGCTCCCCGCTCTCTGTCATTTCATCTGCACCTAGGGGCCACTTGAGATGCATGTGAAGTGGGCACCTTCCTGAGTGCTGGGCAGAGTCTTGGTGCTTATTCTTTGTTCTGCCAGAGAGGAATTTTCTTTTCCATGATAGGGTGTGTGCCCAAGGCCTTGCACCTGCAAGGCTCTCCAAGAGGCTAGAGGTTCTTCATGGTTTCTGCTCTGCAGGTACAGTCTAAACAAAGCCTTCTCTAGCCTGGCCCCTCGGAGTCAGCTATCTGTCCTAACAAGAGTCGCAGGGAACTCTCCACATCTGGTGCTGCTGTTTCTGTCCTGTTGTTCTTCAAGAGCATCTCTCTCTGTGTAGCCTTGGCTGGAACTCCCTATGTAGACCCAGCTGGCCTCTAATTCAGAGGTCTGCCTGTTTCTGCCTCCCCAGTGTTGGAATTAAAGAATTAAAGAGACATAACACCTAGTTATGTCTATCGTTTTGAAGTGACAATAATAAATAAAGGCTGAGCCACAGGCACAAAAACATTATGATGACTGATGAATGATCCCTGGTCACCATGGGAAGAGTCCTCATCATCTAAACAGGCTTCAGACGAGAGCCGCCAGCCTCTAGAAAGGCCAGGCTGGTACCGGCTCAACTGCACAGCTACGGCCTTGAGTTAGACAGTCAGAGAAACACACATTTGTGGACATGACCTTTCTCTTTTCAGTGCAAGGGCTGAGAGCAGGGAGTGAGCAGTTTACAGGCGATCCTCTGGATCTATGGGTCATGCATCTGGTGCTTCAATCAAAGGCAATAACAAGAAAAAATAAGAAGAAACCTGTTCGAACACATACAGACTAGTTTCTCAATTGTGACTGGTTCCTAAGCCATCCGGTGTAACAACTCCTGATTTTGAGGTATGGCAGTGCATACCTATACTGCCAGTGGTTGGGAAGCCAGCCTGGGTTATGAGTTCAAGGTCAGCCTGGACCACATAGCTACTGAGACTGTCTTAAAAACAAAACAAAAAGGGCTGGAGAGAGGGCTCAGTGGTTAAGAGCACTGGTTGCTCTTCCAGAGGTCCTGAGTTCAATTCCCAGCAACCACATGGTGGCTCTCAAACATCTGTAATGAGATCTGGCGCCCTCTTCTGGCCTGCAGGCATATATTCAGGCAAAATACTGTGTAATAAATAAATAAATCTTTAAACAAACAAAACAAAATAAAACCACTACCAAAAACCAAAAACCAATAAAACCGCCCGAAACAACCCAACTATTTATGTAGTATTTACATCATATGAGGCATCATGCATACTCTAGAATATTTAGTGTCAGTGAGAGGATGTGCTTAGATTATTTACATACACTGTCAGAAGGGACAGAGCATCTGCATGGGGTGTGTGTGGTCCTGGAACCAGTCTCCTGCGGATGCTGACAGCTTCTAAACATATACACGCCAGGCCTCACTGCAGACTTACAGAGTTAAGCCTTCAGACATCTGCATTTTTCAAAGGGCCCCAGGGGACTCTAATGCATTCCCCAGGTGAGGAATAGGCTGTCTCTCAGAACACACCGTATTCAGTCCTCATCAAGAAGACATTTAACATAACTCCTACTGACATCTATCTGCTGGCTCCTCGGTGATTACCGACAGTGCAATACATCAAGGAAGTCACTTCGCTGGCTGTGACCACCGACTGGGAGGAATGGCAGCTTGACATCTCAATGCCATCACAGAGAGGGCTGGAAACCCAGCCTCTCAGAATGAACCAGAAAGAGAAGCGCGGTGAGCTGTGCGAGTATGGTGACAGTGGCCTGGTGTGGGACGAGCCCGCTGGCTTCCTCGGCTCCCCTAGGTGGGTGGCAGGTGGCTGAACTGGTTGTGCTGTTTTGAGACAGCCCTTCTTTTCCAAAACAGGGCAAGCCACACAGCTACTGGACGCACAGAGCAGCACGGAATCCTTCTGCGGAGCGCCAGTGGGCTGCGCTTGTCTAAGTTATGACACGTCTTGGCCAAGGGTGACATGCCTTTTTCTCGCCACTTGTTTTCCTTCTGTTTAGAGTTTCAGAATGCTCAATACATAAGAGTTATAGTGACTAGTAAGATTAGTTTAGATGCTGATGAAGAAATGAGGCTCTAGGACTGGGGTGTAGCTTTGTGGTCAAAAGAATGAAAAAGAAAAGGAGAAGAGACATAGGGCCCAGGATGCAAGCGGAGTATTATGGGTATCCAGAACTAGCCAGATGAGGTTTGTTGCTGTGGTGGTGATGGAAGGGGTGGCCCTGGGATCTGGGATCTTACTGTCCTACTGGACGACATGTTTACACCTGCCAAAAGCTGTCACTAATGGTGGTCACACTGAGGTAGTGCTCATGTAATTGAACCTTGGTTTCTAATGAGCCAAGAGAGCAGGTATGGCCTCCCTCGTGAGGTACCCATTCCCTGGAGGTGGGGCGATTCCCCAGTGCAGGGCTTGATTTCAGGAGTTAGTGGTCGGCAGCATGGTCAGGACAGGGTTGAGCTATGCTCTGGGCTCTTCCAGGTTCTGAGCCTGGGGTGCAAGGTCAATAATCACACTCCTAGGTGTCTCTCTTGCTGGTAGTGCCGCACCACTGAGGTGATGCATGCGGCCACCATGTTTCAGGGACTCTGGGAAATATTCCAGACTTGCAATGTACCAGGGAGTGGGAAGTCAGGCGGCCAGATTTCCTGTGTCTTTCTTCTCACAGCTTCTGCCAAAAAAGCCAAAGAAAGACCTTCCAAGGGAACTTCCTGGTGTCTCAGAAGACAGTCCCCTCCCTCGGATCCAGGAGCAAAGTGCATGGCTGGACAATGTGTTCATGTTTAGGGAGAGTGCTATGCAGACTCTGTGTCTCTAAGTCAGCTCTAGGTCTGCCTCCACACCAGCTCAGAAGCCCATCACAGGCAAGACACCTGATGCCCAGGCTGGGCATGCCAGCATCCTTAGTCTGCCTCGCCATGTGTAAGATGAGCAGTGTGCAATGCTCTCCTGGGGAGTACAGAGACGTGGGGGGACACGAGGGTAATTTGGGCATGTCATGGAAGTCAGATTTAGGCCCTAGAAAGCAGCAAGTAACATGGGATGTGCCAATCCTGATAAAGAGAGGCCAGTATCCCACTCTGCCATCTGACACTGAGTTCACTCAGCCCCCCGCAAGCCAATTCCAGAGACAAGGAGGGAAAAGGCACCCCTGGTTGCAGAGGCAGGAAGGGGTGAGATCCAGGCTTCCTCAGTCAAGCTCCAGGTACAGGCTGGTGGGGCCCAGAGCTGGTGGGGAGGGCTCTGTGGGGAGGTGACATGGTAACCCAACCATCACGGCAGCCTGGAGATAGAAGTGACCACAGGGACCTTTCACCCAGTGCTGCCCTAGCTTCAGGAAGGTAGGTAATCTAAAAATGCCTTTTTACAACCCAGTTTCACTCAGTTTCCCTGACTGGCATAGAGCGAAGACAGGGAATGGGAGAGATAGTTTAATAACCGTAATGCCCCTAGAGGTTTCAAGACTGAGAACCTAGAGTCCTGAGTGAGGGTTTCCAGAAATCAGTCGCTCAGGGTCCCTGGCAATGTCTGTATATTCCTTACAGTCTCTTCTTAATCAATTTCTCAAGTTTGCGGATCCTGGATGATTCTTGCTCTGGTGTTGGAGCCATGAGGGACAGCGTGCTGGAATTTTCTGCCCCTGAGGGTGGGGCAGGGAGCCTCTGTCGAAAGAGTTCCAGCATGCCGCTCTGCTCGCTCCTCTTCAGCCCCTGAGAGGAGAGGGAGAGAAGGTGGTCAGGGGTGGTCCCACAATCGATGGCAGGGGCACAAAGCACACTTTGGTCCTGCAGTTTGCCCAGCCTGAGCTCCACTGGGCTAACTGCCTAATGGCTAGAACCCAAGGACCTTGATTTCTCCAGGGCAAGTACTGGTCCTAGAGAGCAGCCTGGAAGGTAAAATCGAGGCAAGAAAAGGGGCTAACAGGACAGGAGAGAAAGAAGGGCTGAAAAGAGAAGAGAGAAACAGCAGAGGGAAGGACCATCTTATTCTTCCATGCATTGCCCCACTCCATCCTCCCCTGGGGGGTGGCCATCCTTGGGCAGGGTGGTCCTCAGGATGCTGCAGCCTGCATGGTCAGGATCGGCCTTCAGGAAAGGCTTTCTGCAATCTGGGATTCAGGGTGACTCTGAGGCAGTCCCCCACATTCTATATCCACACTCCATGCCTTGGGGTGGATGGGCTATAAATAACAAGAGGGCTCACCTTCATGTCCAGTATTTTCTGGAAGGTTTCTGTGTTGCAATCCGTAAGGAGTTTGATGTAGTTGTCAACAAATACCACCAATGGCTCATGAGGGGCCATCACCACCTACCAACGGAGGAAACAAGAATAGGTCCTTAGGAGCCCTCAGGCTAAGGGCAGGGTCAGCTGACCACGAAGACGCCTACTGCCACCCCAAGTCTGTGCTCAGAAATGCTCTGATGGTTCATTTCAACTTGATGTCCAATTACAGTATTCCCAAGAGTGGCTGAATCACCATTATTACCCAGGTTGTCTTTTAACATATGGATTCCTGGTCCCCCAACACCCGAGACTCCTAATTCCCCCAGGAAGCATGGAAGAGACCATCTGCCGGAGATTTCATGGGTGGTGGGGCATCCACTCCTTCTGTCTGTTACTGAGAAAGGGCAGAAGCCCATAGATATCCTCAGAAACAAAAATCCTGAACTGGCCTTACTCTTTTGAAGACCTGAAATCTGACACTTTGTGTGGCCACATTCATTTAACAATCAGTACACAGACAGATGGCCGCACCAGCCTCAGATTCATTTCATTTGGTTCTGGAATATGCTGATGTTTCTTCCCTCATGGGCTGGTTTTGTTTTGAATTCCTGGGAATGTACCAGAAAGTGGCAAGGAGCAGTTCCTTTAAAGGGCCTTTGCAGCTATTTCCCAGAATGCAGCTCTCCTCTCTTGAGCAGACCAGCTGGGGAGGACCTCGTTTCCTCAGGCACAGGCTTTAGGTTTCCCAGGCCCCTCATGTGGTCCAGATCCTGAGGTCTGCAGCCAGACCAGGCCACTGCAGCTTTATTTCCCTGCTATCACTTGAGTCACCTGGGAAACGGGCCTGAGGAGCCCGCAGGTGCTGAACTCTCAGCTCTCATGAGAACGGAGCCTCTGCTTCCCCACTGCCAGCCTTTTCTGACAGGCTGGGGTGGAGATCAGAGGCAGGCGCTGCTCCACCAGGGCACCACATCCAATCGCTTGTCAAAAAAGGCTTTAAAAAGCCCATTTGCCAATTAGATTCAGTTACTACAACATCTGTTCAGAGTTCACTTAAAGGTGCAAAACATGGAAAGCCAAAAGGCTTCTGGGGAAGGGAGTGACATCTGGGCCTAAAATTCCTGCTGAGAGGCAAGGGATCCCTGGGCTTCGCTCCTGATTTCCCATCTGGCTCTCAGCTGCTAGAGCTTATTAAACAGAACTCACCTGTCAGAAAGGATTGCTGATCCCCAGGTAACCGTGCACTGATTTTCAACATCACAGAGTGTGGGCAGCCCTCGGGGGTTAGAGAGGACAGGGCAGACTCTGTGTTTGCAAAAGCCAAACTCTCTGGAACAACGGATTTAAGATGGGGCCAGCCCTTGTGAACAGAGTCCCCAGAGAAGACACACCTTGAGGATCATTTCAGCCCGGGTCATGCCTTTCACGACAATCTTAGTGTAACTGGCAGGTGCCTTCCTCACCACCTGGGAGCCGATGGATGGGAGGTCGAGCAGGACCATCTTCAGGGAGTGCGTGTCCAGCAGCAGCTGCAGACCAAGCAGAGCGTTATGGCCACGCTGTGCACGAAGCACCTAGCGTGTCCACTCTGAGCAGGTGTGTGCTACTCACTGTACACGTGATCCTTTCCCGTTACAGAAAACTTGGAAAATAGTACTTCAAAGGAAAACCACAGTTTCCACTGTCCAGGAAGAGACCACAGTGAAATGTGGGTATAGTTTCTACTAAACAGTGTGTGTACATGAACACCTAGCTGGGCTCATACTGAGTGTGTGTATGGCTTCAAATCCTGCCCTTTCTAGTAGACATATGAAAGGTTTGCATTTTATTTCCCATCATTACAGTCTTAAAAAATTACTGTTTTTAATGGCTTTGTAATACAGGCTATTGTTTAAGTTACAGTAGCATTCTCCCATGTAATTCACTCCTTAGATTTTGGTTGTTAGCAACAGATGCTGAGGGTCTGGAGGGACAGCTCAGCAGTTAACTGGTTTGGTTCCCAGCACTCACTAGGTGACTCACAGTCATTTGTAACTCCAATTACAGATCCTATGCCCTCTTTTGACCTCCTCAGGTACTAGGCATGCTTATGGTACACATGCATACATGCAGACAAAACACTCATACACATATGAGAAAAATAATCTTAAAAAATAAAACAATATCAAGACCAAAAGGGCAGATGCTGAGGCAGATGGCCTCTTCATGGCTTCTGGCCTCATCAGCGGCATCTCCTTAAGGAACAGTCTCCGGAACAGGTCAAAGCATAGCTTATCTTGGATGTTCCCAGGACATGTCTGAACTTCTTTCCACCCACAATGTTCACATAGCTATCAGCATCACAGAAATTGCAGACTGCACCCTCATCAGCACTAAAAAACTATCACAAAATACCTTACTCATTCATAAGGCAAAAAACTGGTAACTTGTTATTGCTGTACTTAGGACCTCTCTAGATGCTGTTTGATGACATTTTAACCATGTATAATCATATCTTGGCAACAACCCACTTTGTTTGTTCTGGACTTCTTGAATGCTGATTATCTGGAAAGAGATCAGCTTTCCCCATGGATCACCAATGGCTAGAAGGGATACTACAAGTTTTTTCACATTGTCTCTCTGAGGTCCACCCTCATGAGCTCATTGCTCCCAATTTTACAGAAGAGAACATCAGTGCTCCGGAGGTTTAATAAGCAGCCACATGTAGTTCAGGGTGCTTGTTTAGATGCCTCCAGGCACTGATGGCCAGGGCACAGACATGCCTGAGGCCAGGGGCTGGGGTTACAGCTCAATGTAAGAGCACTTACTCAGTCCCAGACTGACTTTGATCTCAGGCACTGCAGAAAGCTAAAGAACAAGTGAACTAGGAACGAAATGGCTGAAATAGGGTATGTCTTGGTCTGTTCCAGCGGTTTGAGAGAATAGAATCACATATGGCACCAATAAGATAGAGCCAGGAGCGAGATGACAGATCTCTCAACTCCACTAAATTCAGACGATAGTGATCAAGACTTTCAGGACAAGGCTGGATGAGCTGTTAGACAGCCTTTCCCAATTACAGCTAGTTGGCAAGTGTCCTTAAGGCTCTGACACTGCATCCTTTACTTCCCCCTGGACTTCAGCTGGGAGAACTAATGGTTAAAGACAAACTAGCTAAGGAAAGACACAATCAGCTTAATGGTTATGGTGAGTAGAATTCTGACAATGTTACAGAGATTTGGGGAATGCTAATGCTTGGTTCAAATAACTAAGACACATTACATGATTGGCAAAGAAGGCTATCCTGATGACAGTAATTTCATGAAGGAATGTGACTAGTCAAAGCCTACACTTTCTGTTTGTGTATAATGTGTATGTGTGCACATGGCATGTGTATGCCATAGCATGTGTGTGGAGGCCAGAGAAAAACGCTGAGTGTTGGTTCTCACCTTCAACCTTGCTTGGAAGCAGGGCCTCTTTGATTTTTCCCCACTGCACTGTGTACCTGGTGCCAGGCTAGCTGCCTGTGAACTTCCCGGGATTATCCCTTCTTGATCTCCTTTCTCTTGCCTTCGGAGTGCTGGGATTAGAGATGTGCACTACCATCCCCAGCTTTATGTGTGTTTTGGCTATTTCAACTCAGCTCCTTCATGCTTGAGGGCAAGTGCTTTTGTCCTCTGAGTCATCTCCCCAGCCCCCAGAGTCTAAACTCCTTAAACTACTCAGCCGCGGGCAGCACAGCTATCTTATTACACTTGTTTTAGGCCTTTGAAGTCAGGTGTGTGTACATGTACCCAGGTTTCTGTGTGCGCACTCATATGACTGTGGAGGCTGGATGTCAATCTTAGATGCTTTCCTGTTGCTCCCCATCTTGTCTGACAGAATCTCTCACTGGACCTGGAGCTCACTAACTGGCTGGCTAGCAAGTCTGCAGGATCTGTCTGTTGTGTCTCCAACCCTAGTACTGGGGCTACAAGGATGCTGGCTTTCTATGTGCGTTCTGGGGATCCCAAATCAGGTTCAAGATGAAATCTTACCACCATAGTGTTTGGTTTTTGAAAAGCCATGAGTTCCCAGAAGTGTGTTTAGCATCTGAGAGAATGGCACAGAATACAAAGGCCCGTACCAAGAGCCCAGGGTTAGCATACTCCCTAAAGTCCATGGAATTTGCACTGTGCCCCCATACCCCTAAAGAACAAGCATGCTGGATCCATACCCCATAGTGTGTACCCTACAGTCCCAGCGACTTGGAAAGCTGAAGTGGAGGGTCACTTGGACCCAAGAGTTCAAGGCCACGCTGGGTGAAATAGCAAAACCCTGTCTTAAAGAAAATGAACATCGCTTAGAATTTAAGAGAAGGCCAGATGGTGGTGGCACATGCCTTTAATTCCAGCACTTAGGAGGCAGAGACAGGCGGATCTCTGTGATTTCGAGGCCAGCCTGGTCTACAAGAGCTAGTTCCAGGACAGGCCCCAAAGCTACAGAGAAACTTTGTCTCGAATCTAAGAGATGAAAAAGGAAAAAATTAAAACTTCTTTTTGAGACAGGGTCTCACTATGTCGCTCTGGCTGGACTAGAACTCACTTATAGAGATCAGGCTGCCTGCAAACTTAAATCTGCCTGACTCTGCCTCCCAGCTGCTGGGATCGGAGGCCATCTGGTACCATGACTAAAGACTGATTTTACTACTTTGTGTGTGTGTGTGTGTCCCCACGAAGGCCGGAGAAACATCAGAGCCTCCGGAGTTAGAGTTCCAGGCAGTTGTGAGCTGCCTGACACGGATGTTGGGAACCCAAGCCCAGTCCTCTGGCAAGTGCTCTGCTGCAGAGCAACCTCTAACAGCCCAAGACTTTCAAACTTTTAGTAGAAAACACAGGGATTGTTTTTATTTCTTGTGGGTAGAAAAGAATGTCAAATATGGGAAAGATTGAAAATTACATTACTCTAAGTTAAGTTACACGAGACTCACAGTAAACACAGACCCAAACCGGCCGTAGACTGGTGCTGCTCTGACAAGGGAATGTAAAGGATGACCAGGGCCAGGTGTAGTTTAGTGCAGAGTATCTGCTTAGTATGCTATAGGCCCTGGGTTCCAACGCCAGCACCATGCACACCAGAGGTGCTGACTAAGAACTTGTGGAGACAGAGTGAACTGGTTCCTTTGGGGGAAGCTCAGGAGCATTTTCTTCCTTGAAGAGCTACATAACCCATATGGCATGGTGCTGGGCATTTATAGCAGCCCTTGGCAGGCAGAAGCAGGAGGACTGTGGCAATATGGGGCCAACCTGGGCTACCTACAACTTCCAGAACAGCACTAGGGCTACATAAAGAGACTGTTCAAAACAAGCACAAGGTATAATGGCTAAACTATGGTATGGCTCCTTTTATTTACATCACAGGTTCTTGGCTGACAGTTTTTAACTTTTTGGTTGCTATGACCAAATACTTAAACGTAAGGGACAGAAGATTTGTTTAGAAGCACTGTCTTGGAGTGGTCAGTCTAAGTTTTCTGGCCCCGTTTGTTTTGAGAGAACATTATGGTGACAGCATTGTGTGGTAAGTTTCTTCACCTCATTACAGAGAAGCAGAGAGAAGGCCATGACAAGATATAGTCTTCAACTCATGCCCCCAGTGATGTGTTTCCTCCAACTAGCCTGTACCTCCTGAACTTTCCAGAACCTTTCAAAACAGTGTATCCAGCTAAGAACTAATAAGCATTTAATACACAAGCCAAAGGTGACTTTCATATTTAATTCATAGCACTCACGTTAAAAAGAACTTCCCTGTACCTGCTCTTTGCAAAAACAAGGACTGGAAACAGCTCGCTGTCCATAAAAACAAGAAAGAATAAACGAATGATGGCATATTTATGCAATGGGAAATGATATTGAAGCCAAAATGAGCGGACACAAATAACATATATCAACACAAATAAATCTCAAAAAATGGTGAGTAGGGGGAAAAGGCAAGAGAGGAAATGACATGTATAGTACAATTTATATAAAGCTTAGAAACAAGCAAAACAATCCGTGTATCACTTGGGGATATATACATCTACGGAACACCCAAATACATATGGCAACCTAGAAGCCTAGATCAGAATAGTGTTCACTTCTGGGAATGGGGAGGGGCTGAGGGAAGGGTGGAAATCCACTGGGGGCTTCAGCAAAACCATAATGACCTACTTCAAATTTGCAGAGATGTAGGGCAAACGTGGGAACATGGTACAAATTTCACTAACTGGTCACTATTCTTTTGATTTATATTCTATATATTTGTTAACAGGAAACCAATCTTTCTTTCTTCTTTAGGTGTGTCTTTTGAGGCCTGGCAAAGATTCAACTTCATCTACCACATAGTAGTTATAAGAGCCTGGGCCAACAAAATCAAAACCATGGCCTAGCATTTATCTGTTGGGAGGAACTGGGGATATTTGCTACTTTTTCTGCTTCCGAGAGATATATGTGGATGAGCCAGACATAATTTTCTAGTTTATTCCATATTTTAAAGGGGTATGACACCTTTTTCACCAGAAAATCCATTTTGTTAGCTAGCTGAAGAGATCGGGAAAGATGAGAACTGGTGTTGTGGGAATAAAAGGCCCCACTGATCACCACTACCTTCTGGTTTCATTTTGAAAACTGATCACAGTCCATTTGTTTCAGCACGAGGCACTGGGTGAGAAATGCCACATTTATTTGCATTTCAGAGATAATTTTGGGGGCCTACAGACTGGCCAAGTAGCTATGCCTAGGACAGATTATCGAGTAAAGGAAACGTTCAGAAGGAGTTCCCCTCCTTTCTTCTGGACTGATTGATGGATCGAGGCAAGGTCTTACCCTGTGGCCTAGGCTGACTGGGATTCCCTATAAAACCAAACAGGCCTCAAGCTCTTCATTTTCCCACCTTGGCCTCCTGAGCCCTGGGGCTGTAGGCCCTATCACAGACCCAGCTAAAACGGCTCCTTAGTGCTCTACAGTTTCCTCTGCAGAGTGCTTGTACAGTTTTTGATAAATTTACTTCAAGAGAGTCAATGTTTTATAGTGCTACCAGAAGTGGGTTTTACTTTCTTGAGGTAGGTTCCTGGTCTGTTGCCTAGGCTAGCCCTGAATTTATGAACATCCTGTCTGAGTGTTCCAAGTAGCTGTAAGTATAGGTGTGCAGGTGCGTGCATGTGTACGCACACAGACACACACATTATACCACACTCATTTAAAAATTAAACATTTTTTATGGGTCTACCAAGTGCTCACATGTTCTACTACTAAGTCCATCCCCATGCACTAGAAACACATTTCTAGGTCAGATTTGAACTCATAGGGAACCTCCTGCCTCTGCCTCCTGAGAGCTGCAATTATAGGTGTACCATCATGTCTGGCAAAGATTTTATTTTTAATTCTCCCTCCTTCCCTTTCTTCCTCTCCCTCTGTGTGTGTGTGTGTGTGTGTGTGTGTGTGTGTGCGCGCGCGCACGTGTGTGCATGTGCACGCACATGTGTTTATACCATGTGAGTGCAGGTGCCCCTCAAAAGGGCAAACAGGGAATAAGGGATAGAAATAGTAATATCAGATATCTGATCTGTGATGTGGGGATTTCTGTATCTGGCCATTGTGTCTGACGTTTGCTGTAATCTTTTCCCTACATGGATAGTAGGGGATGGATAGTGCTGCTCAGTCTTCTCACTTCTGTGCTGTGAGACTCCTTGGGGTGTAGCAGGAACTGCCTCTTCCTTGTGTGTAGTACAAAAGGAGTCTTTATGACTGAGTGACAGGTAGGGTGGCACTCTCTGTAAGAAAGATGGCTTCACAGGAAGGTGGTGGGTCAGAGCTTGCAAAGGAGGTGGGAATGAGTGCCCAGGGAGGGAGGGGCGGCTCTTCACAAAGATCTGTGCAGAAGGGCAAAAGCCAGGTACGTGGGCAGGAGCACCCATGTGAATACAAGAGGGAGCATACTCAGCTGTTTTGAATACAAGTCTGCACTCAGGAAAGCAGGAAGTGAGGTACAGGAGCCCGGGGTGCAGTTTGATGGCAGAGTGCATGTGTGAGGCTCTGGGTTCAGTCCTCAAACAAACGGGGAAAAAAAAAACCCTGGAAGGAAACTAGTTTAATTTCAGGAAACATGGAATGTTCTATCAATTCCCAAAATGAAATCTTACTTTGTTCATGAGTGGGTACATGTAGGAGTGGAGCACTGTTGCTAAAATCTCGTCCATGAGGTGTATGTCAAACATACATGGGTAACAGACTGGTATCATGAGACCAGGACTGAGCTTCAACAGCCCTACACCTGCCATCCTCATTCATTTACTGCTTGATTCCAGGGGCACCAGACAAGGGGAATCTCTGTTTTTTACCCTACAACAAACAACATCTGGCCACATCTGGAGACGTCTTTGGTTGTCACATTTGACCTTGTCACTTGCCTCTAGGGGGCAGAAGTAGTGGGTGCTGTCTAAGCCTCTATCAAAGCTGCCTAGCCTGGACATGGGCACCGTGGAATCCTGCCAGGTTCTCCCAGCCGTGCACTCGCTTCTTTCCCTTCCTAAGACAATGTGCACACACTGAAATGTGCAATACTTAAAAATATGTAGGTATTTACATGGTAATGATTCTTTACTTATTTATTTTTTGTTTTTCAAGACACGGTTTCTCTTTGTAGCCCTGTCTGTCCTGGAACTTACTCTGTAGATCAGGCTGCCCTTGAACTCAGAGATCCACCTGCCCTTGCCTCCCAAATGATAGGATTAAAGGTGTGCACTACCACTGCCTGGCCTTCTAACATAGTTCTTAGCTGTAGTTTGAGAGCTGTTTATAACACATAACATTTACCTTTCACAACCTTTTGAAATGCGTCTTCTGTATCCCAAGCCGGCTTCAGACTCACTAGTTGGTCAAGGATAACCTTGAACTGAGTCTCCTGTCTCTACTCTAGATGGCTACAATTATAAGAATTTGCTACTATGCATGTTTTATCATATTTTAAATACCTTTTAATCACATTCAGCAGTTATCCCATTTTTATTTTTGATATAGTTTGAATTTTTCTTATTAAATAATCAGTTTTATCATTTATTTGGACAGGGTCTCTGGTTGGCCTATAATTCACTATGCAGTTCAGACTGGCCTTGAGTTCTGAGTTCTGTCGGCCCCCTCTCTCCAGTGCTGAGATTAAAGGTAAACCACCATCCCTGGCCTCTTTTTGAAAAAGTACTTGTTTATTTTATGTGAATGTGCATACCTGAGTGTGTGTACATGCACCACACGCACACAGAGCCCACAGAGGTCAGAGGAGGCATCTGATCCAGATGGCTGTGAGCTGCTATGTGGGCACTGAACCTGGGTCCTCTGCAAGAGCAGTAAGTGCTCTTAACCACTGAGGTACCTTTCTAGCCCCCTTCGCGTTTAATGAAGAAGTCCTGCCGTCTAAAGGTTACATAGAAGAGGTGTGCCCAAGAATAACTGTCTTACTTTTCCTCTTTTCCAACTGTGATGATACACACTAGACCATGGTAATAGTGATGAGTGTACTTTCAAATTTTCTTTAATGTTGGGCATGGTGGTGCACACTTTTAATGCCAGCATTCAGGAGGCAGAGGCAGAAGAAGATGGATTTCTGTGAGTTTGAGGCCAGTCATGGCTATATATAGTGAGAGTTTGTCTCAACAACAAGCCCCTGCATGCCCCCAAATTGCTTTAATCCAGATGATTTTGAACTAGAAGAGTTTAAAAGCCAATGTGATAAAAATGTAGTATATTTTAATACATATGATGAGATATTATTGAGCCTTAAAGGGAAGGAATTTCTGATGACATTAGTGTAGGTGAAAGAGGCCAGACACAAAAGACAAATCCCCACTTATTTGATATTTGAAGAGTAGTCAAATTCGGAGACAGACAGTAACATATGACTGCCCAGGGCTGTGGTGGGAGCAATATTTAGATGGGTGCAGAGGTTTGTTTCGAAGCTGCATCTATACTTAAAGCCAACGCACTGCACACCAGAAGACGGCTAATTGACACATTTTGTTATGCAACTTCAAAATGTTCCTATGTACATATCTAGAAATATTCCTTTTTTAAGGTGCTAAGGATTGAACCCAGGATCTTGTATACACAAAGCATGCACCTTAGCATTAAGCCATCTGCCCATCCCACGATTTATATAAAGATAACACAAGAGACTGAACACAGGGCTAGTGCACGCTATCGTCTCACATCCGGCAGACAGAGCCAGCAGACAGTGAATTTGTTGGCTTGTTTGCTTTTGTTTTTCAAGACAGGTTTCTTGTGTAGCCATGGTTGTCCTGAAACTAGCTCTCTTGATCAGTCTGGCCTTGAACTCACAGAGACCCACCTGCCTCTGCCTGGTTTTAAAGGCCTGGAACCTGTCTCCCCTTGCCCCCCAGGCAAGGTTTGTGAATTTGAAGACACCCATAGGTTACACAGTAGGGTACTGAAACAAGACCAAACTAAACAACTAAAGGAAGAAAATACACGAAGGGAAAAAAGTAACTTGACAAAGATGAAGTTTGGAGCCATAGGAAAGGTCTAGAAGGCACCTGGAGTGTGCCTGGTTTAGTACTTGTATTTAAAGAGGACACTGAGCACCGGAGTAGGCAGGCACTGTTTGTGAGCAAGGGGCCGTCAGCAGCAGAGCAAGGACTGGGCTGTGAATCTTTTCCAGCACCACACTGTGCTGTTTTCTCTAGGGTAAGTTTAGGCAAATGGATTTTATTTCTGCCGTGTGTTCAGTCAGAGATGACCTCAGTTGTAAGACTAATTAATGACCCTGCGATCCCACAAGGCCCTCTGAAAAATCACAAACTAGCAAGAGGCATTACAATACAGGAATGCTTCAATTCCACGTGCCCTCGCAACTGCTCAAGAGGACTCTGGGGCCCGGAGACAAATAACTCACTGTATGTACTAATCACGGTGGGAATAAAGAGCAGAAAGAGCCTCCTTTTTTAATTTTCACATCAGTATTCAAGCCTAACCTCAACTCGGCATCGAGCACCTTTTGGCAGAAGAGATGCAGCCCAGATGAGGCACAGTCGCAGCTTTGAGTTCTACAGCTCTAGGTAAAGCTTGGGTTAGGGGACATGACGCAAGGCCGGGTGTGATGCGTTGGAATGTGTTTGTATTCAAAGCAGTTTTTTATGGACTTTCTTTTAAAAACTGATTTTATTATATTATTTATGTGTGTGTATGAGAGAGAGCGAGAGTGAGAGAGAGAGAGCGACCGAGAGAGCGCGCCAGCCAGCCCACAGAGAGCAGAACTCAGACTCATGCAGCTAGAATGCTAGGTGGTTGTGAACAGCTCGGGTCCTCTACACAAGCCGTCGGGCTCTCGCCTCCCTGTTGTTAACTTCTTCATTCCTAGGACTCTGCTGCCGATGTGCACAGGCCTCTGGCTACAGCATGGCTTAGATTTCAGAGTCCAGATGCCAGGGCTAACTTTACCCACATAAACCTGAACTACAGGGGCACCAATCAAGGACTCTATTGCCCTTCATTCCTCCTTGAAGTTTCCACAAGGCTGAGTCTTTAGATAGCCTACTACACACTCATCTTTGCATAGGGTCTGGGAAGCGAAGCTTTAGTTCTAGAAAATGGGCTTTCCCTGACATCTAAAAGCAGATGGGTCCTGTTCCTTAGATAGAAGCCCGTGGTCTGGGCTGATTCTGCTAGTGTTCCACTCTGTTCTGTTATTTGAGACAGGGTCTTACTAAGTAGCCCACACTGGCCTTGATCTTCCTGCCTCTGCTTGCTGAATGCTCAGGTGGCAGGTGTGCCCCTACTCTCCACTGGCTAACATTGTTTATAAAAGAGAAAATTTGAGGAAAACACTCATGATATAGGACTTATGTGACATAAAAACTTTCATGGCTATCAGATACTACAACAGTCTTGGAAGCCTGAGCAAGGTTCCAAAAACATGGAACTGTGTTCCCATGAGTCAGCTTTGGATTCCAGGCTTGGTCAAGTCTGTAGACAGAAATGTAACTGAGAACTCTAAGGCTGCTCCAGACACAGATCTTAATCTCTCCATATCCTCTCAGATGGCACAGTGTAATGAGGTGAACAGAGGGAGCACCCGGTAAACACGCACTAATGAAACTGGAGCTGGCATGTGAGGGCATCACTCTGCCACTTCCGATGGAGAAAATGAGATCCACACCCTAGACATGCCAGGGTCAGGGTTTCAGAACACTGACTGCTACAGTCAGGCCCAGCTGGTGTCTGAGTCGTG
Source organism: Myodes glareolus (assembly GCF_982192425.1). Taxonomy (NCBI): domain Eukaryota; kingdom Metazoa; phylum Chordata; class Mammalia; order Rodentia; family Cricetidae; genus Myodes; species Myodes glareolus. The sequence continues at coordinate 47,275,733 of NC_142034.1, read as the reverse complement.
CAACCTCCCAGGGAGTTTTCCAAGACAACATTTTTGACTCCAGCTAGAGCAGGTCAGGCAGACAGCCGAGGGCAAGCACTGACTAGAAGTCTTTATGCAGGCGGCATGTGGAAGAAGTATTAGGGAAGATGAGCAATGAAACAGAAATAAGGTCACATCCAGGTCTCAGGAAGCTTACAGTGAGCAGGAGCTGGTATTTAATGAGGGCTGGCTCTGTGCCAGACATGTATATTACTTATGGGCACTGGCCTTGGTTTTTACAATTTCTATTTTATTTTATTTTGAGATAATGTCTAGCTATGTAGCTCAGACTGGCCTCGAACTTACAATTCTCCTATCTCAGCTTCCTAAGTGCTGGGATTACTGGGTGTGTGTGCCACCACACATGGCTCTCTGATTTGTTTAATCCTAACAGCTTGAGGTGGCACCAAGAATTCCTATTTCAGAGACAAGGAAATGGAGGTCCTGCAGAGTAACTCGTCTGTGGACAAACAGATGCAATGTTGCAGGCACAGGATCTAGCTTCTGCCCATGGCATTCCAGAGCTCAGGACATGAGCACTCACACTGTCCTGCACTTGCTAATAGAGAGGACAAATCATACTGCACTTCGATTCAAGAAACCTTACTATTCACGATGTTCCTATGTGCCTTTGACACTTCATGCGTGACTACAAGGTACTCCATCCAGGACATGCTAACTAACCATCTTACTGAGGGGAGTGGGGACTGGGGCAGAGGGGATGTCAACACAGCCAAGGAGCCACGAAGACAGGGAACTGAGCTGGCAAAGACCTGAGCCTCTACTGCATTGTCTCGTATGGTACAGAGCAGGATCTATGGAAATGAATTAGATGATCTTTTTACATGTTGTCTAAGTGTTTACAGATAGAGGTCTAGGGAAGACATTTTATGAATAATTTATACCTTAAGTGGTATTCTCAGAGATTGGAGAAATGAATATTTTATTTTGTGTGTGCCCATGTACATGTATGTGCATGCCTCTCTCTCTCTCTCTCTCTCTCTCTCTCTCTCTCTCTCTCTCTGTGTGTGTGTGTGTGTGTGTGTGTGTGAAAAAAGGCCAATGTTGACACTGAGTGTCGTCCTCAGTTGCTCTCCCACTTTATTTTTGAGGCAGGGTCTCTCACTGAACTTGGGACTTGCCAATCCAGTTAGGCCGACTGGCCAGCAAGCCCCAAGGATCCTCTTGTTTCTGCCTCCCCACTACTGGGGGTATAAGAACACATTACCGTTCTTGCTTGTTTTTTTAAATTTGCTTTTATTTGTGTGTTTGTGTATGTGTGTGTCTGTGTGTGTTTCTGCTTGTCTATATGTATGTCATGTGTGTGCAGTGCCTAAGGAGGACAGAAGAGGGTGTCAGATCCCCCTGGAACTGGAGTTAAAGACAGTTGTAAACTGCCTAGTATGGGTTCTGGGACCAGAAGCCCGTGTTTTTTTTTTTTTTTTTTTTTTTTTTGCAAGAGTAGAAAATGATCTTAAATGTTGAGTCATCTCTCTATTCCCTTATTCTTGTTTTTTTAAGTGGGTGATTTTTATAGCGATCAAACTCAGATCCATATCCTTGCAGGGTGTGCTAATTAGTTTTCTGACTTGACACATAGAGGAGTGATCTGGGATGAGGGAATCTCAACTGGTGAATTGCCTCCAACAGACTGGCCTATGGGCATGTTGGGGGGGGGTGTTTCTTGATTAATGATTGATGTGGGAGGGCCCAGACCATTGTGGGTGGTGCCACTCCTGGACTGGTTGTCCTGGGTTGTATGGAAGAGCAGACTGAGCAAGCCATAGAGAGCCAGGCAGTAAGTAGCTTCCTCCATGGTCTCTGTTTCAGTTCCTGCCTTGAATTCCTGCCTTGGTTTCCCTTGATGATGCATAAGTCAAATATACCTCTTCTTTCTCAAGTTGCTTTTGGTTAATGTTTACCACAGAAGGATATTTCTAATATCTGTTTTTATTTTCAAAATCAATCAGAGTGTTCCCTGAACTCAAAATGCCTAAATTTCAGAATAGGTGGGAATAGTTCTGAAGAGATGGGAGATGAAAAGAAGTGACTTTGCCGTAACACACAACTCAGTTCATCAGGGCTCAGAGGACATGAACTAAGTCTTTGTTTCCGTAGTTCGGAGTCTCACTATATACTGTACATTGGCCATGAGCTCTAAATCCTATTGTTTTAGTCTCCTAAGAGCTGGGACTACAGGCATGTGTCATCATGCTCCAGCAGAGAATCAGCTGAGGAGCTTCCTGGGGAGGTGAGTTCTGACTCTCCCTGCTCGGTCTCACAGGCCCTCTGCCCAGCCACTCAGAGCCTCTGCTGGACTTAGAACACTGGCCCTTATCCCTCCAGTACCAGTCCTCAGAGAAATCTGAAGTCTTCAGTCTTGTGCCCCTAAGACAGTTTCCCCTAACTTGTTTTGTGACCTTCCGTACATGTGACTGAGGTTGTGATTATCTAACCGATCTGAGTCCCATCTGGGCTACAATATGAGAACCTATCTCAAAAATCAAAGCAAGGAAACAAAAAGAGTGGCCAAGCAACCATATTTCTGTACTTCAGGGAAACCTATCGTGGTCTCTTAAGACTGAATCTGCCTGAACCCATAGGCTGGATCCATAATAAAGTCCTGCAGGAAGTTCGCCTTACCTGCTCTGCTCCCACCATGCTGATTGGCTTGCACTTGAAGAGGTGGGTGATAAATTTGGGGATGAATGAGCTGTTGATAGAAAAGTGACAAGTTACGCTTATTCTCCTTGTAGTGAAAGGCTGTAGAAACTTCTTATTTATTTTTGTTTTTTTTTGAGACAGGGCTTTTCTGTGTAGCCCTGAAATTTTCTCTGTAGACCAGTCTAGCCTCAAACTTACAGAGCTCTGCCTGCCTCTGCTCCCGAGTGCAAGGATTAAAGGTGGCAAGTGGCAGAAACTTTTTAAGGCTCTACTTCCTTTCAGGAGGAAACCGAGACTCCGGGTGGACACTCCATTCCCTACCCCCACACAGCCTACTCTTTCCTTCTAACTTCAGTTCCAGTTTTGTTTAGGAAGAACAGCCTGGGATTCGGCGGAAAGCTCACCCCATCTTAAGCTGGAGAGGTGAATTATTTTTGTTTGTGGTGTTGGGGATGGAGCTCAGGTGGCAAGAACTCTAGCGCTGAACCACACTCTAGTCCTACAGAGGTCAATACTACTGAGCTTCAGCCAGTTCTAAAGGTGACTGTTTCAGGTCCTAAGAGGGAGAATTACCCTATGGCAGTCTAATCACCTGGAGGGAAGGACCTCAAGGCAAGGCTGGTGTGAGACTTCCTCTTCCCGCTTAGGGCACTGTTACGCTAGATAAACACCTACACTTGTCATTCTACCATCATTCTGAGGAGGTGGCCAGTGTCAAAGAGAATATCCCAGGTCTTCACGAAGCCATCAAAACACTAAAGCAATTGTTTGTTTAAAAAAAAAGTTTATATATTTTTTATTTTAGTGTATGTGTCTCTGTGTGTGTGCATGTAACCATGTGTGCAGGTTCCAGGGAGGCTAGAAGAGGTCATTGGATCCCTTGGAACTGGAGTTACAGGCTGTTGTGAGCTGTTCCATGTGAGTACTGAGAACTGAACTGGAGGTCTTTGCAGAAGCAGCATGTGCTCTTAACTACTAAGCCATCTCTCCAGCCTAAACCAACCACTCTCGAGTCCTACCTACCCTAGACTTGAAGTTATATGAAATTTTAAAAATCCACCTTGTGCCAGGTGTGGTGACACATGCCTTTAATCCTAGCACTCAGGAAACAGAGGCAGGCAGATTTCTTATGAGTTCAAAATCAGCCTGGTCTACACAGTGAGTTCTAGGACATCCAGAGCTACATAGTGCAACCCTGTCTCAAAAAAACCAAAAACACGCTGGGCAGTGGTGGCACTGGGAAGCAGAGACAGGCGGATCTCTGTGAGTTCAAGGCCAGCCTGGTCTACAGAGAGTTCCAGAACAGGCTCCAAAGCTACAGAGAAACACTATCTCAATAACCAACCAAACAAACAAACAAAAAACCCAAAACAAAACAAACAAAAAAAATCCACCTTGCCATTCAAGCCCATCTGAGTAGAGTAACTGGAAATATCTGAGCAGTGGCAAGAGCTGAGGCTACATGGGCACTGTAAGGGTGTCTGAAAGCAAAACCAAGAAATAAATAGCTAAGGAGAAATTCTCTTACCAAGAAACAAAAATTACAAGATTTAAAAAAAATCTGCCAAGCACTGAGCGACAACTTAGGCCAGGTGGCCTGGTAATGCTGTTTAGGGTGAAGAACAGTGACAGCCCAGCAAATCAGGGCCCGAGTCAAGGAGGCTGTTGTGCTGCTGTAGTTCAAAAGAGAGCGCTGAGCAGGCGGTGCCCCCAGGCTCAGGACCACGGAGGAAAGGCAGAAAGGGGCAAGGTTTCTACCAAGGCTGGCTGCCATCTGTATCCTCCCTCCTCCATGCTTTGTCTGGGTCCTTCAATCTCACCACATCTTCTCCTCACACTGCAATCACGTTGCTAACTAAGGACTTCTGGGACGATTTCACGGAACAGAGGTGTACTAGTTTAGTGGGTGAGAGAAGTCATCTGTAATCCAAACTGCATTTTCAACCAGGAGTGGCCTTGTTAAGTTATTATGTTGGAGGCAATGCAGCCACAGATGGACTAACAATTGTGGAGAAGGAAAGAAGGTAATGGAAGACGACCCACAGCCCAGGGAGGAGTTGGGCCTACTAATCTAGAGGGAGTGTGAATAAGAGGGTCTGGAGGGGTTCTTGAGCCAGCCAGGTAAGGTGAGGTTAAACTTGGGACTACTCACACCTGCACACCCGGCTTGTAATGGAAGCTCCTTCACACTGGAGTGCTGAGGCTGTGTCCTTGCCCTGACTAGTCCATGTTGGGTGATCAAGAGAAACATGGGGATAATCCAGGCACAAGTCTTTGGAGAAGAAATGTGATGTGTCATTGCCAAGGGTCACCAGGATGAAAATAGTGGCTACTGGTCTGGGCTGAGATTTTATAACGATGGGAAGGTACCAAGAGTTAAAGCACAAAACTTTCTAAACTTTCTAGGTCTACAGCCAAACTTTTCCAGGTGTGGGGGATGGGCACCCTATTCCCAGATCACTCAGAATGAGCTTAGTAATAAAATTAAAAGGCGATGACAGAATGTGAGGTTGACACTGGACGGGCTGAGCAATGGACTCCTTACTCACTTTAACCTTAGCTCAATCGGACCCCTGGGTGCCCACAGTGGAGGTTTTGAGTCACAGTAGAGTTTTATAGAGACATTGTAGCAGTGGTTACAGGGAACGTCACATGTGATTTATCAGCAGTGCTTTTAGTGCACATTAATGAGCACCCAGAGAGAGGGAAGGGAATGTCAGCTTCTGGTCCATCTGCGGCCTGCAAACATAAATGCTCCCTGGGGAGTCAGCCCAAGCCTTGCTGATGAGCTTGAAACTAAAATTAACTCTACAGCTACTCTGTCACTGTTGTTCCTTGGGGTTTATTTATGTCAGATGGGGGAATCTAATTGAATACAAACCGGGAGAGATCTGGGGGAAAGAGAAACTCAGAAGCCTGAGTCACCAGTTGGGACCTGGATGAGAACAATCCAAATACGGTAGCTTGGACAGCACTGACCTTCCTGAAGCAACTTGCCAAACTGTGTGTCTGATAATTGGTCAAAGGAGACACTGGCCCTCATCACTGCCTGGCCTCTCGGGAAACAGGGCCGGAGCCAGATGTTGACTGGCAAAGAACCAAACTACTTCCTTGCTTCAAAATTCAAGGCAGAAATGGCCACACACGAGGACATGACCAGAAGGCAGGCAACGTGGTGCTTGCTCTGGAGCTCAACAACTTGCTGCTCCTGATTTCTAGTTCTCTGCCCGGATGTAACGACATCCGCGAGTGGATAATTTCTGGCAGCTACAATAACAAGTCCTATGGAGGAGGAGGAAGAAGTAAAGGTTCAAAGGCACAACTGACGTCCAACTCCTGAGAAGTTCAGACTCTAGTCAGAGAAAATGTTCGCATGAACTTACTGAAAAACAAAAACCTGAGCAAGGAGAGGTTTCGTGTATAGAATTGAGAAAAGCAAGATACCCCAAACTGTTCCTGTCTGCCATGGCTGATGCCTGTTGCTCTAAGCATGCACGTGTCCTAAAGTGGTCCATTCGCTCCTACCACTAGGGCCCTTTGGAGGACAGAAGAACGCTAGTTTTCCTGGAGGCCCCAGAACGAGCCCAGCTAGAAACTGGGCCACCTGGATTTTGAGCATGCTGGGTAGTTAAGTAGAGCAGTAAAGTAAGTCCACTGAGCACAACGTCAGGGCCATCACAGATCTCTCCCCACTCAGAGAGGGACACCTGGAGAGCAATCCTGGGGTCGACTGCCAGTGTGGCTCGTCAACTGCACAATTCCTGGCAGGGATATGGCCATGGGCATCACCTGCTCATTTTTCCTGGGAGATGAAAACAAGAAGTACATCAAGAAACAACTCAGGACTTACTTTGCAAATTTAATGCAGAACTGCGTGAAGTATTTCCGTGTGGAAGCCAGGTTGTCACGGATGATAGGGACATTCTGCTTAATGTGAAGAATAACAGAAGTGACGTAAGGGCTCTGGTCACCAACATGCTCCACATTCTGCCATGGCATCTGAAACAGAGACAGGACAGGACCGGGTTTTAGAGATCCTACAGGGGAACAGTGTTATCTATTACCAAGGAAGGGGTGTGGGGGTGGAAATTAGGTCACTTGGTGCTACAGGGATTGGCCTCTGCCAGCATACTAGTTCTGTGACACAGAGGCTGCCTTTGAGTAAAAACAAGCATGCCACCTCACCGGTGGCATGGAGTTCAGGCTCTGTTCCCACCCAAGCAAAGCTGTGTAAGGGACGCTCACCACATCACTAGGCAGAGGGTAAGAATCTGTCTAAACCCATAGAACAGTGGTTCTCAACTTGTGGGTTGCAACCCCTTTGGGGTTGAATGACCTTTCACAAGGGTGGCATATCAGATATTTACATTATGATTCATAACTAGCAAAATTATAGTTATAAAGTAGCAACAAAAATAGCTTTTTGTTGTTTTTTTTTTGGGAGGGGGGGTTGAGACAGGGTGTCTCTGTAGCTTTGGAGCCTGTCCTGGAACTAGCTCTTGTAGACCAGGCTGGCCTCTGCCTCCTGAGTGCTGGGCAAAGACAGGGGGATCTCCATGAGTTGGAGACCAGCCTGATCTACAAAGTGAGTTCCAGGACAGCCAGGGCTAGATAGACCCTGTTTCAAACAAAACAAAGTAAAATAATAACAAAAACAAAACAGAACAACCCCCCCCAAATAAACAAATAAAATGGAGTTTAAGCTTGCACACCCAAGGGAGAAGCAGGGGCATGGCCTGGAAGACAGGAAGAATAACAGTGTAGACTCTGTCATTTAGTGGAACGCAGGAGGGCTGGGGGCTCCTATGTCACCTATCATGTACTCATTTCTGACCCTGTCTTGAAGGAGCCCTTCACAGCCTAACAGGGCTGCCTGTTCAAAGCCCTCTTAAGCCAAACCAACCCTTTGGATCCATTCAGAAGGGAGGTCAGCAGCCCTAAGGCTTTCATGTCTCTGGCAAGAAAACACTCATTTTTATAGAAGTGAATCTAGGTTATCTCAAAAGCAACATGTTCTCTTAATCTTTGAGTTAGCTCTCTAGCCTCCCCCCCTCTTCATTTTACAAATAATGTGAAGAGCCTCTTACAAAACTTCAGATCAGCTTTTGATGCTGGGCACAATAGTGTATGCCTGTGATCCCAACATTTATAGGCTGAGGATGGAGGTTTGTAAGCTTGGGGCCAGCCTGGACCACATAAGTAGCACTCTGATTCTACCAAAACAAACAAACAAAACCAAGTAAACAAACACAGGCTCCAGATAGAGAAGGGGAATTCTGTCAGCAAGTGTAGGCACTTGTTGCCAAGCCCGATGCCCTGCGTTTGCTCCCTGGGACCTATGTGGTAGGAGAAGACTACTGATGATTGCAACGTGTCCTCTGACCTCCACATATGCCTATGGCACATGTGTGCACACACATACAAAGTAAAGACATTTTAAAAAATCTCTAAGAAAAGAAAAAGGAAATCTTATTTATGGATCTGTTGATTGACAGAGACAGAACTGTACTGTGTTGTTCAGGCTGCTCTCATGACTTCTGAACTTGAGAGCTCTTCCCACCTCAGCCTCTCCAGTAGCTGGAGGTACAGCCTTGTTTGGTAGTAAAAGAAAAAAAAAATATCTGGGAAAAAAATAGAAACAATGGAGAAACAGTTAAAGCTCCAACAGGAGTTGCCTGTACAGTGAGCTATGTGTAATGTTTTCCTCATTATCTGTTACCTTATTTGAGAGGCTTTTCTTTCATCCCATTTTAAAAATCTGATTCTACCAAACAATGAACGTCCTGATTCCCAGTGAACTCATAGGGTGAGGCCCAAACTGACAAGTATTAGTCCACCCTTCATCTTCCTCCTCCCAGTTCTATAGCAAAGCTTGGAATACAGGGACCCAGGCATGGGCAAACATGGAGAACAAATGTGGGGAATTGGGCAGAAAGAATTTCATGTCCCACCTTGAATCAACAAATGACAAGAGCCTTCCAGGCTGGCAGCACTGGATAGTTCACGATCTTAATGCAGTTTATAAACAATGATTTAAAGATGACAGCTCCACACTCGCAGAACACAGCTATAAAGAGAAGTGGTGACATGTTCTGTCACTGGTTATAAAGCATCTCTGATGCAAGGCAGATTGTAGCTGCATGGCTGCTTCAAGTTCTTGCTAGTTAGCTGGATGGATATCACACTGATGTTCACATGCGTCATATATGTGAGGATATCCCCCTTGCTTTAAGTTTTAGTCAGGTACGGTCAAATTGAAAGAAGTATTAGCAAGTATTTATGATTTTAAACTTTAGTTAGCTTAATGAAGAAAATAATTTATAGTACTGGGAAATAAGAACTGACATTGTTCTTATTTTATGTGTGTATGTATGTGTACATGTGTGTGCATGCGTGAGTGGAGGCCAGAGGTCAACCCTGGGTACTGTTTCTCAGGAGTCTACTTTGTTTTGAGGCAGATCTCTCACTAGTCGGGGGGTGGGGGAGGGTTGGCCACAACATACCAAGGATCTGCTTGTCTCTACTTCCCCAGGGCCACAGCACTTGGCATTTTACTTGGGCGCATAGGATCAGGGTCATGGCAGTCACTTTACTGACTGAATTTATCTCCTCAGCCTGTTTTTATTTTCTTGTGTTGGGAAAGGAACCCAGGATCTCTGTGCTCTATCTGTGAGCTTCCGTCCCAGTCCTTGTTTCTCAACCTCATGCTTTCTGGTGTTTTGAGACAGGGTCTCACCCTGTAGCCCTTCCTATCTAGGCCAGGCTAGCTTTGAACTCCTGGTAATCCTGCCTCAGCCCCACAAGTGCTGATCACTAACACACACCGCCATGCCCAGCAACCAGCCCATTTCTATTACTAAAAAAAAAAAAGAATGTACAAAATACAGTCAGCAGTGCCTGTGCCTTGATACCACTCCAGTTGGTTGACGCCTGCCCTCAACTACCCCAGATGGTTATGGCTGAGGTTACTGTTTATTTTGTGGGTACAAGGTCTTATCATGTAGCCCAGGCTGGCCTGGAACTCAGAGATTTGCCTCTGTCTTCCAAGTGCTGGGCTCAAAGGCCTGAACCACCATTTCTGGTCTTAGCTGTAACGTAAATGGTCAAAAAACTGGGTGTGGTAACACATGGGAGGACTACCATAAACTAAAGGGTATCCTGGCTTATACATCAAGACCATGCTCCCCAAAACAAGAAACAAACTAGGCAGCAGTATGAGTAGTCTGATGGCTGTGCGTGTGTTGTGTGCGTGGGGTGTGTGTGTGTGTGTGTGTGTGTGTGTGTGTATGGCTTCCCGTAGGTGATACTTTGCCTGGTGTCACTTCACTTACTAGCTGAGTGTGATGTCATTTAGTTCTGACAGTCTGATAGAACAGGACACTCAAATGACAGCACTGCGACAGGCCAAGCACTGCACAAGTGTGCTTGTGTGACACAGAAAGGCACCTCCGCCTGGGTGCGTGCGGCTGTCAGGCAAATCTCTCAGCAGAGGGCACGAATGGCGTCTGTGCTAGAATGAGCACAGCAAAAAGTAAGATTCCAGCACTTCCAGCTAAATTCTGGCACTCAGCATTTAAGCTACCCTTTTATAATGAGATTTTTTTCTTTTGTGCCCTCTGTTTGGTGGTGAGGTGAACTGGGTTGAATACCATCTGGTACTATATAAATAACAAGAAATGGTTCACAAAAAACTTGTACATCAGATGTAGTGTTGACAGAAAGAGCAAGCAAGAAAATGAAGAAAGTAATGACAGAAGTGCCCAGGACTCGTGTTTAACCAAAGGTGACATTGTGAAGCCCAGCCCATCTGTGGAGCTCTGCTTCTGCTGTCGGAGGTGTGTGGTCCGTGCTGCTACTTCCCACAGCAGGCTAGATCGTCACATTGTTACAGAGGGCCCGCTGCAGCCCTGCAGAGAGCTCACTGCAGACCTTGCCTTTCCTCTTCTGCACAAGGCTCTGAAAGGCCTCCTGACAACCTGATCCTCAACTGAAAACCTAAATCCCCTGCCCCAAGTTAGATTGATAGGGAGCACAGCCCCACGTGTTTGGACTCCAGCAGCTGTAGTCTAGGGCTGTGATTTGGGTTTCCGAGCCATGGGCACCAAGTCCTGGACTTCATACACACACCCGGCCACTCACTCCCGCAAGCCTCTGCATTATTTATAGGCACCTACTACATGCTCAGCACTGGAGTAAGCCTTGGTGAGAAGACAGGGAGAACACTCATGATCACAGTTCTCAGCACTGTGACTGACACTGTCACACCAGCTCCTGCGTATGATGGCATTGCCACACTTCATAAGTGGGAACATGAACTTCAGGACAGTGGTGACCTGTCTGGTGAGGCCAATCAGTTGGCAGGTGGGAGACAGATTCTGGCTTGTCCCATCCCAAAGCCCATGATCTTCCCACTTTACCATGTTACTTCTAGAAAGACTATCTTCAGTTAACATGAGGACAGTTGGGGGACTTTAGCCTAGTAAAATGTACTCCCGGCTAGGAGTGCAGACATGCAGATAGCTGGGGAGAGGTGGGGTGTGCAGGGGAGGAAGAACTGATAACTCACTGCAACTATGCTCAGAGATAACTCCCAGGGGAAGGCAGGATGACCTGGGGCAGACAGTGGAGCACAAAAGGTCTTAAGGAGATAGGCATGTATGTGTACATATGGCCCATCAACAGGGAATTGATTTTTACTTTTGTCTTGGTTTTTTTCAGACAAGGGCTCATGTATTCAGGCTGGCCTTAAACTATGGAGCTGAGGATGACTGTGCACTCCCGATCTTCCTGCTTCCGCCTCCCAAGTGCTGGCACACACTTCCCCAGTGGTGACACCACACCAGACTGGGAAGGGGGTGGACTTATACAACTTTTCATGGTTTTTGGTGTGAGTGGTACTAGGACTAGAACTCAGGGTGTCATATGTGCTAGGCCATCAATCACTCTACCACTCAGCTATAACATAGCCCTTTTCGGGAGTTGAGACAAGGTTTCTCTGCGCAGCCCTTGCTAGTTTGGAGATTGACATGTAGATCAAGCTGGCCAGGAACTCACAAGATCCATCTGCTTCTGCCTCCCAAGCGCTAGGATTAAAGGCTGCACCACCACACGTTTGTTTGTTGGGTATGTATGAGTGTTTGAGTGTGCCGCTGCATATGTGTAGAGGTCTGAGGACAACTTGCAACTCACTTTCGACTATGTGAGTCCCAAGGATCAAATTCAGCCCCTTGGGCTTGGCAGAAAGCTCTTTTAACTGCTGGGCCATCTTTCTACTTATTTATTTATAAACATATCAGCATAAAAAGAAAAAGTGAACAAATCTGATTATTGTAATTACAGGTAATTACCGTCTTCTTTTAAATATTGGGGGTGGGGGGCTGGAGAGGTAGCTCAGGAGTTAAGGGTATGCGCTGCTCTTCCTTCCTGAGGACCCACGGCCAGTTTCCAGTACTCAGGTTGGGCAGCTCACAACTGCACATAAGCCCAGTTCCAAAAGGATCCAGGGAGTCTCGCCTCCACGTGTAATACTTGTGCGCTCTCTCTCTCCTCACACACACGCACACACACACACACACACACTAATACATACATCAATCAAAATAAATAAAAATAAGCGCCAGGTGTGGTGCACTTGGGAGGCAGAGGTAGGTGGAGCTCTGTGAGATGAGAGGCCAGCCTGTTCAAAATAGTGAGTTCCAGGACAGCCAGAGCTACACATGAGACCTCTCCTCAAAATGAATGAATGAATGAATAAATAAATAAATCTGTATTTTCTAATAATAATGAGGATGACTTGCCTTCATAATAATAAAAATATTTTTCATGAAGAGGAAGATATTCATGAAGGTCTTAAGGAGATAGGCATGTAAGGTACATATGGCCCATCAACAGGAAAGTGATTTTTACTTTTGTCTTGGTTTTACGTGGTCAGACGTGGAAAGTGAGTCGGGAGGGCTCTGGTGGTGATGCTCTGTAGGCCTGCTGACACAGGAAACATTTTAATGAGATGGGAGCAGATCTGAGGCCAGTGCTAGCTGCCTCAAACTGTCTTTGGGGACAGCAATTCAGTTTCCTAAATCAGTGCAAGGTCACAATTCTGAAACCTAATAGAAGATACATGCCGGACTAGAAAGAAATTGAACTTAATCTATTTTTTCCTTGCTTTTTCTAAAATTAGTATTAACAGGAAAAGTTAAGTGTGTTTGACCTTGGATAGAAACTTCAATTCTTTCAACCCAGTGATCAGTTCTGGAAAAAAAAACAAAACAAACAAACCCAAAAACCAGTAAAGTGGGCACCCTTTTAAGGAGGCAGATTTTTATCTCAACCCTAGTTGGAAGACTATAATTGGACATACTGATTCCTAAGAATCTGTGGAATTTACAGCTAGAAGACAAACTTCCCATGTTTCCACCCAAACTCCCCAAATAACCCCTTCCTAAGAATCAGAGGATGATTTCATATTTTTCATGAGAAAGAAAGATGCATCTTGATCGTGAGTGGGAAGAGGGCTTGGGGATTTCTGGTCATGAAACTGCTCTGAAGAGCCATGTATGTTGAGCGTAATACGAAAACCAAACAGATGATGAGCAGGTCAGGACAGTTCCGTCATTTTCAGGAGAGAATACAGGCATACTTAAACACTTGGTCTGGCTACTCAACATGTATCTTGTTCTACAGGATAGTCATCCCTGTGAAAAGCTGGATATGGATCTAAAAGGTGAGTTTGAATGCCCGGTGCACTCATGACCAATGATAAGCCAGAGCCCGGCACACACTCACGATGTACGTTACTTCAGCTACCTACTGTTTGTCCGTCCATCCACTCATCCGTCCATCTCTCCATCCATCATCTTTGAGAGTCTCATTAAATAGGCCAGGCTGTCTGGAACTTGATACCTGGTTCAGCCTTTGCAGTGCTGGGATTACCACCTGTAAGATTTCTGCTGACCTGGTCACTCTGTATTTTCTCACCTACCCAGAAGGATGGTGAAAGCCAGCGTGAAAGTATGTTCCCAACTCTGCCCATTCCCAGTCACTTGCACTGAGGGGGCTCAGCTATTTAAGCATGGGGGAAGAACCCAGGTCTCATTTTCAGCTGGAGAGACCAGGGGGCTTGTGGTCTGTAACCTCCACAGAGATATACAACCTCCTGCTCCACACAGCTCAATCATCCCAATATCATCTCCACTTCTCCACATCCTTGGGTCAAATGGGAATCTTTGGTCCTTATTTCTGTTTTCTTCCTCCCTTCTTTGCCTTTGAAGCCATTGCAGTGCACTGCTATAGCGCAAGGTCTGGCCTATGCGTGGCATTCTACAAGAGACAAGACCCAGACCTCGAGGTGTTTAAAGATTAAGAGGAAGATAGAGATTAGAAAAGAATTGTGTAATGGAGAGGGAGTGTTGGTACTAAGTATTTTGAGGGAGAAAAACATTTTCTGGCCAAGATAAGAAATGGTTACATGGTAAGGGACTCAGAATAACTAACACAATGTCAAGAAAGAACAACGCTGGGGGACCTGCAGCAACCTACTCTAAAATCACTCTGACAAGCTCAGAACCCAAACAGGGCACAAGGACAGGCTTAACGAAGTCTGCAAAAACCCATGCATCTACATTGAACTGCTTCCCTGCTCTGTCTTTTTCTTCCAGTAACAGTTCACAGTTCTGGCTGTCCTGGAACTGGTTTTGTAGACCAGACTGGCCTCATATTCAGAGATCCACCTGCCTCTGCCTCCTGAGTGCTGGGATTAAAGATCTGTAGTAACCACCTGGCTTATTCTCATTTTTTTTTAAAGATGCACTTATTTTATGTGTATGAAAGTCCTGCTTGCATGTATGTGTACTGCGTGTGTGCCTGGTGCCAGGAGCTAGAGTTACAGGTGGTTGTAAGCCCCCAATGGGGTTCTAGAAACTAAATGCAGGTCCTCTGCAAGAGCAGTAAGTGCTTAAATGCTGAGCCACCACTCCAGCCTCTCCTATGATTTTTGCAAAGAGTAACAAGACCATCCAATAAGGGAAACTGTCTTTGAGCACACGGGGTGGGAAAGCTGGATACCTGCACGCAGAGGGATGCAGTGAGTGCTCACTTCACACCACACGCAAAATTAACTCTAACTGGATTGAAGACTTGGACATAAGAGCCAAATCTATAAAGCTCTTTGAAAAACACCAAGTATTTGATTTGTCCTTAGGTAATCTATCCTTGTTATGGCACTAAGAGCATAAGAATAAGAACAAAGATGATAAACTAGACTTCAGCGATATAAGAAGACATTATGCAGGAATGAAAAGTCAGTCCCCAGAACGAGTGAACACAACAAGAGCTGCTATAGGCTCTAAAAGGAACTGTCATCACTTAGGAGGCTGCAGCAGCGGGATAGATAGATTGACACTACCCTGAATGCCAGCACTCAGGATGCAGAGGCAGGTGATCTCTGAGTTCAAGGCCAGCCTGATCTACAGAGTAAGTTCCAGGACAGTCAGGGATACACAGGGAAACCCTGTCTTGAAAAAACAAAATCCCCCAAAACCCCCCAAGACCCAAAAAAACAAACAAAAAAGAAAAGAAAATCAAAACCGAAACAAAGCAAAACACTAAAAAATAAAGAGGAGAAAGAGAAGATGATGAACTTCTATAACTCAATAATAGAAAACCCAAGTTTGCAATGGTGACAGTTCAGTTAATATTTCTTTAAGGAGGACACTCAGACTGCCAACCCCAAAGAGATACCTATTGTCACTTTATCTCTGTCATCAGGGAAGTGCAGTGAGGCCACAAGGAGGTACTTCTTCATACCTACAAGGATGGCCATGATTTTAATAAAAGCAAAGTAAATACTGGTGGAAATGTGGGAAGATTAGAAGCTTATACTGTGCTGGTGGGAATGTCAAATTGGCAGATATGGGAAACCATGAGGCAGTGCCGGGAGTAGTAATATGGAAGCTAGCTTGAGATTCAGCACTTCCTCTCCTAGGTGTGCACTGAAGAGAACTGAGAATATACACTCACACAGATGTTCACATCATTGTTCACACTAGCTGGAAAAAACTCTAACAAGGAAATAATGGAATATCAGTCATTAAAAGGAATGAACTAGAGGCTTGGCCTCTGCAAAGTCTTGGGTTCAAGCCCTACCATTGCTTTAAAATGGAGTACATCCAGGTGTGGGGTGTACATCTTTAATCTTAGTACGAGGAAGACAGAACAGGTGGATCTCTTGTGGGTTTCAGAGCAGCCTGGTCTACATAGTAAGTGTTAGGCCAGCCAGGGCTATATAACAAGACCCTGTCTGGAAATAAAAACAAACAAAATTCACAAAAACCAGAAATATGCACTATGGACACATGGCATACTATGAATGAACCTTGAAGATACTGTGCAGTGAAGGAAGCCCAGCAGGAAAAGCTACACACAACCACATGGAAAGTGTCTAGAATAGTAATCTATACAGAGAGGAAGTAGACTAATGGCTTTTAGGGATATGGTGTGTGTGTGGGGGGGGCTGCTGAGAGGGATGGGCTTCTTTCTAGGGTGATAAAGGTACCCTGGAATGAGACAGTCCTGGTGGATGTGTGGCCTCATATCTGTACTAAATTCTATTAATTTGGACACTTTAAGGAGTGAACTGTGCTCTGGGATTTGTTCTGATTAGGTTTTTTTTTTTTTTTTTTTTTTTTTTGTCAACCCGACTCCAGTTCCTACCTTGAGTTCCTGTACTGACTTCCTTCGGTAATGGAGTAAGACAGGAATTACACTGTAACTTTTACTTGGGGAACAGGGGGACAGATAGTCAACAGAAACCTTAAGGAAGATTTACAAGGGGGACAGATAGTCAAGCTCACTCTTAAAAAGGTCGCACTTTTTTCTGGCTAGACCACGACGGGAAGAGAATTCTACACAAAAAGGTCAGAGTGAGGGAGGGCAAGGACATCTCCAGCAGGCAGAGCACATCCAGGTCAGTGGGACCGGCTGGGACCTGGGGTGCAAGGTGTTGGCACAGGAGCAGTATAACCTGTGCAGACAAGAGAGCCATCCGAGGGACTGACAGGAAATATGGCGACTGAGAAGGATCTAGAGCTTGCTTTCGCCTCCCAGGACAACAATGTGACCAGCTGTTGGGCTCCATCCACCTTGTCAGGGAGCCTCCTTCCCTCTCCTCAGAGCCAGCCCTGGGTTCCGCTACACCAGGAGCCCACTCCACACTGTCCTCACTAATTATGAAATACATCTATTTATTCGACTGTTGCTTTGAGTTTTCTCCCAGCACAGCATAAACTTGAAAACAGCCTTGCTTGAGTCCAGAGTATTCTGTAACTTTCTAAGGCAGTGAGTGGGATTGGTAATTTTGACAAAATTGACTTTCCTAACTTAAGAAGCGTTGCTCCCACTGCAGTCCTGTTGGGAGCAGCCTCCTCATCACACACTCCTCAGGAGAACCGGACCAGGTCCATCCCCCATCGTTTCTCATGCTGACTGCTGGATTCTGCTCTTCTCCTCTCACCCCCACCACAATTCTCCGCATACTCTGCCCACATCTCCTTCTCCGCCCACCAGATGAAACACCTGGAGACAATGCCTACGCCTTTCCCAGCCTCGTGCTAGGCAGAGTCCAAGCTGGACTAGTCAGCCAGCAGCAAACAATGATGGAATCAGAGGTGGAAATAATCGCCATCACAAAGATTTGAAGAAATCCTAGAAGAAACTCCATGAAACAGGCGGCAGACACTAATGGGGTGCATACCGAGGCAGCCCGAGAACACTGCCGTGTTTACTTTAATCACACGGATCTCATTTTACTAGCACTCCAGAAGACTCTGACAAAAAAAAAAAAAAGCCTTCCAACTGCTATGCTCCCAAACCTAGGATTTTCCTATGATATAAACACAAGATTCTGGAGGTATGGTTGATATTTGCTGGTGTGCATCTAGGGAGAAATGGATGTGAGGAAGGGGAACTGGAGGGCAGTCTGCCTAATGAACTGACAGTTCATATAAGCAACACCTGGAGTGTTAAACCCATTCCATCTGTTATTTTACTGAGAGAGAGAAAAAGATTCCACTCTTCCTTTGGTCAGTGTGAAAATCTTTTGGCAGCTGTGTTCCAGGCTGCGGTGTGTGGCAGTTCAGGAGATGGCAGCTGGAACGGATCAAACTCAGGATGTGTAGAGTGTTTGCCAGCAGTGAGGGAATAGCCAGAGCCCAGGAAACGAATCCTCACAGCCTGCTTCTTTAAGACAACAGCCTAGCCTCCAGCTGCCTGCTTACAGTGTATGGCTGGGGATCCGGGCTGGGCATAGGACTGGCTTTGGGAACAAGAGCTTTGGTACATCCGCTGCTTCATAACTTCCTACTTCACTCCTTAAACCCTAAAGTCAAAGTTTTGGTTTTAATCCTACTTTTGTTAAATAGTTATAATCTACTATAAAACCAAACTCAGACCAAATGTCTGCTTCCTGAAGACGGCATTCCTCTTGTCAAGAGGGAGGAACCGAGGCTTTCTGAGCACTTGACTGGCACCACCAGGCACTCACTGCTGTCCAGTCTCACAGCTCTGGGAGGCAGCCAGCCAGAGGCATTTCACATAGTGGAGACGGGCCTGCACAGGCTAAGTCATGTGTGCAGTGCTCAGAAGAAACCAGAGAATGCAGGTCTGCCTGACCCAGTGTCAAGGTTCCTCCCACTGCCCTCTGTCATAAATCCTGTCCAGTTTTCCCCAGACAAGTGAGTCTTCCAAGAGCCCGGGACTAGATAAATGCTGGCAAGCTTTTTCTGGACAGGGTCAGCTAGTCAGTGTTTTTGTGTTGTGGGCTATAAGGTCTCCTTATAACTACTAATTTCTACAGTCACAGCACAGAAACAGCCATAAGGGTGCATAAGCGAACGAACATGGCTATGTTCCACTAAGACTTGCAGGAACAAGTGGCGGGCCACATTTGGCTGCAGGCTATGGTTTGTTATCCCTTGCTCTACAAGGCTTGCTGGGCTTAAAAGTCAACAAAGAGTTGCCTACTTTCTTACTTAATCGATAAACATGAAGGCTCCAATATGGTCTAGACATGTAGGGAATACTCTTGTTCTTTGCTGAGATAAGGTCTTCCTGTGTAGTACAGACAGGCCTTGAACTTAAAATCCTCTTGCTTCAGCCTTCTAAATCCCGAGGTTATACACAAAGCCATCACATTTCTCAGGAATTTACACTCTAGGGAAGAAAAGACAGGCAAACAAAACCCCAAAAAGCAGTGCATGGTGAGTGTGAAAGGACCATAGGGCTGAGGGTACATTAAAACCAGAGTCCACTATGTGATCAAATTATCTCATCGCCAAAGCTCAGGAAAAGCCAGAACCTCTCGGTGGGCAAGATGAAGCAAAGAGTCAGTGCTGCAGAGCTCAGAAACTGCTCATCCTCAAGAGCACGAACAGATTTCAGCAGGAGCTAGATGCCGACCCACGAACCCATCCCCTTCAGACTCACCCCATCCCCACCCCACAGAAGGGTCAGCAACAGCCCCAGGTGCCTAGCGGGAACTCTGGGAGGAATCCCCAGCCCCCTCAGCTGACACTAAGCAGGGTTGGAGACACACAGGAAAGGCACATCAGTCACTCTGGTAGGAGGCCAGCTCCTACGACCTCACCTTGCTCATGGCGATCAGGGCAGGATCACAGGCTGCATCCAGATCCTGGACCAACAGCTGGATGCTGCTGGAGATGACACTGCAAAGGAACGGACGCTGCGGTCACTGCTCCAGGAAGGGACGGGAGGACGGCTATGGGCCTCTTCAGGTGTTTTTGGCATGTGTGCAAAATTGAAATTTGTCATTTCTTTATAAAATCTTGGGTTTTAATCACTGATAGTGGAGGAAGAAATGGCTCTTCATGCCCTGTTCTTATTTGTGTGTGTCTTATCCAGTAAGGACCCAAACTTCCATGGCTACTCCCATAATTGCTAACCCTAGAGTATCTTTGAGGTCTCCTCCAAAAGCATCTGTGTTGAAAACTTATTTAAGTAGAATGAGGAGGAGGAGAAAGAGGAGGGAGATCAGGGTACTGCTCCTCACGGCTGGTAGAGAATGCCTGGGGAACGCTTAGGTTCTGTAGGGACTAAAGCACACACCGCCTGTGAAAAAGGAAGGTTGGCCTGGAGTAAGCGCCTGGAAGGTACGTACGTGCTGAATGTGTCCATTTCTCCAGTGAGATTAATTCGTTCAGTCAGACTTACATCAACTTTTTCTTTGAGTTTTTCTTCTAGCTGTTAGGAAGGGGATAAAGCAGAAGCATGTTTAATGATTACCCAAAGGTGTTCCATACACTAACTGAGGCTCGAAGGGGATGAGCCAGACAGAACATGAGACATATTTCCTTCTCATCAGGATGTGAGGGAAGTCCCACCACCCTCACTTCACAGAAGACTGCAGTAGCCCACCCAGCAGGTGGTAGGGCCAAAATCAGTTTCTGAGGACCCAGCCCCTTTGACACCACACTGGGCTTACTTTTAACCACATAGCATTAGATCATGTGGTTCCTCCTCCACAGGCTCATGCTTGGAGTGTTCGCCCCCTAGTGGTGGTGCTGTTCTGGAGGCTGTGATGCCTTTATGAGACGGAGTCTAGATCTCAGAAGCTGGGTGAGTGAGGGCTTTTCAAAGTTACAGGAAAGCCCTGCTTCCCGGCCGCTAGCATGCAAGAAGCCTCTGTTCATGACCTCACAGCCAGGTGCACTGGGCTCCTCCCCATGGTTGCAGACTGCAAACACATCTCCTGCCTTTGTTGTATCTGTGAGAAGTAACAAGTATGGTCTCCCCGAGTGCCCCACGAGCCTTAGTCTCACTCACTAGTCTCGGGAACTTCTACTCTGAGTGACAGTAAAATCAGCGGATCTTTGCCAAGTGTTTCTGTGGTCACTAGCTTGCCAAGGTGCCAGATGTCTCAAGCGGTGGATTGGAAATACATCTTCACCTCGGTCAGCTTAGGGCTCAGGGCAGGATCGCTGACATACTCCTGAGTCTTGGAGAAAAAGACAATTGGCCAGGGTATGGAAGGACCTAAACATGCCCTGGGAATTGATAAATCAGTCACACTCAGTCTAAGAAGATGAATGCGCTACATTAAAACGTAGGTGCTCTTAGAGAACTGGAGAGATGGTTCAGTTCCCAGCACCTGCAGAGTGGCTCAACACAGCCTGTAACTATGGCTTAAGGGAATCCATCACCCTCTTCGGACCTTCATGGGCACTGAATGAATGTGGTGCACATAAGTAACATAGGTGCGCGTGCGTGCGCACACACACACACACACACACACACACACGTATTAAAAACAAAAGTATTCTTAAAATGTGTGCAAATGTGGGTAACCTTTTTAGAAGGCAATTTATAAACGGCATCTGGTAATTTCAATTAGAAATGTATTTTTTTTAAATATTTATTTATTATATATACAATGGTCTGTCTGTGCGTATGTCTACAGGCCAGAAGAGGGCACCAGATCTCATTACAGATGGTTGTGAGCCACCATGTGGTTGCTGGGAATTGAACTCAGGACCTTTGGAAGAGTAGGCAATGCTCTTAACCACTGAGCCGTCTCTCTAGCCCAGAAATGTATTTTTTTGAAATCATGAGAATAACGTACAGAGCCATGCAAGGACTCTAGGTAGCATTAATTCCACCACTACTTATGGAAGCCTGCTTTGTGCCAGGCTGTTTAAAGGGGTGAGGGGCCATTCAAAGATCCTGTATCTGTAAAGTTCTATCCAGAAGGGGTTTTTATTACTGGAAACCAGGGAGCAGTCTACACGGACACCTACAAGGGAGGATGAGACAGCATTTGCATACTCCAGTGGCCTCTACCATTTCATTAAAGATAAA
The DNA here is from genome assembly GCF_982192425.1 of Myodes glareolus. Taxonomy (NCBI): domain Eukaryota; kingdom Metazoa; phylum Chordata; class Mammalia; order Rodentia; family Cricetidae; genus Myodes; species Myodes glareolus. Next base: position 47,254,184 of record NC_142034.1, on the reverse strand, counting down.
TGCTAACTTTAAGCACGACACGGGTCCTGTCTACTTTCTGGTTTCATCTTGTTACTCCTGCCTTGCCTCTGGCATTTGCAGTTTTAGGGTCTTTGTCTCTCAGGACCTTCTTACTCCATAAATCCTCCCTCTAAAATGCCCCTGCTCATCCTCCTGACCAGACCCCTATTTCCGTACCCTTCCAACTCCTCTCTTGGCATCTGCTTCTTCTCTCCCACTTAACACAAAACGGCAGCGAAACCTTGGCTTGCTTGCTTGCTTTCTGCTTTTCATCAGTCTGAGTCTCCTGAGAGACAGATGCCTGTCCTCACCTTACTGTGCCATGACCCGTGGCAGTGCCTGCTATGGGAAGTGTCTAGTGAAGTGCACTTGAAGCTCAGGGAGACCCTGAACTTCTGAGTCTCCTCTTCCACTCCCAAAGGCGGGGATTTCAGTTCAAGTGTGCACCACCACACCCAGTTTATGTGGAGCTAGGGATGAAAGCCAGGGCTGTACACACGCTAGGCAAGGCCTGGACCAACTGTGCTGCATCCCTAGCCACCCTACCCCCTCACCCTGGAACTAATCACTTCTCCAGGAATCTCTGCTTCTTCTAAAGGAACACGGCATTCAGACATCTCATAGGTGACTAAGAATGCACACGCTTTTATAATCAGTAAGATGATTTTCATTAAATTTAAAAAAATGGCTATACAAGTCATCAAAATGTTCTTTGATTTATTCATCCTTCTAAAATACCTAAGAATCTATCCTAGAAACACAATATAAAACTTGCAAGCTACTATATTCAGAAAGATGATTTTGTAAGATTATTTAAAGAAGCAAAACTTTAAAGCAGTATAAATAAATACCAGGGCTATTATTAAATATCTACTAATCCTTTAATGGAATATTATATAACCATAAGTAATAATAATAAAAATAGTTTAGTAACAGGAGAATGCTAAGACACTAACACTAACAAGAGGATGTAGAAGTGAACTAAGTTAATTGCATACAAAACTATGTTTATAAAATAACTCAAGCTGCTGGTTTGGTGTGTTTGTGCTTATGAAGAGATTTTATTCCGTATTTTAAGCAAAGTGCTTAAGAAGAAAGTGAGACAGACACAGCTGAGAATGTAGGCCAGGTTTTAAAGGAGTCCTAAGTGCAGTGTTTTGTTTTATGCTACTTTGGTCACTTTGCTTTTAAGATTCTGTATTAAAAGTCTGGCATGGTGGCACACGCCTTTAATCCCAGCACTGGGAAGCAAAGGCAGATGGGTCTCTCTGAGTTCTAGACCAGCCTGGTCTACACACTGAGACCCTGTCTCAATCAAAGAGACATTATATGTCTTTCTCACATGCTTTAAATGCCTATGTTTGGCCTGAGATGTGTGTGTGTGTGTGTGTGTGTGTGTGTGCACGCGCGCGTGCATTCGCATGCATGTACTTCTGGCTCCAAGGCCAAAGTGGTCTTCAAGTATGTCTATGTCATGCCCCAAAGCAGAGCGTGCTACTACAGCCTTGGTCTTGGCATCTGGGCCCAGTTGTCTGACCCTCAAGGAAGCTGCTGGACACTTCCTATGTTCACCCCTAGCACATAGGGGGTCCAAGCTGTCATGTCTGAACTGTCCCTTTCTTCTTTGTGACTGACTTCTTAAACGCTTAGGAAATAAGCATCAACATCAGGAAGAGCAGAGCTCTCTCTCTCCATGGTCACTTTCTTGCTCTTAGCCTCAGGGGGACCCCAGGCCAAATGGGGGGGAAAAGAGCCTCCAATCCTGTGGCGGGCTGAGTGGCCAGTTGCTCCTCCTCCTGCAAGCTGGTTGGTGAACAGCTTCTAGAGGCTCCAGCAGAGGCCCCACCCTTTCTGCTTCACAGGCTATATCTCAAACAATGGTTGTTACGGTGGACAACCTAGAAACAGAGAACGCTAGAAAATGTCAGGAGACACATAAAATCCTGAAGGACTTTGCTTATTAACATGCTAAGAATGGAGCCACTGGGAAACTCACCCACCAAAGGAGTTTATCACTGTTCTTCTCATTATGGACACTGCGCTACTGACCTACTTTTAAGAGGTCCTGCCTGGCTGGCTGGTAGCTTACATAACTTGAGGGTGTGGGTTGGCCATACTTCTCTTATTAGATGGCTGCTGGGGCATCTCTGACTACATGGTGAGTTTCTTCCTGTGAGGCCAACTGGCCTGCTGCAGGTGAATTCAGTGGAGCTTAGTGGCGCTCTCGGCCCGCTCCAGGTCTAGCTGAGAGCTCCAGGGAGGCAGCAGGCTCAGCTGGGGGCTCACCTGCTGGGTGGTGGCCAGACAGTACTCGGCTGTACTGAGGATGCTGCAGATGAGGCACAGCTCTTCCAGAGTGAACCTGGCCACTTCGGAGCCCTCCTTCTCTTTGAGGAGGCTGCTGATGGTCAGCCCCCCGCCGCTGCTGCTGGTCCTGAGGAAAAGGACAGGAAATAGTCAGGCTGCGGCTGCCCATTTACTTCCTGAAGCTGTGTATTTTATGACGAAGAAGAAAGGGGAGGAAAGGCTGGCTACAGTACAAATAAATCAACATACAATGGGCCCTTTGCTCCAGCCCTTACCTTGACTGTCATCTGTTAGACCCTCTCACCACAGGAACAGGAAGAGACACGCCAAGAGAAAGGCGGTGGTGAGCAGTCCTCACCCGGGATGGCCCCATTCTCACCAGGGAGGCTGTTCAGCCCAGTGCCTGACTTGAGATTCCCTGAGTGCAACTCTCACATGGGAGGGCATCTGCGTCATAAAAGCTGCTTCCCCACCCATCTTTCTCAGGTAAGATGTGTACAGGTGGAGCAGCTCATACGTGAACAAGCAGAGGAAGACAGTCGGACAGTACACATGTGTGCCCATGCACACCGGCTGAGAGCAAAGGTGGACACTGGGTATCCTCTTCTATCGTTCTGTATCTTGCTTTTGAGATACTATCTCTCATTAAGATAAGATGGAGCTTGCCAGAGTTGGCCTGACTGGCTGCTATTGAGGCCCTGGACTCCTCTTGTCTCTGCCTCCTAGTTTTATGATTACAAGTGAGTGTTGCCAAATCCAGCTTTCTATGTGCGTCCTGGGGATCTGAACTCAGGTCCTCATGCTTGTGAAGGAGACACTTTATCCACTCAGCCTTCTCCTCAGCCCCAACTCATCCCTATCTTTAAACATAGACTGCACACAGCATCAGAGGCTGTGAAAGGTAATGGGCGGTGGGGCTTGTCTATCTGGAACTCAAGGCATGGAAACACTGCTCAGGCTGGGGTGACTCTCTATTGAGTAACTTTCTTTCTGTGTTAAGCCCATGTGCACTGCGTACGTACATATAATAGGCCCAACTCAGTGATGCACTATGACCTTCACTGGTGGACAGGGAACATGCTTGCTGACAGTCATGGTAGCTGTGGATTGTCATTAAAGAAGACAGCAGTGTGTCAGGCCCCTGGGAGCCCAGAAGGAGTGTTTTCCTCCTCGACATTCTTAGTGGCTCAGTAAACAAGCCCAGAGTGGCTTTCCTTAAAGACTCCCATATTTAGGGATGTTAGAGTCTCGCTTTCCTGCTGAGAGTGAGGGAAAAGGACTCACTTAGGCAGATTGCCAGAGAGGATTTTCCAGGCGTATTCTCGGAGGTACTTCTGGAATATGGTGGTCAGGGCGATCATGGGCTCGCCTGTGCTGAGCTGTGAGCACTGCACCATGCACTTCTTGTAGTAGACAAAGAGGTCAGCACAGCTGGGGAGTACAGCACCCCCTTCGTCAGTGTTCGGTTTCGGTGGGCCCTGGGCTTTGAAATCTGCCACAAACCGGTCTATCAGCTCGCTGAGGTTTCTGGAAGAGCAGAAATGCTGTTTCACGTGGAGAGATCAGGCAGGGGTGCTGTCTGCAGTGGACATAAGCAGTTTCCACAAGTGCTACCCACACTTACAAGTGGGTGCATTTTATCCATGTCACTACTCACCTCCCTGCTTAAAAAAATGGCAGCAATAAAGTCTGACATTTGTACACTGATGTGTTCCAAGGCATTTCATCAGCATGTCTGCCCCCAGGGCCCCGGGAGACAGAGCACTCCTGCTCCTCTAGAAGGTGAGAAAACCGACACCTAAAACTGTCACAAAACTGAGTGGAGAACCTGTCATATAACGTGTACCCCAGAATGCTAAGCACCAGCGGCCCTTTCCCAAACCACAGCCCTAAACACTGTCGTGGCCCAGGAGTCATGGCTGTGCTGTATAATCATGTCATGTTAATATCAAATAATCAAGTTTCCAACAGTAACCTTCGGAGGCACCAATTTTATATTCCCCCTTCTCCAAAAACCAGGTGCAGAAAAGTTAAGTACCTTGTCCAAAACAAGCTGGGGAACCAGGATGCAAACCCCAGCAGCCTGGACCCAAGCTTCATGCTTTTCACCAGCCTCTACAAAGGTTCTGATGGCAGCAAAGATGTGGACATTGCCTGCCATGATGGCTGGAAGTCCCCGGAGTCCTTGAGTCCAAATAAGTCCTTCCTTCCTGGGGTGTTTCTGCTAAATATCTTCTCACAATAGCAAGAAGAGTGAGAAGAAAAGCATAGTCTAACTCTAACTAAAAACTAACTTGTTTTTAGTCTTTTGAGAAAGGATTCTTCCTATGTGAGAAACTTAGTATTTATCAGGCTGTTTCATAGAACTTATTTTTTTAATATAATGTTCTTTTCTCTCATACTTTACACGATTATTGATATAAAGGCTAATAATTCATATGTTTATTATACAGAGAGAAACCTTGATAATCTCATAAATTCTAATACATTTAGTGAGTTTGTAAACCTAAATGTGTAAAAGGACAAATGCCTGGATAAAGAGTTGCTATTTAAAGACCAAATGCCTTCCTTAAGAAGAACAGTTTTTTTCTTATAACTTCCAGAATCAGAGATGCAAAAATATCTTGGAATAAGAGTGGCTGGGAACAGCTCTAGGCCTGGTCATGGTGGTGGTGGTGGCTGTGATCTGTCTCCACTTTCCCAATCACCCTGAGTCACCAGGAGCTGGAATCTAGCAGGGCCATAACCACCGTCCTCTGCACAGCTGTGCAGTGTGGACAATGGGAGGCCCCATTCTTGACATGCAGCACCTTGTTAATTTGCTGGCTAAAGCTATAAGAATCCAGCTGTGTTTTAAAACTATATTTATATAATAAGAAGAAAAAGGCAAGAACCACACACAGCATTGATTAGCAGGGATAGGAAACAATTGACATTTACTCCAATGCTTTTGTTAGTCGAAGTTTATGACATCCAGATGTGGCTGCTTCACCCAGGCTAGGTCTCTGCCTATGGAAAGAAGGGCCTCTTTTGTTGACCTTGGGAATTGTCCTGGCCACAACCCCACTCTGTACAAACTCTTCTTGCCCTACTTTCCCATGGATCTTCACAACTCTCCTGCAGGGCAGGCCTCTGTGCCAGCCAGGTGCCTAGGCCAGTCACTCTGTGGCTCCTTTGCTCGGCCTTTACCTGTCGCCTCCAGGTCAAAGCACCTTCCTCTTGATTCTCAGAGGAATCCCAGGCTTCATTGCACAACTCACACTAATACCTGCCCCCTCAACTGGAACTGTCATCACTAGCCACTCACTGCTACATGCTTTGTTTTTGGTTTGTCCATCTAATTTGAGATGGGGTCTACTCTATAGCCCAGGCTGTCTTTGAACTTATGACTTTCTTTTTGTATTAGCCTCCTGAGTGTTGGATTATAGTGTGTTCTATACAACTGGATCTTACTATCTTTTTTTTACAGATAGAGTTGAAACTTGTGAACATCTTGCCTCAGTCTCCCCAGGGCTGGAATGACACGTATGCGGCACTGCACCTGGTGTTGGCCCTTGAGTTAACACTTTATCATGGTGTGTGACGTGCCAAGCTTTGCCTGCTCTGGTGCACAGTGCTGGGGACAGTACTCCAGGCACCTGGTGTAGAGACAGCTACTGTTTTATAGCAGGAAGACCTCATCCTGTGTCCACTACGGGGTTTCCCTTTGGGGGTGTATTTGCTCATGCTCCCTCAGCCTTCTGTGCAGGCTGGTGTGTCAGGCTAACCTTCATGTCGGTACCCAATGCATGCTTAGTTGATCATCCTCCACTTTTGTTCCTAGGGATGGGAATAAAGTGGGAAAGAAGCAATGACGGACAGGGGCTGGGGCAGTGGAGGAGGAGGTAAAATGTAGGCAAAGAATGCCCCAGAGTCTGCTGAGGAGTCTAATCTGCACACAGACGCCGCCAACTGCGGCAGGTGGGCTCTGCAGTGATGTACTGTAACTGCTTACCGTCCCTTGGCACCATAACTATCCACACCCACTTCCTATTTCAGAGTCCACCTGATAAGTAAGATCACAGTTGATTACGATCATACAGCATGGAGAAAATGTTCACAAAAAACCCTCTAAAGATCTACCAAGTTACTTTTGACATTGTTCTCCATGGCAGATGAGAAAGGAGCCTGGTGAGGACGCTTCCCTGTGCTCTCTCCTACATCTTTGGCATCACGTGCATCCATGCCATACAAGACATAAAGGCACGAGATAATGAGCCTTGCGGAGGAGTAGAAGGTGCCCCAGCGGGAACCTGTGGGGCACTGCTCATGAAGGGCTGAACCAGCCTAACCAAATACTAACCACACACTCACTGTGTGCAAGGCTTGAGGGCTGTACGAGTAAGATACAAGTAAATTTAACTTCAAAAAGGTTATCACTGCTTCCAGACATTTTGGCAAGATCTTCGTGCAGAATTAATGGAGAAACGGATTTGTTGCACAATGATTTATACACTGGAACCACAAGGGAATCTTTTTAAACCCCAAAGTAAGTACAATCAAGTAAGAGTTTTACAAATGATCAAGTTCTGATCAGAAGGCTGTGGAGAGCTGATAATCCCTGAATGCTTAGAATATTCACATTTCAAGATAGTGAGAAAATGCTGGCAGAGCAGGCTGCAGAGAAAGTCTGCTGCAGAGAAAGACTGCAGCAGGTTCGGGGAGAGAACAAGAGCAGGCAGTCAGAGGTGAGACGTAGAACCAGGGGGACTGGGAGGTCATTCTTATGAGATTCTTTCCAGAAGCCATAAACAAAGGAGTACAGACAACGCGTGAGGGAGAAGACATGAAGGAGAGAAAGAACTTGGCTGAGGGTGGAGACGCAAAGAAAAAAAGTCTAACCTTGAGTGTGGCAGCAACATTCCTCTTAATTCTCACCGCAATCCCTTCAGAGCCTTATCTTTTTTTGAGATTTTATTCATTTTATGTGAATGAGTGCCTGCATGTATGTCTGTGCAGCATGTGCATGCAGTACCTGGAAAGGCCAGAAGAGGGTGCTGGACCCCCTGGGATTATCATTATAGATGTTGGAAGCCCCCATGTGAGTGTAACCAATACATAACTGCTGAGCCAACTCTCCAGCTCTCGTATCTTTAATGTTGCACAACACACTTTTTGTCCTCTTTTCTTTTTGGTCTTTTTCTCCTTTTAGCTTATAAAATGTGTTATAAATACAATCTCATTTATTCCTCCCAAAAGCTTTAAATCAGAGATGTTATTATCATTGTTTTTTTTTAAATATTTCTTATGGTTTATTTAACTTTATTTTATGTGCATTGGTATGAAGGTGTCAGAACCTCTGGAACTGGATCTTCAGACAGTTGTGAGCTGCCATGTGGGTGCTGGGAATTGAACCCAGGTCCTCTGGAAGAGCAGTCAGTGCTCTTAACCACTGAGCCATCTCTCCAGCCCCTATTATCATTGTTTTAAAGGTGAAGAAACCAAGGTTAGTGCCTTTGTCAAAGGTCATAGATTTATTGGCGCTGACTTGACTCCTGGTGTTCCTCTACCCCACGTTTTAACCTCTGGTCCCTAGAGCACTAAACAGGTACATGCCATACTGCTATTCCTGACTCCCTAGCTGAGAGAAGCATCAGGGATATGTGGTTTCTTCCTGTCTCTTCTCTGCAGCTTGAGCTTTGTCCCCAAGAACTGGGTGAGCATTTGCTGGTTTCACATGACACACTGTTGGAAGTTCTGCAGATTAAGTTAAAAACGCATGAGGAGTAAAGCGTATTGCAGGGTGGCATCAGTGTGGGTAGGATTAAGCCAGTGGAGGAGAAACAATCATTCATGGCAGATTGGGCTTAGCATGGTACTGCTGATGGATCTGCAGTGAGCACCAGAAATAGGAAGTCAGACTGGAAAGCAACGTAGCAATAACACTAGGGGAGACGGACCAGGAGCCCCACAGATTCAGCACGTGTGCTCTCACGGCTGCACCCACTAACACTCACCCTTTCACTTCTTTTGGCCTGGGGCTATGGATTTGGCTCTGGGATGAGCAGTGGGATTGGAAGGAAACTGAGAAATGGGCTATATATGAAGAAATGGACAACGCTAGTAAATGTAGCAAGGATGTCAGGAGCCAAGCAAACTTTTACTATTGTGTTATTGAAAGGCAGTTATCAGCATGGGAGCTACTGTGCTGTTAGGTTAGAATGGAGCTGTTGGCATGAACACACAAGCTTTAGTGTACAGCAGTGTGTGGATGCATAATGTTCATACAGACACACGTTTCCTAGTTGTCTCAGATGAGAGCCTGCAAGCAATGGCACCCAGCAGCATTCAGCTCAGTCACACTAGAACTTGGTGTCTGCAGTAGCTCCACACAGAGGAAATGGGGAGCCTGGTTGCAAGCATAACCCTAGGGCTGGACTTGGAACACAAGATAAGCCTGGTGCATTTTACTGTGCCAGAAGAAAGGGGCATACTCAGGAAATGATAGTGGTGCATAAGAAGATGAACGGCCAGCTCAAGAGGCTCACACTGGTCTTACTACAGGTAACCTGAGCATTAAAATAACAAATCCCACAGAGAAAAAGGGCAACAGTGGGAAAACTGGCAGGAGCCAAGGAAGGCCTGGAGACTGGTAATAGTACTGGACCGACTTTCAACTTCCAGACTTTGTTGTTTAGGTTTTGAGACAGGACTTTGCCATGTAGCCCAGGCTGCCTGGAACTTATGATCCTCCTGTCTCAGTACCGAGTGATGAATCATAAGAACCTGCCATCACACACATCACATGCCAGTTTTGATAACTTTGCTATGGTTATGTAAGACATTAATATTAAAGAGAGTGTAGGGTATGAAATATGGGAAATCTACATAATCTTTCTAAAGGTATAATTAATTCTAATATGAATAAAAATGGGTGGGAGATAATCCATTGAATAAAATCAGAATTTGTGAGCTATGTTTATATATCCTCTCTCTCTCTCTCTCACACACACACACACACATACACATACACACACACACACATACACACATATACACAGACATAAAATTTATGACATATATAAAATTTGTATATATATAAAATCAGGATAAAAGCGTTTGCCTGCAGGTGGCATACTCCTTATACTCCTTTTATCCCAGCACTCAGAATACAAGATGCAGACAGATCTTTAAGTCTGAGGCCAGGGAGGCCCTGCCTCAGGGAAGAAAAGGAAGAAGTAAAAAATTTTTATTTAAAGTAAAGTAAAATGCCAACTGAGAGGTGAAGGCACACTCCTTTAATCCCAGCACTCAGGAAGCAGAGGCAGGTGGGGCTCTGTGAATTCAAGGCTAGTCTCATCCACAGAGCAAATCCCAGGACAGCTAAGGCTGAACAGAGAAAACCTGTCTCAAAAAAAAACAAAAAAACAAAAACAAAAAAAGGAGAATACTGACAAATTTAGAAGAAATAAGTTGAAATTATCACTATTTGAAACCATTCTAGTAATAAAAGACTCAGGCAGGAGTTATTAATGAGCAGTTAGATCAGTTAAGGGAAAAATATGAAGGGTCCACTGATAGTTTTAATGTTGCTTTTGTTTTTCTTTTGAGGCAGGGTCTTACCACATGGCCCAGGCGACTTGGAGCCCACAGAGACCCACCTTCTTCTGCCTCCCTGGCTCTGGAGCTGAGTGCATGCGCTGTTTCTCTCAGCCCACTTATCACTTAACATTTTGCATAAATAAGTAAGCCTGGAGAATAACATCAATACCAAGTACTAAAACAAGTAACAAGCTATGGGGCAAGTGGACATGACGAGCCCTTTCTCCAAATGGTGAACAACATAGCAGCTTTCTGCACACAGTGACAGCAAGACATCCAAACACAGGAAACTAGACTCCAATGAGTTACCAACCTATATATTTTGAAAACCTCAAGGTCTCAAAAGACCTATGCATGCTGGGGGGCGTTTGATCACACTGTGGAGATGTGTCACTGTTTTACCTCACCTGCCTACGCACCTTCTGATTGGTTAATCATGAGCTGAATGGCCAATAATAGCTAGGCAGGAAAGGACAGGTGGGACTTTCAGGCAGAGATAGAACTCTGAGAAGAAAAGAGGCAGGATTTGCCAGCAAGACACTGAGGAAGTAGGATGTACTACTATACTGAGGTAAATGAGCCATGTGGCAGATCCTCTAACAAAGGAAAAAATGTTTTCCTAAAGTCCTTTGAAATCATACTCCAAATTATCATGTATGTATAGCTTTTTGTAAGAAGTCTATCTATGGCTTACCATTTGTCTGTTTACTTACTTATGATAATGGGAATTGAACCAGAACCTTATACATGTTGAAAGTACTCCCCCACTGAGCTATAAACACAGCCTCTTTTTACATTGTATTTTTGAGGCAAGGCCTCACTAAGTTGTCCTGGCCGGATGTGAACTCATTCTGTAGCCTAGACAGGCCTTGAATTTGCTATCTCCCTGCCCTCTGAGTAGTTGAGATTATAGGCCCGTGTCTCCAGGATTCTTGAAAAGATCTATGGCTTGTCAAAGTTTAATAACCACGACAGGCATCTTGTCTGACTCTGCTCTGACAGGAGAGGAGATGAAGTTCTTCACTCTCTTCTGCTTCAAGGCACTGCTCTGTGTTACTGTGTAACTGCAGTCAGACTCTGCAGCCCTACCCCGGGGGCTGCTGCTCCCCTAGGGCCTGAAAGCATCCTATGAGGAACTATGCCAGCCGAGCAGCCAGTGCTGGGCCTTTCAGAGACCGAGAGGCCCTGAGGAAGTAGGCTGGCTCTTTGCCAAAGCACCATGAGCAATGCTCAGATTTGACAAATCAAGTCCATGCAAAAAGTAGACAACAGAACTGTAAGAGAGAAAAGTGATTCTTTAGACCAGCAAGGTCTGGGCCGATAGCTTTCAGTTTTCTTTGAAAAAAGAATTATAGACATATGGGTTGACGGCTAAGGAGACAGCTCAGTTGATGAAATGCTTATCATACAAGCATGAGGACCTGAGCTTGAGCCCTAGAATCTATATTTAAAAAAAAATCCAGGTGTGGTAGCATACATGTATAATCCCAGCACTGGAGGGGCAGAGGCAAGAGGACCCTTAGGGTCACTGCCAAGCCAACTTGCTTACGTCCCAGGTCAGTGTGAGAGACCTTGCCTCAAAAACTGAGGTGACATCTCCTGAGAAATGACACCAACACACAGACACACACACACACACAGTAGCAATAGTAACTAGTACCCTCTGTGAACCTATAGGGCACAGCCCAATGGCAGGGATGGAAGCCAAGTCTCTCAAAGCAGCTTTGTTTCCTGGTGTGGAGTGACTTATTTTTATTAACAGGGAAGGTCTTTCACCAAGTGTATATTCCGGATAGAAAAAAGGTAAGGGGTTTGACTGGTGCCTGCAAGATCAAGTATGTGGATATGGTGTGCCCCTGTAATGATCCACTCAACATTCTTCTATTCTTACTGCTCACCCCGAAACAGGCCTGGAGACAGGAGTTGTTCACCCAGGACAGAGCATTAGAAAGGAAAAAGAAAGATAAAAGAGAATAAAGGCAAATGGGTCTAAGTGTTTCCCAGAGAAGAATCACAAGGCTTTCTCTCAGTTGTAGCCAGTTTCTCCTGTCTGAGCTGCAGTCTGTCTCCCTTGGAGACCTTGTACCCTGTCTAGCCTGTGTCCTCGAAACCTTCCCTATGCCAGAAACCCAACTTTTCCAAACTCTGCTGTGAAGTGACTCCAACAGTGATTCTGGCCATGTCTAAAGATCTGGGAAGGAGGTGGGGCCTCCCTCCTTTGTGACTAGCTTTCTGTGAACAAGGGACCATCAACATCCACTTCTGGCTGTGAGAAAACTGGGTGGGGAGGGGCATGGTTTGAGAAAATGTATAGCGTCTGTAAGTCTGTGAAAAAGCATGTGTGTTACAAGGATAATTCCAAGTCTATAACTGATACAAACAAATGGGGAAGAAGAAAGAACTTTCCTAAAGCAGAATTCCAATTAGAAAGTGGAGAAGAAATGATGGAAACAGAAAGTCAACCTTAGGCAGTGAGAACCACAGGCAAGAACCATCAAACCCTGTTAAAATAGATAACAGAATGGCAAGAAAGAGGATGATCCCACCACCTCAAACCATTCCCTGCAAGATACTTAAAGAAAAAAAAAAACTGTAACCTGACAGTGGAGAAGGTTGGCAGGCTTCACCTTAGCCAACAGAGTCAACACCAGCAGCTGACCGGCACCGAGAAGGATACAGCAGCACTGATTTTGTTGTTTGGGAACATGGTCACATCACAGCTCAGGCTGACTCTGAACCTGAAACTGTCCTACCTCCACCACCTAAGTGACGGACTATGTGTGTGCTATTACGCTAGCTCATAACATGGGTTTCAGAAAGACATTAATCGATAGGGTGTGTGTATTTCCAGTAGTCAGAGAGCTGAGGTGGGGGGATTGCTTGCTTGATCCCAGGAGTTTGAGAGCAGCCTGGGCAACATAGAAACTGCTTCAAAAGAGGACATGTGGGGGGCAACATCAGGCAAATGGAAATTGGTGGCATCTCATAAAGCATCTGAAACATCTGATCAACCCTTTAGGTCAGAAAGACTAAGAAACAATAAGGAAGCAGGATTAAAGGAGACCCCAGAGAGCACAGCTGATTGTGCAATTATTAGGCCCTGAACCAGAAAAGGGATCAATCTTACTTTCTGATTTTGATAATTATGTTTACATTATGATGTCCATGGACTTGGGGAAGGCTAATGGAGAATTTTTGTGTTGTTTTAAAGCTTTTTTGACAGTCAAAATTACCTCACAATGAAAAGCCAAATTATAATTGAAAGTATATATTTCAGGGACTAGGCTTTCTTACAATGTCTGGGTGCCTGACACCCAGCGCTCAAAGCTTAGTACCCACATGGGGGTGGGGTGGGAGGTATTCAGATCCACATGGAGGCTTACACAGCAAGCTCAGGCAGCTTAGACTGGTAAGGAAAATATGCCTGCATAGTGGCGCACACCTTTAGTCTCAGCAGTTGGGAGGCAGAGGAAGGCGGATCTCTATGAGTTAGTCAATGCTACAGATCTTGTCTCAAAGGAACAAGTTATAGGCAAAATAAACAGTTACAAGCAGAAGATACAATATCCTTAATGAGCTCTGGACCGAGCTGTCCTTGTGTAGGACCCAACAGATCAGAGGCTAGAAACACAGACAGAAAACAGCAGAATGCTTGCCACTCACTTGTCCTGGGACTCAATGTACACGTAGAGATGAGGCTCAAAACACTTGGAAACGATGCCATGAAATGGATTGTCTGGGGCTTTTGGCTTCTTTGGCTGGAAAGAGAGGAGGGAAAAACATGAGTGAACATGAACCCTATGCTTGAGCAACCTCTGCAAGATTTTAAGCAATTTCAAAGAAAACATCAGAGTTCACTGCTAGCTCATAGGAGCAGTGGACATAGGGCCGCATCATGCCATGACCATCCAGTGAACCACCACAGCCCTTGTCCAGATCTCTGACTTGCTGTGTGTGCCGGAAGGTTTACTGCTACTCTGATATTACACGCATCTTTGATCTGGAAGCTCATCATCATGGTGTTTTCAAATATTAAGTCCAGGCTGAATTTAAAGAACACTTTGTATTGGTAGTCTCTGCTTGTTGCTATTCATCTTCATACTAGACACCTTCTCATCTTTCCTTCACGGTGGTCTTCCTGCTACTACTACGCAGCCCAGGAAAGTGAGGTGCCGAGCTCCTCTACCAGCAATCCCAAGGCACGTGGTCAGTCCGGCTTCTCCTGCAGAGCTCCCCAGACTTTGGACTTCCATTAACAAATAATGTAAGAGAAGAGAGGAGCAGGAGGCCAAGAGGGGGTTGCCACCTTGTTCTCTACCTTCCGGCCTCACCATTTACAGTGCTTTGGCTTGGGGGTGTCTTGTCTAGGAAAGCAAGGCTGGCAAACTATGGCGGGGACACTGATACTTGAAAACCATTGGCGAACAGGTTACTAGGCAGTAGTTGATTAAAAACTATATTTTCTTCCCGATTCATTTCCAAGTACCTAAAAGATAAGAATCTCCCTCCTACTTTCTACTCCTTAAAAAAAGTGTTCCTCTGTCTACTGCCAAACGTCAGCAAAAGGACTCTGAGGAGAAGATGTGAAGTTCAAATTTAACATAAGTCATGCCTGCAACATCCTTGCTGATCAGAACTCTTAGGTCCTTTCCTCCTTCTTTCTGCAAAGATCAAACCCAAGGTGCTGCACCCCAGCAAGCGCTCTACCGCCACACTCCATTAACTAGCTTAATGAGGGACGAGCGCTGGACAGCAGCCTGAGCAGGGCACTGTGCTGTACTCCTGCTGCCTCAGCACTCCTGAGCTCCAGGAGCTGAAGTCTCAGGCCAGCCTGGGCTACATAACTAGATACCATTCCAGAAAAAAGGGGGGGGGGGCTAGAGATATGACTCCATTGGTATATTTAAAAAACAGAACAGAGCCGGGTGCTGGTGGCGCACGCCTTTAATCCCAGCACTTGGGAGGCAAAGGCAAGAGGATCTCTGAGTTCAAGGCCAGCCTGGTCAACAAGAGCTAATTCCAGAACAGGCTCCAAAGCTACAGAGAAACCCTGTCTCGAAAAAACAAAGACTAAAACAAAAACAAAATAGACAAAACAGAAGACCTATACAGAGGAGCTCTACACACACACACACACACACACACACACACACACACACACAGTGCATAATATACACATCACACTAAATTCAAAGATAGGCATATGCTTGTGAAACTGATACTGCCATCAAAGCTCCTCCTTCCATGAATATGATGATGATGATTAGTGGTAAGGATATTTTATGTAAGCCTACCCTCTTAGACTGCTTCTATTTTAATGAACACTAAAAAAGGCTAGGTGTGGTGGCTCCTACCTGTCTCACACCTGTAGTTCTAGCTACATGGGAGACAGAGGCAAGAGAATAGTTTGAGCTCACAACTTGAGAACAACCCTGGCAACAGTGAGATTCTGTCTCAAAAAAACAAACAAACAAACAAGAAACAAAAAACAAACAAAACAAAAAAACAAAGGAGGGGGGCCAGTGAGTGGGCTCAGCAGACAGGACACTTAGCACCAAGCCTGACAACTTAAATGTGATCCCCAGAACCCACACAGTGGAAGAAGAGAACCAACTATTATAAGCTGTCCTCTGACCTCCAGACAAGCATCAAGGTATGTGCTCACTTCCCTCCACTCTATTTATTTTATATTTGTTTTATTTATTAAAACAGAATAAAAATATTAAGACTAAAATAACTGCCAAATACTGGGAAAGCTACCATCCAATGATATACAAATACACATCTACCTTCTTTTTAGCATCTGGTTCCTTGCAAACCACTGTAATGGGTTAAAATTGTCTTTTAGCTGATGTAGTGGCTTTAATCCCAGGCGAATCTCTGTGAGTTCAAGGTTATCCTGGTCTACAGAGCAAGCTCTCAGCCAGTCAGGGCTACACAGAGAGTGTCTGTCTCCAATAAAAAAACAAAACAAAACAAAAAACAAAAACAAAAAAAATCTCCAAACATTTAAAAATGAGTAATTTTCTACAAAAATTAAATGTTGTTGGGTGTGATGGCTCAGGCCTTTAATCCCAGCATTTGGGAGGCAGATGCAGGGGGATCTCTATTGAGTTCTGGGCTAGCCAAGGCTACAGAAAGAAAAAAAGAAAAAAGTCAACTTTACATGCATCCTATAATTTCACCTTTCTTTCACCTTCCATGAGTTTCATGTTTTAAAATTTGAGGTCAGATTTTTAGAAACTGCCCTTCTGGTTTTGTTCTCTAAGACAGTCTCACCCTGCTTTCCAGAAGTCCTCTACCTCCTAAGTACTGAAATTACAGGACATGCCACCACACCTGCTCAAAATTCTGGCCCTTCTTTAGACAAACTCACACACACGCGTGGGTGCCTGTGTATCTTGTCACCTGGAAACTACTGCCAAGGCTGGGCCCTGGGCGGGATGAAGAGAGGACCTCAGAGAAAGCACCAGGCTTTATCCAGTCCATAGCTGCTCCCCTCAGAGCACGGGTGCCAGGCGCTGCTCTCGGCTTCCACTAGTTTAACACAGATGACCCGCCATCCACGCCATGAAGAATGAAGGCTGTGGGAATTCTCACCACTTTGGTCTATGCATGTTCACCTGCGTGTGTGTGGGGGGTGTATTCACCTGTGAGGGGGGACATGTTCACCTGCGGGGGGGGGGGGGGGTGTTCACCTGCGTGTGGGGGTGTATTCACATGTGGGGGAGCATGTTCACCTGTATGTGGGGGCGTGATCACCTGCATGTGGGGGTGTGTTCACCTGCATGTGGGAGTATGTTCACCTGCGTGAAGGGGCGTGTTCACCAGAGTGTGGGGGCACATTCACCTGTGGGGGGGCCGTGTTCACCTGCATGTGGGGGGGCGTATTCACCTGTGGAGGGGTGTGTTCACTTGCATGTGGAGGTGTATTCACCTGTGTGGGGGCATGTTCACCTGCATGTGGGGGTGTGTTCACCTGTGTGTGGGAGTGTGTTCACCTGCGTGTGGGGGCATATTCACCTGTGGGGGGGCATGTTCACCTGGGGGGGGGCGTGTTCACCTGCGTGTGAGGAGTGTGTTCACCTGTGAGGGGGCATGTTCACCTGTGTGTGGGGAGGCATGTTCACCTGTGGGGGGGGCGTGTTCACCAGTGGGGGAGCGTGTTCACCTGTGTGTGGGGGTAGCAGAGCTTGATTTTGGATGTCTTCCTCTATTGCTCTCCACCTTACTTTCTTTCTGAGAGAGTCACCTCTCACTGAACCTTGAGTTTGTCATTTCATCTAGACTGGGTGGCCAGCAAGGTCTCTGGCTCCACTGTCTTTGCTTCCCCAGTGCTGAAGTTAAAGGTGTGTACACCACGTCTCACTTTTATATGGGTGTTGGGGATCTGAACTCAGGTCTTTGTTATTGTATAAGAATTTTACCTGCTGGGCCATCTCTCCAGACCCTATTCTATCTGTTTTCTTAATATATTCTTTTTGATAAGGTGATTTATTAATAATACAGAAAAATGTGATTCAATTTGTCTTTGTAGGACTAGATACCCTGGCTGTAGATTGGGAAATCATGGCTATTGTCGCCAGGTATCTGTTCAGTGAGTAGTTCCTGTTGATGCATTTTTATCAGGAGCTGAAGCAAGATGGAGATAACAGGAGGGACTGCCCAGGTTTCTTTCTTTTACTTCTTGTTCACAGGGATGCCCATGCCCACAGCTCCTCTATGGATGTGCTCATGTGTAGTGAGTAGGTGCTGGAATTCAGCTCACACTGGTGTCTCCCTTTGCACCAGGCAGCTCCCCAAAGAGCTGCTCTGTAGCTTAAAGAACACACTAAGTCATTTAGCAGTAGCATTCAGGCTGGACTGCTGAGTGTGTGAATTCTGTCCAAACGCTGCAGATGTTTAAGCTATTTCCTCTCGAGTTTGATGGAATAATAAAAGGTTACTGTTGTCACAGTAAGGAGGTCTGCAGCTGGCCCCATTTCCTTTTATTACTATCCAATGTAAACAGATTAAATCTAACTGCTCGGATCACCAGAAGGGTACATTTTTAAACCAGAAACTCCTGATTTCTTCTCTCTCCTCCTGTGCCCTCAGTCCCTTGTTTTTTTAATCGCTGGGAATATCTTGGCAACTAAGCACTCATGTCTTCCTCAAGAAGTGAAGGCTGCTTTTCAAGTTCACACTCCCTTCCCAGCAGCTAGGCACAAACTGCGGCAGCAGGGAGCAAGGGATGACCTTGACCTTGGAGGCCAACTGCCTACTGGCTGTAGCAAGGAGATGGTTAGAGTAACCCAGGGCAACAGGTAGGGGCTCCCCACCCCACTTGGGCTTCTTCTCTGCACTCCAAGAGAGCATACTCTTCTGGTACACAAGACCCCAGGAGACAACTGGCTGCTGTGAGGAAGATCTGAGACTCCATCTAGTCAGTCAGAGCTGAGAGTGACACGTGGGGGCACATTAGTCACTGTGTGAGTGCTACTACTACAAAAGAACAGCCTTGACCTATGGGGACATCATCTAAATCAGGGATTTTTTTTTATTAGGTTTTCTTTTTATTTAAACACACATAAAACTTCAAGTTTAAAATAAGCCTGGTCTGGAAAGTCCATGTACAAAGTGACTCAGAATGTTGCTGCTCTGGCTAAAGGGACCTTGGACCTTTTCTCTCCTAACTCCCCATGTCTGATGGGCCATCAAAGAATACAGCATCATGATGCAGACAGCAGGGAACTCAGAACCTAAACCTATCTGAGACCACATGATTCTGAGTAGCAGATACAGGTCCAGCATTTTCCTCACCACAAAGCTCTGTTTTACACCTGCCTGTCCAGATCAGTGTTCACTGTCCTTAGATCCAGCAGGTCTTGGTCTTACCACAATCACTTCAAGCTTTCACAAAGAGGAAAAGCTCCAAGACAAAAACAAGATCATATTTTACCTAGCAAGATTGTGCAAAGGTATGAAGGGACTCTGCTAATTCAGTGCAGTGACACTCAGAGGTGACCAGCTACCACAGAGCACCTGAGTGCTCAAACCGCATGCTTCTAATCATGATGAAGGCATGGGGAGACTGCACGGGCCCATACGAGGCATGACTACAAGGCATGATTCTGCTGGGAGGACAGCCCAGTGAGAGGGAATTTACAGAGAGAATGAAGTCCCTCCAGCCCGAGTCCTTGCTCCCACACTGAGAACTGCTCTGGGGTCAGAAGCAGTGTTCCACTTTCTGTACTGCTCAATGATTCAGCGGCTGTAAGTCAGTTACAGCTAGCCTCACTTTCCTGGGACAGCCTCACAGCAACCCTTCAGTTCTGCCCATTTACTTTTACCCATAAACTTAATTTCTATGGCCTCCACTTTTTAATAAGACACAAAGTGTGTGCATGTTGGGGATCAGTGTGGGCTAGGTAAGGAATTCCAGCTTGAATCTGCTAGACATGGCTGCTAGTCCTGCCCCCCCACTTCCAAACTCGCAGCCCGAAGCAGGCTGTTCAGCTTCTCAGAGCTGTGCTTTGATCACCTGTAAAACCAGAGGGAGCCACTGTGAAAGCAAAATGAAAGACAGCATGTAAAGATTCTGAAATTATAAAGTGCCTTAAATGTGAGGTATCTGTGTTATTACAATTATTTAATCAACGGAACAGACACATTTTTATGGCCCTTAGGAATTCTGCTGTCTGACTCCTGTCAGAATTCACACAACCTCGCCACACTAGGAACACAGTTCTAGCAGCAGCACAGTGTGTGGCTGGGGGCTTCCTCAGGCTGGTGTCCCAGCCACCTCCCTCTGGCTGGTGTCTGGAGAGAAACAATGCCACCAAATAATCCTCCAGCAGCCACGTGCAGAAAATTAAAAAGGAGCACTAATCCAGAAAGGAAATGGCTGACTTACTGCTCAACCTCTCTTGACATAAAATAGCAATGAAACAAAAACACCATTCTGCAGGAAGAAGGGAGAGGAAGTTTCAAGCTAGACAGAAAGTGCTGAAGGAAATTAAAGTACTGGTGTGCTCTGAAAAGAACTCTCCAAAGACACTGCTGGTTACCCTGATGTTTCCAAGGCCTCTCCAGTGGTTTCCATGTTGGCTTGCTGTGTGGAGGCCTCTCCCAGCCCATGACACTGCTAACCCCACAGTGTCTCACATCGTCATGGTGTTGGATGAGAGGAAGGAAAGCTTCCTGACAGACCCAGATGCTGAACAAGGAAGAATTGTACTGGGCAGTGCTGCCACGTGGGCTGAGCAGGGTGTGGTGCTCAATGCTAAGGGAAAGTTCTTCTACAACAGATCAGGGGCAGGCAAACTGCTCTCTTATCTGACCAGGCCCTCATGCCAGGTCTTTTGGAAAGCCCACCACCACTGTGATCTCTAAGTGTGGTCTCTAGCAAAAGACCCCATGTGAAGTGAGCCAGCTCGCTTCCAGAAAGGTGCATGAATTGTTACACACTATGACACCAGCAGACCGAGTCGGTCATACACTACGGCACAGCAGACCGAGTCGGTCACACACTATGACACAGCAGACCGAGTCGGTCACACACTACGGCACAGCAGACCGAGTCAGTCACACACTACGGCACAGCAGACCGAGTCGGTCATACACTACGACACAGCAGACCAAATCAGTTACACACTACAACACAAGCAGACTCACTTGCTCTAATTCTCCTTTCTCCAGCGCCAGCTCCTCCATCTCTGGTGTTGTCTCGTCTTCCAGGAAGGGATTGGTAGATGGTGGTGGGGACTCCAGCTTTTTCTATTAAGAAAGAAAAAGGGTTATTTTCTGAGCATGAGCCTTGCCAACGACCTACTTTATTCAACCCTTCTTAACAGCTGGATCATTGGTTCTGTCCTCATAAAAAGAATAGAAGAATAGGGGCCACATTCTCATCTGCATGTCTTCATATTCCTCTTGTACGTTTTTTTTTGTTGTTGTTGTTTTTCTTTTTGAGACAGGGTTTCTCTGTGTAGCCCTAGCTGTCCTGGAACTAGCTCTGTAGACCAGGCTGGCCTCGAACTCACAGAGATTGCCTGCCTCTGCCTCCCGAGTGCTGGGATTAAAGGTGTGTGCCACAACTGCCCAACTTCCTCTTGCATTTTCTAGAACCTGCACTGCCCACCGTACTCCAATTCTTTCTTTTAAAGACAGGTCTGTCTATGTAGCCCTGGCTGTCCTAGAACTCACTATGTAGACCAGGTACCCTACTCCAATTCTTAGCTGGCTAGAACTCTCACTCATCCTGTAGTCTTCACTTGAGAGGTCCCTTCTGGGAAGCCTTCCTCATCTGCCAAGTTTGGGCTACATGTCCCTGCAACATGTATAAGCTTTATGGGTATACATGAAGCTGGGCATAAGTTGCTTGTGCTGTAACCCTAATGTTATAAAGTAGAGACAGGTGGATCACAGGAGCTTGCTGGCTAGTCTGGATGATAGTAACCCTTTCTCAAGGGAATAAGGCTTAGAAAGAATTCCAACATCCTCCTCTGGCCTCCACATGTAAGTACACATACACCTGCAAACTCACAAGGGGAGGGGGAGGAGGACAGGGGGAGGGAAGAGAGAGAGAGAGAGAGAGAGAGAGAGAGAGAGAGAGAGAGAGAGACTGTGATGGCTAGAATCATGTAGGTGCTGGTCTCCATTGTGTCTTTGGTGCCTTTCATGTAATAGGTGCTCAATAAATATGGATGAATCCAAATGCCAGATGGGTTTGAATTCAAGAACTACAGAGCTAACCTCACATGTTCTAGATTAAAGCCAGAAATCCATTCCCAAGGCAAGTCCCATTATAATGATCACAACAGAAAGTTCCTTGAGAACAACTATTCCTCGTCTCTGGAATAAGATAGCTGTTTCAAATACATCAAGGAGGGAGCCACGGGCTCTGGGAAAGCTGGGGGCAGGAGATGTGCGTTTTAGCTCCAACTGTGCCGTGATGGTCAAACCATCTAGCGTCTTTGAGCCCCAGGAGCTGCATCTCCGAGTGAGGCTACAGTCACAAGACTGCTTCAAGGATCAAACATAAACAGTGTGCGAAAGCCAAGCAGAAGCATGAGTGCGGGCTCACCGACGATGCCAACTCCAGTGCAGGTACAGAGCCCACACAAGGCTTGGGAACATCTGAGGATTTCTGAACCAGAGGAGTCTTTTATGCTTAGGGGCTAAGAGTTTCAGCAGAAAGGAAGTCAAACGGCAAGCAGGACAAAAGAAGACAAGAGGCTAAGTGGAAAGGGAACTGTTTTATTTTTTAATACAAAATGTATTTGTGATATTTTAGCATCTACCAGTAGCGCAAGTTTATATAATTCCTAAAACCAGGAGAATGGCCACAGTTGGACGATTGTGTGAATGGCTGCCCACATCATCCAAATGTATTACAACAAAAACCAACCCCGTTGAGGTATCTGCTATCAACTTTAAGATAGTTCTGTTTACTCACATTTAAACTACTAAATTCTTATCCAAAATACTGGGGTGCTGTTTTGTAGTCAGACAATGGCTTCTGTACATGAAGAAAGTCTGATGGCAACTGTATTAGCCTAAGGCAATCATTTCTAAGACAATGGTGTTTGCACAAAACTGATGAGAAGCAGTGCAGTCAAATGGCCAGGCAAGCATTTCAGATCTCACCCTTTACATACTAGCTTCTTGACCTGCTGTGGGTTATTTATATGTGTGAGGTTTTTATTTTTATATGTGTGTGTGTGTGGTATTTATATAATATATGATATATATATATATATATATATATATATATATATATATATATCTTTCCTAAGCTTTCATCATCTTTTTAAGAGTTGCTAGTATTTGCCCAGGCATGGTGGTACATGCCTATAGTCACAATACCCTAGAGGCACGGGTAGCAGGATCTCAAGTTCAGGGGCAGTCTAGGATGTGTGTTAGTGAATTTCAGTTAGAATCCAGTCTGAGCTATCTGGTGAGTTCTAGGACAGCCTGGCAACTTAGTAAGACCCTATCTGAAAACAAGCAAACAAACAACACTGCTGATTTTAGGGGGAAAGGAAGAGGGAAAAACAGTATTTACCATGCCTAAATGTCAACAAATAAATTAGTTAAGTTAGGCATGCTAGTGGGTACTTGAAGTCCCAGGTTTTTGGAAAAGTGAGGCAGAAGGATCTCTTGAGCCAAAGAATTTGAAACCAGACTGGACAATAAAAGAGTCCATGTCAACAAAACAAAATCAAATCAAAAGTAAATACAAAACAAATCACAGATCCTCAGTTGGAGACACAGCTCAGGGTTATATTGAAAATTATATTTGCATTATAAGAGTTAGTTAGTACACGCCTGTGGTACTGGCCAAGCATTCATAATTAATATTAAGTCTCTAAGTGGTAATTTGGGAATGGCTGCCAGAACACAGAAAAACTCTGCCTATATTAATTTGGATTGTTTTAAACTGGGTTTTACTATTTCTCAGACTAGCTGTGAACTCTTGGACTCAAATGATCTTCCCTAGCCTCTCAAGTATCTGGGACTAATAAAAAAAATTTTTTTTTACAATCATAAATACCTTTTCCCCCAAAACATAATATTCCTATTAATTATTTGGGAATTTCATACAATGTATGCCATCACACTCACTCCCATTCCTCCCAGATCCACCCTCCCATCCTTGTGTCCCAACCCCAAAAAACCCACCAAGTTCAATTTGTGTTGCCTATACACTCCCTGGAGCATGGTCAAATTCTTAGTAGCAAGCCCCTTAAAGAAAACTGAGTCCTTCCCCACCCCAACTCCACCCTTGCAGAAGCCATCAACTGTGAGGAGCTAGATATACTTCAGCATCTCTATCACAGTTTTTAAGGACTCTCTTTGACGGCTTCCTTTTTTCTTTTTCTTTTTCTTTTGGTGGGGGTGGTGGTCATAGAAGCCTTCAATATCTCTCATTCTCAGATAGCACTGCAAAAGAAACTTCCTGGACTATTGCAGCCAGCAACAGCATGGATCACAGACTTCTACATGGTTTCCAGGGGCAGCACAGATCATGGACTTCAACATGGCTTCCAGCAGCAACTCAAATCAAGGACATCAACCTGGTCCCTAGTGGCAGCATGGATCATGGATATCAACATGGCCTCTGACCGCAATATGGACTATGGACATCAATACAGCCTGCAGCAGCACGGTGTCTGACGACGGCATGAAGCATGGAAGTCTCTCAAGGAGACTTAATCCAGAAAGTGACCCATTCTTCTCTCAGAGCAAGAGTGATCATGCAGTTGGGTAGCATACTTGCAGGCCAAGGGCAGTGCCTTGGTTCCATGCTCTCTCCCCTCAGCAGGTCAAACAGCTTGAGCAGCAGCAGCAGATTCACTGGGGGTTGGGTGGCAGCTCTAGCCTATCAGGCAAGCAGCGACAATGGGGAGAAGTGGGCCAGAGGTGCAGTTCCCATACCTGTTGTCAATATTCCACCTTCTCTTTTTCCAGTTCTAAGAAACTCCTTTATGAAAGCATCTTCCTGGAAGACCTGTCTTTTAGAAAGTTGTTCTGGAGATCCTGTGCACTCCACAGGCTCATCCATGTCTCCCCTGTGATCGCTTCCCTGGCTCTCTCAGGCTCCTTGGAGCAGCACCATGGCACTGTGGGTGCTGGCAGCTGCCACCATCTTGAATATTCTCCTATATAAATTCCAATATAAATTCCAAAAATATATAACAGCAAGATGGGTTCAGCAGGAAGAGGTACTTGCTATCAATTTCGATGACCTGAGTTTGATCCCCAGAACCTACATACTAGGAAAGAATCAACTCCTCAAAGTTGTACTGACCTCCACATGTATGTAGCAAATACAAACACATGCACACTTGCACACAGACAAACACACAAAATAAGTGAAAGAATGAATGAACTTAATTTAAAAAAGGACAAAATTCTTTCATTGTTTTTAGGAGAACAGAGTAAAATAGAATCAGGAAACAGTATGAGGTTGTCACAGTGCTGCAAGCAAAAGCTGATGAGGACGGGACTAAGCTGGAGACATGGATTCTGGAAGGATTTAGGAGGGGCCAAGGGGACCCAGTGAATGAAGGGAAGGAAGGAAAGAGGTTGAGGATCACATACTTTGGCTGGTATGGACACTCACTCAAATGGAGACCCTGTAGTTGAAGAGGGCATAGACTCTGGATCTGACATACCTGGTTCCAGCCCAGGCTCTACCTCTGGGTCTGCCTAGCTTCTCAAGCCTCAGCCCCAAATCAGATGGAAGACAAGCACCTGATGCGTGATCTGGCACACTGGGAAAGGTCACAGGGAAAGGCTCAGAAGCAGCAGCTTCCACTAACATAAATAGGGATGATGGCTCAAGTAGAGCCTCAGGTTTTGTTTTTTCCTTTTGAGACAGTGTCTTAAGAGGTGGCCAGGCTAGCCTTAAAGTTGCCATCTTCCTGCCTCTGCCTTCTCAGCACTGGGATCACAGGTGTGCATAGCATGTACTTCGCTGCAAAGAAAGAAGCAGGGGCACAAGACTGAAAGTCTTCTGAAACCGGTTTCTTTCCAATACCACACAGGCAGCCTGCCCCATTGACTTTCTGGGATCTCTCCAAGAAACGGAAGCAGTGGGCTGTCAGTTTACAAGTGTGAACGGCACAGCAAAATGCTTCCTTCTTCCCAGCCCCACCACTGCGCACTCATTACCCGGCTGAAAAATGCAGCTGTACTAAGCCCAAGAGCGGGTGCCGAGGGCCATGCTGCTTCTCATATTCATCTGCTATGGTGAAAACAAGTCTTTGCCAACAGCAACCACTGGCACAGGATAGCTTCTGGGTGACAGTCCTGCTGTCAGCCATCAGGGTCACACTTCTCCTTCCTGCTCTGCAGCTGGTGCAGACCAGAGAGAACTGCTAGTCTGGATTTGGATTTTAAATAACTGGAATGACATATCCTATAAACTCTGTGGGGCTAGATGAAATGAAGTATTTGCCAAGAAGGGAAAGGATTTCCAATTTTAAAAGAATCCATTCTTTTGGCGATGATGACAGTGTCTCAAGTCCACATGGGAAGCTAAAGTTCTTCATATAGCAACTTAATTGCCTTTGATTGGCTCACATGGGATTCCCAGCACCTTCATAACAGAAGGGGCCACACACGGGCCAGCCAAGCTGTCTCATTTACTGTGAGAAGAGTGTGGCTTCAGCCAGGTGTGTTTCCGCATCTGGGCCTGCACACACAAATCCTCTTTGGAGGCCCTGGCTGGACACGTTACATTATCAAAGAAAGAACACTGAAATTTAAGGCCATTTTCCCCTTCCCTGAAGAAGAAAGCCTTCAGCTATGAGATGAAAGCCCCACATTCTCCGCAGTTCTCATTCCATAAACACTGCACCAGGTCAGTTCCTGACTGGTACTTTAAGAGGCAGCCTGTGGGCCTTAGCTGACAATCAAGATCGCAGGCAGGGGCTGCTCACACCTGGTGTTTACTATCCTCCACCACTCTTGCTGCCACATGTTCGTACCTCACATTGAAGGTATTACAGGTTTCTTTCTCCTGATAAACCGTAAGCATCTGTCTGACCCAACTTCTCATCTTTTTCTGAGCCTCTGCACAGAACACACTTGAGGATTTTCTTGTCCAACTAACACTTCTTCACAAATGTTTTCCACACACAGGTTTTTGTTTTCTGTACAGAAAATGTGTATACTGTGTGTGTGTTCATAAGGAAAAAGACAGGAAAGCTCCAGGTAAGAAGAAAAAGAACTTACTTTAAAAATATTCTCTACTAACGTTCAACATGTAGGTAACAGCTGAGGGTGAAGGTGCACACATGTAATTAATCCCAGCACTTGGGAGACAAGCAGAAGATCGAGTGTTCAAGGTTAGCTTCTGTTACATAGTGAGTTTGAAAAAGGTGAAAGATTTTATATATCAAATGGATAAAAGAAAGCATATTCAACAAATGGTGCGGGCATAACTGGATATCAACATGTAGAAGAATGAAAATAGAGCCATATCTATCACCATGCACAAAACTCAAGTCCAAATGGATCAAAGACCTCAACATAAAACCAATCATGCTGAACCTCAAAGAAGAGAAAGTGAGAAGTCCACTTGAATGCATTGGCACAGGAGACTGCTTCCTAAATATAACCCCAGTAGCACAGACACTGAGAGAAACAACTAATAAATGAGACCTCCTGAAACAGAAGCTTTTGAAAAGCAAAGGACACAGTCAACAAGACAAAACGACAGCCTACAGATGGGAAAAGATCTTCACCAACCACACATCGAACAGAGGGCTGATCTCCAAAATATAAAAAGAACTCAAGAAATTGGACATCAAAAGAACAAATAACCCAATTAAAAAAATGGGGTACAGATCTAAGCAGAGAACTCTCAACAGAGGAATCTAAAATGGCTGAAAGACACTTAAGGAAATGCTCAGCATCCTTAGTCATCAGAGAAATGCAAACCAAAACAACTCTGAGATTCCATCTTACACCTGTAAGAATAGCCAAGATCAAAAACATGATGACAACTTATGCTGGAAAGGATGTCAGGTAAAGGAAATACTCTTCCATTGCTGATAGGAGTGCAAACTGGTACATCCCCTTTGAATATCAGTATGGCAATTTCTCAGAAATTAGGAGACAACCTACCTCAAGACCCAGCAATGTCACTTTTGGGTATATACCCAAAGGATGCTTAATCATACCACAAGGACATGTGCTCAACTATGTTCATAAGGGCATTGTTTGTCATAGCCAGAACCTGGAATTGGCCTAAATGCCCCTCAACCAAAGAATGGATAAGGAAAATGTGGTACATTCACACAATGAAGTATTACACAGCAGAAAAAAAAATGACATCTTGAAATTTGTGGACAAATGAATGGATGGATCTAAAAAACATCATATTGAGTGAGGTAACCCAGACCCAGAAAGACAAAATATCATATGTATTCACTCATAAGTGGCCTTTAGACATAAAGCAAAGAAAAACAAGCCTATAAATCACATTCCCAGAGAACCTAGACAACAATGAGGACACTAAGAGAGACAAATATGGATCTAATGTACAAAGGAAGTAAAAAAAAGACAAGATCTGCTGAGTAAATTGGGAGCATGGGGACCAAGGGAGAGGGTTTAAGAGGAGAGGAGAGAAAGGGAAGGGAGCAGAGAAAAATGTATAGCTCAATAAAATCAATAACAAAATTTAAAAAAATAATTAATTAAAAAAAGGAATAGGCACAACCTAACTCTCTTTGAGGATGCTATTCAAATGGAAGAACATGTTCTTTTAGCAACAAGGAATCATTTATAGGGGCCAGAGTGACAATTACTCAGTGGCTAATAGCTCTTTTTGATCTTACAGAAAATCAAGGTTCAATCCAACTTCATGTGGTGTTCACAGTCATCCTTAACTCCAGTTCCCGGGGAATCTGACAGTTTCTTCTGACCTCCTTGGGTACCAGGCACAGACATGCACACACACACCTACTAAACCTTCAGAAAAGTTTTAAAAAGAAACCACACATAAATATTTTCAAACACCGACAGGAATTCCTTGGACATGACAAAACTACTTCCCTGCTTACACCAGATCCCTGGGGAGCCCTGAGCTCCCCTCCATGTCTGACGGTCTTCCTAAGGTAGGCATTAAGTTGCCAGAAGGCTGAGGTGTGGGGTGGCATGCTCTGTGTGTGAGCATCAAGGCTGACAAGTGCAAGTGGGTGTAGTGGTGCATGTCTATATCCTCAAGCCTGGGAGATGGGAGCAGGAGGACCTCATGTTCTAGGTCTGGCTGGGTTATACAACCCTGTACCCAAAACCCAAAGCAAGACAGAACACTGTTTCCACAACTTTCTGTTTTTAAAATGTTACTTTTTTAAGCTGAGAAAATACACTTTACGTTAAAATGACCCCTAAATTAAATGACAATTCTGTTTGAAAGGTCAAGAGGAAATGGACTCCAGCAGCAGGATGTAGGGAGGATTCGTATTTTTAAAAAAGACAAAGAAAAAGAAAACTCAAACTCAGAGAGGCAGTTAACCCCAATCTACTCTGCTTTCAGCAGAAGGCTGGATAGAATTTGCTCACCTTCAATCTAATCATCAGGTCACTAAAAATGCATATGGATACAGTTAAACCACATACAGACATTTGCTTTTAATTTCAAGGCAAGTGAGCCTTAGACTTTCTTAAATCCCTCCTGCAGGGTCAGAAGTTGAGGTAAGAGGCGAACACACTGGCTGCTCACGTTTTGCAGAAAGAGCTGAAGGAAGTATGGGGATGGAACTTGGGAGCACTAGTACAGACAGACAAAGCAAGTCCATTCTCACGGTTCTTCCAGTCAAAAGTAAATCATGCCCCCTTTACTGTCAAAGTCACCAAGGGCTTAAAGTGATACAGAGAAGCCAGGGATAGTGTGTGTATGTGTGTGTGAGTGGGGGTGGGAAGAGGGAGAGAGAGAGGGAGAGGAAGAGAGAGAGTTAGAGGTGGCATAACAAACTAACAGCAGGCAGTCTCCCTGATTTGTTTTCCAAGGAGTCTGCTAAAGTTCTATAAAATCTGATGTGTATTATATAGTGTTAAGATATACCTGGATCCATTTTGTAGTTTATTCTGAGATCCTAAAACAAAATGGTAGTCAAAAAAAGATTTTTTTTCAAAAGGTCTTCCCTGGAGGCAAGCAGCAAAGGAAGAGGGACAGGACCAGGGAACAGCAGGCCAGGTCACTCAGCCTGGGAGCTATGGCCTCTTTCCAGTGTCATTGCTACAAGTATTGTCAGAGTCATGACTGGTTCACTAGAGTCCTTCCCATCAAGGATGACAGAACACAAGCAGAATGGATGGCCCCTGCTGGTCCAGAGTGAGGTGATGGCAGGAATCAGGCCCAGTGTGAACATCACCTAAAGTAAGAACCTTCCCAGCACCCCAAAGCTAGGGGTCTGAGAACCTGGCCTAGACACTGGGAACCGAGCTGAAGAGGCCATGGCAGCCTGTTGGTGTTCTAAAAGTCTTGTTAAAGAGAAAAATCCTTGCTGACTACAGGACCCCCACTGTCAAATGCAGATTGGCTGCTGAGGATTGGTAATTGCAAGAGACAACGGTCCAGAAGAAGACAGTGAACTCTGTTAGAAGCTGACTGACTTTAAGAAGTGTGTGGGGGCAGCTGACCATCGAGAAGAAAAGTAAATAAAGAGCTTGTGATGTTCTGCAGGCTCGTGTGTGTCTCTGTGTGTGTGTGTGTGTGTGTGTGCGCGCGCGCGCGCGCACCTCCCTGGTCAAGGATTGTGATCTGAAACTCCCTTAGGAATCTGACAGGAGAGAGAAGCAAAGTCTGAATAATTAGAAGGGAGACTGACAAACCAGTTCTGCCAAAAAAATTTAAAAATCACATGACAAGAAAGGCAAGGTCTGGGGAAGAGGGCTCTTATCTGAGGAGCAACTCCAGGATGACAAGGTTTCATGCCCCCGCTAAAGGAATCAAGGTGAAGAAGTGCAGTACGATTATGAGAAACAAGCGCCCCAGCCTACCCCTCCAGACAGAGGTGGCTGGCAATCAGTCAAGTGCCACCGTGATATTGCTACTCTGTTGTCTACAATAAAACCAAACCAAAAAGGGCACCATCCTCACAAGCAGGAGCAGAGTTCAGGCTGGCTTCCCAGGGTCTCTGCTTATTGACCTGCTCAGTAGCATCAGCCTGTCTACAAGCCTAGCCATATTATTTACTTCCTAGTTACAGCATACTCCTTCTACAAAGTGATGGTTTCAGAACGACATTCTTGTTCAAGTATCTGCACATACTTTCGCCACATCCACTCCACACTGCTTTTTCCTGTCTTGTCCTCCTCCAAGCCCCCACCCTAGCACTGTTGACCCCTCGGGGATTTCTTGGATTGGTGACAATGTCATGTGTCCTGGACAGACTTAGGTTTGCAGACTGCCTTGGTTATCAGTTACAGCACAGTCATCTGTGATCCTTACGTGATCTAACAGTAGCAGAAATCACCAGGAGTGGGGTCCTGTTGACAGGGGTGGGTAGATATTCCAGAATCTGTTCTGGGGCCTGTGTCTTGTTCACATAGTTGGATTTCTGATCCACAGAAGTGATCCTTGTGTGCTACCCAGCTTGGCTAGCTGGAAACCATGAGAGCTCAGGGATTACATCCAGGGTGGGCCTGGTACTCAGTGCTGAAAATTCTCTGTCCTGTGAGGCTGAAGCAGGCTGTCTAAGCTGCTGCTGAGAAGAGGGCTCAGGCAGCACTGTGGGGAGGAGCGCAGACATGAGGGTCTGGCAGGTGACGCCAAGCAATGGCTTCTCAGCAGGCACACACATTTCCCTGGGGTTTTGTTTTTTTGTTTTTGTTTTTGACAGTACCAGGGATTGAACCCAGGGCCTTATAAAGCAAGCACTCTATCACCTAGCTACAGCCATTGCCCCAGTCACACACTTCTTTCTGTGGCTTTTCTGACTTTTGCTTTCTTTAAGGACTATGGTGGCTTGAATGAGATGTTCCCTATAATTTCAGGAATTTGAATACTTCTTCCCTGGTTGGTGGTACTGTCTGAATAGGTTTTAGGTGTGTGGCCCTGCTGGAGGAAGTGTGTCTCAGGGAGCAGGCCTGAAAGTTTCAAAAGTCATAGGCCATGCCCAGTTTGCTCTCTGCTTCTGCTTCAAGTTGGAAGCCGTCTGCTACTATTTCAGCCACCATACCTTCATATTGCCATGCTTTCTGCCAGGATGACAATGGATTCTCATCCCCCTCATAGGCCCGAATAACCCTTCCTTCTAAAAGTCATGGTGTTTCATCGCAGGAATAGAAAGGTAACTAATACAAGGATACTTTCATCCATTTGTGGCCTATTTTTTTACTCTATTACTAAAATAAAATCACTTTTGAAAATGAGTTAGTATGCAGAGGACTGTCTATATACCTTATTTGCTTATTCAATGTGAAGGTTTTGTGTTATTCTTTCCTTGCTTGTTTTTCAGTCAGAGCTCATAGAGCCCATGATGGCCTCAAATTTAATTTGTAGTTGGAAATAACCTGGAACTTCTCATCCTCTTGCCTCTACCTCCCAAGCAGGATCACAGGTCTGTGCCACCACACCCAGTTTCTACACATCTTCAGCATGGAAACTATTTTGTGATTACAGTTGTCTTCAATAAGATCATGAGTGAGTATAAGCAGATAGAGGCTTGAGCTATTGCCTTAAAATAGGACTGTCATCATTTTTATATGACCAAGTGGGTTCCTAAGATGGCACATAGTTGCCAATACCCTACAATGGCTCCCTGAGCTTAGCTGGGGGAGACAGCCATAAGGAAACAGAAACTTAAGCCCCAGCATTTCTCAGAAACTCTGTGACTCAGATTTCCTCTCCTCCCTAAATGGCCACCTTCCACACGCAGGAGGACATCTGCTGTCCACAAACTGCCCGACTGCAACCGGCACAGAGCCCTCCTGCTAGGCGTGGCCCAGGGACCCTGACAGAGAGGGCAAGGTCTACCCTAAGCCTTCAGAATCCCATAAAGCCGACTTGCTTTCCCAGCTGGACTGCTGCTCTCTACTCCCATGGAACACTCACAGTTTGTCTCCTAATAATAATTTTTCTACCCATAGAGTGGTCCTCTTCAGTGGTTTTGCGGCACTCACTTACAGAGGATTCTACCAAAGTGCCAGGACCTTAAGACGGGAAACCTGGGAGCTAGAGAACATTGCATGGTGGGGGATGAACAGGTGAGTGGCCTGACTCCAGCTCTATTCTTCCACCAGAGTGGCTGCAATTCTGTTTGCATTATTATCTCTATGACTTCTGAAGTAAAATGAGCATGGTAGGAATCTTCTACAGGGATGAATCAGAGTAACTGATGGCAGAGAAATGCACATAGCTCAGTGTGGAACATATGGCAGGAATTAAAAACAAAACAAAACAATCATGTCAAGTTTAGATTCCCCATCGTTTCGTTAGGAGTTTTGGAAATCATTTATATGGCCCACGTCCCTTGTTAAAAATAACTTAAACTGGGCACAGTGGCATGTGTCTGTGGCCCTAGCTCCTCTGGAGCGGAGAGGAAAGGGTCACTAGAGACCAGAGCCAAGGATGATGATGTTCACACTTTACAGAGAAACAGTGAATGAAATCGGGCTACCGCAGCCTCTGGTACCCAGATCCAGCTCCCTCAGGAAAGTCTTACCAGGGTTCCATCTGTCAGGGTGCAACCGGAGAAGCGTTTTGCAAGAAACCCCTCAAAGTTAGTTGTCCTCTGAATTGCAAAAAGAAGCAATTTCACCTCAATTTCCTTAGCTCTGGCTCGCATGATTTTGGAAAGTTCTGTCCTTCAAAGTAAAGAGAGAAGACTGCAGTCAAACAGACATCTTTTATTTATTTATGACAAAGGGGCTGGAGAGATGCTTCATCAGCTAAGAGCACTTGCTGTTCTTACTCAAGACCCGGTTCAGTTGCCAGCACCACATGGTAGTTCACAACCATCTGTAACTCCAGTTCCAAAGGAATTGATGCCCTCTTATGGCCTCCATGACACCAGGCATGCACATGAGCATATATTACACGCAGGATATACATATACACATAAATAAAAAAGAAATATGTATTTAAAAAAATACATGCTCCCAGCACTTAGAAGGTAGAGGCAGGCAGATCTCTGTGAGTTTGAGGCCAGTCTGGTCTACACAGCAAGTTCCAGGGACAGTCAGGGCTACACAGAGAAACCAAAAATATAAAACATAATAAAATTTAAAGTAAAATACAAAATACAAGCGTGTGTATATGTGTGTGAAAGGAAATATCTTTCATTTAGGAAAAAATGTACAGATCATTTCAAACGTTGAGGTCTATTACCAACTCAGTCAAAGCCTTGGGACTAGAAATGTTTTCCTCCTGGCAGGGGACACAGTCTAAGAACATTCCTCAGACACTTGAAACCTAGGTAGTACACAGCCCTACACATGCTGTGCTTTTTCCACACATGTCTCTATGGAGGGGTTTAATTTATAAATTAGGCACAATAAGAGCATAATTTATAATTTATGATAAAACAACAATTATAACAATAAATTGTAATAAAAGTTACTGTAAAACTCATGAACTATTTCTTTCTAGCATCAACCATGGAGAGACATATAGGGAGACTATACAGACCATAAGTAAAAATTTTGAAGTTATTCTCCAGTAAAAATACATCAAGATTTACAATACAAATCTGATAATGTGGTCATTACTATATTTACATCTCTATGTGTTTGTTCTGAGACCCCCCTCAAAAAAAAAAAAAAGACAAAAGAAAAAAAGTTCCTGGCTGGCCTGGAACTTGTTATGTAGCCCAGGGTCTCAAACCTAGTGATCTGCCTGCCTCCGCCTCCCAAATGCTGAGATTGAAGGTGGGCACCAATATCTGGCCTATTATAGTTTCAAATTTTCAGTCACATGAAACCGTACATCAGGCCTGTGAGCAGGAGACAGCTGAGAGTTACCTTGTCACATGGCAGAATTCTACTGAGATCCTCTCTGTCATGTGCCACTCCCGCGGAAACATCCGGCCATACTTCTCCTCGTAGTCCACAAGCTGGCGCTTCACCCAGGCATAACGTCTGTCAATTTTGTCCAGCCAGGCGACCTCATGAAGGGAGGAACAAAACCACTCAATGCTCAGAATCACAAGCAAAAACTAGGACCCAAGAGAGGCAGCCAACCTCCATCTTTCTCCCACTTAACAGAATCTATACCATGTTATTTACTTGAACTGGTCCATGGCTGGGCATCAGAGCTCTGAGTGTTTTTTCTGTATGGAAAGTGTTACACACAAGTGCATTCTTCTGGGGGAGAGGACAGCTTTCATTAATTTCCCCAAATGGTCAGTGACTTAATATGGTGAAGATCCTCTAGCCTGTAAAGTCAGCCTGGGGATCTGTGGCTCAGGGCACAACGCTATCAAATAGTTAATTGTACTAGTAAAGTATAGGTCAGGAGGCTTGGCAGCATTAGTTTCTTTTTCAGTAAAATTAAATCGTTTCATCTGGCCAATACTTACATCTTGGTTTTCTTGAAAAAGTACTAGATACTCTGATAGATGCTGTTTAATAAACTTTTTGATGATTTCCTGTTTGATTCGGGGGTCCAAGATGTTAGCCACCAGGCACGCATCTCTCAGGACATTGCTGGGTCCTCCTGGCCTCTGGGGAAACAAACAGCAAACAAACAGCATAAATGGCAGAAGTGCCTATACCTCTCTCCTGGCCTGTAACAGCTGCTTCTTCCTTGTCTCTCACTGTTCTTACTCCTCTCCTCGGACATCTGGTCTTGCTGCAGTAGACTGATATCTTAGTCACTGGTTCTTTGAGAAAAGAACAGCAAGCTAGTTTTGCAGTAGCCAACCTAAAAGCTAGCCTGTGACTCAATAGTGAGACATTCAAGAAAACAGAGCCAGCAAAGATCACAGAAAAGTTTACTTTCCGTGTATCAAAACCGAAATGACCTAAAGAGCCAGAATGACAACAGAGATTATGTTGAAGAGGCCCAAAAGTCACTGTCTCTCACATGTACCATTTTTTTTCCTGCTTCCAACCTTCCTAGGATCCCTGTTGTTTTGTTTGCTTACTTGACAGCTGGCCTGCCTGCCTACCTGCCTGCTTGCCAACTTTGAGACAAGGCCTTGCATGTAGCCCAGGCTGGCCTCAAACTCGGGGTCCTTCTCCTTCAGCTTCCCAAGTGCTGAGATCACAGGCATGCCCTACTATGCCCAACTGTCATTCCTGCTCTTAAAGAGCTATATTTGTGACAAAGAGGGTGGTGGTTTTAAAAACCCACACTAAATTCCAAACCAGCAGACTCGTTTCACTGATGGCCAATCACCCAGACAGACTGCCAAAGGTGAAATACTGAAACACCAGGTCCCTGACCTGAAGGGTGGAGGTGGGGAGGGGCTGTAAGGATACAGCAGCTAAGAAGGGCCTTGTTTACTACTAGAGCAACTGCTTCTCACTGGCCTGCTGCTAATGCATCACTGAATATATGTGCTGACCAGGATCCCTATAGTACAAAGAACCCTTGAAAACTCTTGGTTTGATACATAGCCTGGTGATTTGGCAGAAGTTACTCAGCCTCACCTGAAAAGCAATGGGCTTAAATCAGGATGAGCAGAAGTTCTTCCAAAGCCTTCCTGATTGTTTGTTTTTGAGCAGAAGTTCTTCCAAAGCCTTCCTGATTGTTTGTTTTTATCAAGTCTGTCCATCTCAATTGATGTTCAAATATCAGACAAGGTGCCTGGACCCAAACTGTTACAATGTGACCTGCTCTACTCTGAACCACTGCTCTGCTGCCCTCTGAACCAATAGAATGTTTAACTCTGGCTTCCAGATGAAAATGCTTGAGCTCACTGACAAGTCATGGAGACCAAAACTTAGAGGTTCAGAGGTTCAAATTTTCTCATTTACAAAAAAAAAATTACTAAATTATCTTGGTGTCTTAGTACTTTTCTATTTCTGTGAAGAGACGCCATAAACAAGGCAACTTATAGAAGAGAAAGCTGATTGGTGTGCATGGCTCCAGCATGGCAGCAGGCAGGAAGGCAGGGCACTGAGCAGTGCTTCAGACTTTACATCCTCATTCAAAAGCGGGAGGTGGAGAGGGTGCCAGGAATGGCATGAGCTTTTAAAACCACAAAACCCTCACCCAGTGGGCACATCTCCTCCAACAAGGTCATACCTCCTAATCCTTCACAACACTTCTACCAACCAGGGACCAGTATTCAAACACATGAGCCTATGGGGACCATTCTCCTTCAAATCACCACATTTGGATACTTGATTTTGAATTGTTAATTTTTTTTTTTCTTAAGACAGGATATTTCCTGTGTAGCCCAGACTGGCCTAGAACTTGCTGTATAGTCTGAGCTAACTCATAGTCCTCCTGCCTCAATCTCTAGGATGCTGGCTGGCGTGATAGGCACACCCACTAATCAATACTTTAAAAAAAAAAAGTTTTGGTTCAAATTTGCAAACCAGGATTAGTAACACAAGGCCTTTTTAGAAAAATCAAAAGCCTTTAAAAACGGAAAAAGAAAACTTAACAATATCCCATTAAGTAACAGTCAGAAAAGGAAGTCAGGTCATTAAACCCTTTTAACTTCATATGCCCCTGGGACCTGGGAGAAAGGTAGAGAGTAGGCCATAGTTAGATGAGAGGCAAACAGTAAAGACAGCCTTCACCCACATCCTTCTGAAACATCGTGCAATGGGATGCAATGGGATGGGGCAGAGAACACAGGAAGGCAGTTGCCTGGGAAGACTACTATTTACAACTAGTACTAGTCTAAAATAGTAGCCACCAGCCAGGCAATCCCTTTTTGCTTCTGAGAACTTCATTTTCCTCAGAGGGCCATGAGGAATAATGGCTTTCCAATCTATGCCTTTCCTGAGTTTCATCAGGTGACTAAAAGATGCAGTTCTCGAAGCAAAGTGCTTCACAAATGAATATCAGATTCCTGGCAGTCAGTTGAAAAACACAAGGCATTAAGGTTAGGAGCTGGTCGCCTACAGAAAGCAATCTATCAAAGCCAGGGCTGCCATCCCCACCTACTTCCTAATACAGAGCACAAAGGAAAAGCGATTAAGATATTTCCAGTTATTGAATTCTGGAGCAAATGCAGGAAATGCTCCTTGGCTCACGAGTGAACGTATATCCATCTCATCTCCACCCACGGAGCCCGGTGAGGAACGCTGCTGGCCATGTGCTCGGCTTCGCTTTTGCCTTTAACAATGCTTTCTCTTGAAACAGCTCAAATAATAGAGAAAACAAGCTTCTGCGGGTTCTGCCCTCCCCAACACATGCAAGGCATTAAGATGACATCTGCTGCAATGTGAAGGATGGAGCTAATAGCAGTTTCCCAGCACAATGACAGCCAAGGGAGGGAAGCCTGTGTGAGAGACATGCACCCAACAGCTCCCAAGCGAAAGCGAAGGCCTCGCAGACACAACAGAGACAGTTCCACCACCAGCAAGCTCGAAGATCCCAGAGAAGAGGATTCCCATCGTTAAAAGCGACCTCTGGATTGTGTCATGAGAGTTACATAAGCTCCTAGACACGCCTCCCAGTTGTCTACTCACCACAAAGCCAGTGTTATATAACAATTCTAAAAAACACTGTGGTTCGAAGGTTTTTGTTTTTATTTTAAACACAGCTATGAGGGAAAAAATGTGGGTTTATAGAGCAGACAAAATGCAAGATTTGACAAACATTAAATTAAACCAAAAGAATCTTCATTTTTTTTCCTCCCCAGAGGGGGGATCTCATGTAGCCCAGGCAAGCTCAGCATGTAGGCAAGGATGAACTTGAACTTGTGATTCTCTTGCCTCCATCTTTCTAGGGCTTAGATTACAGACATGCATCACCATACCCAATTTATGTGGGGCTAGTGATCAAATTCAGGCTTCATGCGAGCTTAGGTAGGTAGTCTACCACCCAAATCACACTCCTGAACCCAAGTCCTCTTTCTGAGGCTGGAAGGACACAGATCAATGGTCAGCATTGCATCGTGATACTTAAAACCCAGTCGGCAGACAGTGGCCTGTGTCGGTCAACACCTCTGGAATGAAACCATGTGCACCACCACTCACACATCTCACACTCACCGGATGGAGGATGAGCACAGTGGGAAACCTAAAGATTGGAGGGAAAATGCAGACTAGTACCTTGGTACCCTGTGAAGGAAACGCCTCTTCAAAATCAGCCAAGATCTGCTGTCCTAGCTCAGTCTGCGCAGCCTTCACCCTGGGGAAAAAAGGGACTGTATTAACGACTGGCAACATTTTCAAATTCCTGTATACAATGGATCCACGGGGTCAGGAACTGTTAAAGTCTCTAGGACTCCATAGGTGATCACCTGGGAAGGAAGGAAAAGAGATGTACAGCTAGGTAAGAGAGGTCATGCAGAAGCAAGAGAGGTCACACAGGAGCAGGGCTATGACTTGGATACAGGCATCTCAGGATGGATTGTCTTTCTTTTTTTTTCTTTTTGCAATGCTAAGGATTGAACCTATGGCCTTGAGCATGAGAGGTAAGTGCTCTGCTACTGAGCTAGGCTCTCAGCCCTTCAGGATACAGTTCCAGGTCACCTTTACCTACTGTGTAATATGTATGTGTAACTGTATATATGCTGATCTTCATAAAATTTCATTTGGGGGTGGTTATACTGCAGGGAAATATTATATACCAGCACCCCGAGTAAACACAAATCTGTCGGATTACTAAAACAATTGCTTCCCATTCTACAGGTACGGAGTGGGAAGAGTGGTGCAGACTGTTTCAAGTAGCTTTACATTTGCTTCTTATAATATTTTAATTCAGAAATCTAATATTTAAAGCAAATAACAAAAAGAATGTTTCCTAAGGTGAAAGAAAAAGAGTCAGTTGATCAATAAACTATTGTTTAAGAGCAAAGGACACCATCTGTAATCCCAGCACTGAAAAAGCCAAGGCAGGAGGGTCGCAAGTTCAAAGCCTGACCAAGGAGATGAACTTCAAGACCATGTCTCACACAGCAAAACAAGACAAGACAGGCAAAACAAGTGATGGGCACTGGATGGAGATGTAGCTTCAGAAGAACGTGAGGGAAAGAGCGACTGGGAGGAAAAACGTGTAGAAGGCTGGGGTGGGCTGCTGCTTGACGGCATCTGCAGGACCAACAGCCTGACTGAAAGGAGAAAAGGAGAAGCAGCTAGGACGAAACAGTCGTGTCCTCCTTGTACCGGCCAGCTGCCTCTGCTGGTGACACCCAGCTTGTCCAGGCACAGAGCTAGAGAGCTAGGCTCCCGGGCAGCGCTGGACCTCCCTGAGCCTGACGTAAAGGCGTGCTTTGCCAAAAGCACCATGAAATAGCATGCCTCCTTGCTTGGACTCCACCCTGCAACTTCTGGATTGATTTTATAAAGTTTCTAGAAATAGCGAACAACCTAAAACCACAATTTCTTTGGCTATTGAGGAGAACCTGGCAAGTGGCTGAGATTTTATTTTTAACGAGAGCATAGGCATGACCCAGAACACTCAGTTTCTTCCTGTGGCATAGTTATAATCAGGCCTGATTCCAAATACTATCCAGGGTTTTCCACTATCTTCAAATGTTCCAAACCATTCCTACAGGTGAGTTTGTATTCTTCTAAGTTTGTGTTCAAGATAAGGCTGTGCTGGAATCCACCCCACCCCCACCTGCAGTTGCCCAAGAGACATCTGGAAACATCCTGAGTGTAAAGTCTGATGCGAGAGAAAAGAATGTGCTTTCATAAAACTGCTCCTCAGAGCATCTTGCCACTCCCCAGAGTGAGCCAGCAGGCGGTCTCCTGTGGGCCTGGTCACAAGGCAGAGATCCGGATGCTCACACCCCTCTCTTCTGATCCTCTTCTTGGAATTGTAAAGACAGCACCATTTCTTTCTTGAGGCACAGGACAAATCGTGTAGGTGAGGTCACCCCTGACTAGAGGTATGCATGGTCAGGGCCACTGGCCCCCATGAGGCTGCTGGGCTCAGCTCTGTCTCTGCTACCTCTACTCTACTCCAGTTCTCAATTTCTATGTTCTTACAGTGGCTGGAAAGACAACCAGAGTACAAAGGAAAAGGAATTCCAGGTTCCCACCTGTAATGATTTCTAATATTTAAAGTCACCTTTGAGACCAGATAGACTTAGCTGTGCCACTAAAAACTGCATGGAATAAGTTACTTCCTTAAGTGGGCTGGAGAGATGGTTCAGCAGTTAAGAACACTGCTGCTCTTCCTGAGGACCAAGTTGGTTCTTAGGACCCATATCAGGTGACTCACAACTGTCTGTAACTATGATTCCAGGGGAGTCGACAGTCTTTTCTGACCTCTGAGGGCACATATATAAAGAAGGAGGGAGGGAGGGAGAGAGGAAGGGAGAGAGGGAGAAAGAGAGAGAGAGAGAGAGAAGGGGGTGAGGAGAGAGGCCTGTGCTAGACGACTTCAGTGTGTTTCCAGTACTGATAATTTCACAACAACCCGCTTACTGTTTTAGCTGGCAATAGTACTCACTTTTACAAGTGGTGGCAAGAGGGATTTATAATTAACATTAGGGCAGAAAAACAAGCTTCCGCCTAGAACTGTTTGCAGCCATAGTTGTCTCTCAGTGACTGAGATGAAGGAGCAGCTATTCCCCTGGAGACACTGCTGACAAAGAGAGATCACATGCACAGATATTTTCTGGTGAGCCATAGCTTCTATAATGGTTACAGCTTATGAATGAGTCCCAAAAGGCTCCTGTATTGAGGGCTTGGTCTTCAGGTAGTGCTACTGAGAGGTGCTGGACCATGAAGATGAACTTCACCAAGGAACTAAATCATTGACAGATTCACCGTTTGACAGGATTATTGGGAAATGATGGAACAGGGAAATGGAACATGGTTTGAAGAAGTTGGTCTCTGGCTGGGGTGGGCATGTCAGGCTCGGTGACAGGCATCTGGACCCACTGAGCCAGTATGATTGGCATGTATTTTGTCCTCAGATCCTTGGTGAGCCACCCTGCTCTACTGTGTACTTCCTACATGATGGATGCTCTGCCTTATCTATGTTGCCCAGAAGCATCATAGTCAGTGACCATGGACTGAAACCATGAAACAAAATAAGCCTTACTTCTATTCTTTTCTTTTCTTTTTTTGAGATAGGGTCTCCAAGTAGCCTTTGCTGGTCTGTAACTTGCTATGTGTATCAGGTTGACCTCAAACTCAAAGAGATGTACCTGCCTCTGCCTCATAGTGTTAGGACTAAAGAAATGCATCACCAGTCCGGCAACCATTATCTCTTTTAAGCTGTTTTTCTTTGTTATTCCCTCACAGTAATAGAAACTAATGCAACAATCAATTGTCTAAACAGGATCCTAGAAATAAGCTAACAGACTCATCATCAGCCCACCAACTAATGTGTAGCAGGAAGGATTAAAAGGTCCTTCCAGCAGCTGAATGTGGTGGCACACACCTTTACTCCTGGCACTCAGGAGGCAGAGGCAGGCGGATCTCTGTGAGTTTGAGGCCAGCCTGGTCTAC
Source organism: Myodes glareolus (assembly GCF_982192425.1). Taxonomy (NCBI): domain Eukaryota; kingdom Metazoa; phylum Chordata; class Mammalia; order Rodentia; family Cricetidae; genus Myodes; species Myodes glareolus. The sequence goes on along the minus strand of NC_142034.1, from coordinate 47,212,262 downwards.
ACAGTGAGTTCCAGGACAGGCTCCAAAGCTACAGAAAAACTCTGTCTCGAAAAACAAAACAAAACAAAAAACTCAACAACAACAAAAAAGGAAGACGTGGTGACAGAAGGCCAACAAAGTAGGAAAGCTAGAGTTTTACAGAAAAGAAGAGCAGGAAATAGCAGGATATATCCATTATCTTCTCACAGTCCAAAGAAATCCCCTCCACAGCCCTGAGATAAGTGGACTGACTCCCACCTGATGCCTTTACAGAATGGAAGGATTAGTCAAACACTATAACGTAATAGTGCTACCAAGACTCTCAGCCTAGAATGACACAGAGACCTGACCGCAGGCGCTGAGATCCTGTAATGTGGCCCTCACAGCTTAATCTGAGGAGGCCCAGACAGAACTCTCAAACACCAGTCAGACCTCTCCATTCTTTTTTCCACCATATCATGTGACTTCCCAACCTGCCAGGCTTCTCTCTCAAATAAGAGGTTAGACATAGCTCTGGGGGCAGGGTCGGGTGGGTTTTGTTTTTACAAAGAAATGCAAGAATCTCCCATTCTTTCTTAGGAAATATTGACCGACTAGAAGCATTTGCTCTCATGGATATGCTTAAGCCAAGAGGATTTGAAATGTAAAGATATTAAAGAAAAAAATTTTTCCTTTAATACTACATTAAATATTTAGGCATTTGCCAGAAGGGTAGTTGAAAGAAATTGCAAATCAAGACCCATAAACTTCATATTTCAAATGTACAGGCAAAGACTTGAGAATGCAACCCTGCATATGACTTCTGCGATTTATAGACAGAAGGCATCACACTGAGCAATGCACAGGGTCACTCAGCTTTCCTGCCTCCCTCTGAACAGCTATTTTGATTATTTCCAGATGGTTCCACCATCACTATATAAACAAAAGGGAGGACAATTCACCAGAATGATGCTAAAAATAGGAAGTCTGGAGTTCGCTCCAAATGTTAGCACCTCTTTGATGCTGATGGCAGCGGAGCACTGCAAACAAGCAGCTCTCACACCGCATTCCTTTCAGAGCTGCAGACTAGGGCGTGCTGCGCTGACAGACTATCACAAACACAGGTTCTAAACTAAGAACAAGCACAATGTTTGCAGGATGGATTAAAGGGCTCCTTTCCTCCAGCCCTTGCTTTAAGACATCGCTCTCAACCTGTAGGTCGAGACCCCTTCAGGGGTTTTCAAACAATCCTTTCATTGGGGTTGCTTAAGACCACTGGAAATTTACATTACAATTTATAACACTAGCAAAATTATAGTTATGAAGTTGCAATGGATATAATTTTATGGTTGGGGTCATCACAATATGAAGAGCTGCATTAAGGGAGCATAGCATTAGGAAGGTTGAGAACCACTGTTTTAAGAAAATGTCACTCTAACAGTCCTAAGTTTCTTCGAATTTATAAAACTATACCTTTGAGAAATTAAAGATTTGTTTAGTTTATTATTATTGTGTGTACATGTTTTCCTTTTTTTCTTCTTCTTTTTCTTTATTTTTGCATGTTTATCTGTGCACCAAATGCATGCTTGGTGTCCTCAGAGTTTGTGAGTTGCCATGTGGGTACTTGAAATTGAACCTAGGTCATCTGCAAGAGCAATAAATTCTCTTAATCACTGAACCAACTTTCCTTTCTTTGGAAAAGTAAATAGTACACCAAGAACACAGGCAAAAAGGAAGAAGAACAAAGCAATGAAATTGTCTCAAACTAAAGAGAGCTTGTGTACAGCAAAGGGAAGAATCCACAAAATGCAAAGGCAGCCAAAGAATCAGGAGAAAACATTGGGAACTGTTTAGCTCACTAAGGTTAGTATGACCAAATAAAGACAGATATATTTGGTGGGTGGAGTGCCGAAGGAGCCAGCCGCGCTCCTGGGTTCAGGCTCCAGCACCTCATGACCAGGTGTGGAAGCACAGGTCTGTAGTCGCAGCACTCAGAAGGTGCTGGGGGAGGATCAGAAATTCAAGATCATATTCAGTTACATGGAGTCTGAGGCT